>NW_015505180.1:4019307-4050071 GCF_001515645.1 Sinocyclocheilus grahami
TATCTATCTATCTATCTATATATATATATATATATATATATATATATATATATATATATATATATATATATATATATATATATATACATACATACATACATACAGTATATATCAGGGGTGTTTCCTCCAAAGAGGAATGAGAATGATGAGAGAAAAAAAAAATTGTAGAACAAAAATAATTTCTGCCCATATTGCAAAGTATAACATTAAAAAATTTATAAATCACTCGTTTTTCTAAAGTAACACTGTCCAACATCGACACCCACATGCAAAGTTACAGCAGAGGCTTGCCTCCCCTGAGCCCACTGACTATTAACAGAGACACCATAGCGTGCAGTGACTTTACTGGGGGGTAATTGAGAATAAATGGGGGAAAGTCAAGAGAGAGGAGGCAATGCCTCCATTGCGATATGATTGGAAACGACTGGTTATGTTTGGCTGTGATTGGTTTCCTTTCGATAAATCTTATGTTCGCCTCTTGTGTTCGTGCGAGTTCCTCGTTCGCGAATCAGTCTGAATGAACAATATAATGGCATTAATGGGAAGATGAATTAAAAAAGTAAGTAAACAACTCACACACTTAGATATAACCACTTTATGTCATGTCAAAATAAGACTTAAAATGGCATGAAAACATGATCTGTGGGAGTTTTTAGTGAGTAATCAGCTTGGTGAAATTTGATGACTGATGATCTAAAAAAAATTCAAAAATAGGTAAAAGTTAACTATTAAAAAGAATAGCTGAACATAAGTTCACAATTAAAATATATTGTTTAAATTATTCTGCCGTGAGTTATTTTAAAGGGGTCATCGGATGCGACATGCACTTGTTAAATCTACTAATCTTGTTAAATCATTTCCCCTTTCTCATATCGAGCTGATCTCAGATGCCTGTCTGTGTGACGTGTTTCTGAAGGGAATGCGCCCCTGATCTACCTAAATGCATCTATCTTCACGCGAATCATTCGTGATCCAGCTTCATCTCCAGAAGAAGTGAATGTAAGGTTTTTTAATTAATCTTTGCAAATCGCCTTTCCTAATAATGTTCTAGTTAGTGAGTTTCACGATGAATGCGGCTAAGTTTACTTTTTCTCAGAGAGTGGCTCGGAAGAGAGGGGCGGGGTCAACAGAGCTCATTTGGATTTAAAGCGGCATTCAAGGAAACAGCTCACTATGAACAGAGCTGTTTTTGACAGGGTAAAAACGGTGTTGTTTTACACTACCATTGAGAAATTGTAACCAAATTATGTTACAGACTTTTTATTAAGACCCTAAAGAATCATATCAACTTGTGGAAAATGGGCATCCGATGACCCCTTTAATAAATGTAAAATGCTTAAAAACACTAACTTGATGAGATTAATACATGGCTTTAATAAATAGAATATTGATTATAAAAAAAATATAAAATAGAATTGTATTTATTTTTTTGATAGTGTTAGTAATGTTTATTTAACCAAGAAAATGTGACTGGGACATGAATTTACATTTGATTAAAAAACTTTAAGGAGGACTTTGTCTCCTCATTTCCGAACACCACCGCTAGTATAAATCAAATAATCATATGAATTATTAATAAATACAATAATAACATGCATTAATAATAGTTGTAATATTTAAATTGCATAAAATCACTATACAATTATTAAATATGTATAACAATCTAAATGTATATTATTATACAAATTATCATATTACTATTTGTACCATATATAAACCATTTGGACTATAATGCCCATTAATGGCCAGTCTGAGTCACTTGAAAACAATGTAAAACCAGCTACAACCATACTGTACATTTTTCCACCAAAAAAGTCCTTAAATTCCATCAGGTTTATCAAGTAACAGTGACTATATCTCTGAACAGACATTAATCCATTCCATGCAGCTAAGCTCTATACCTTCCACCCCCATCCACTCATATAGTAACCCTGACCGCAGGCTTTCTGTCACACATGAAAATCCATTAGATTTACCTTCATATAAACCAGCTTTACAATCAAACTATTTGTTCAAAGGCCATTTCTAGTCATGCCTGTGGGAGGAACTACAGTGCAGTCCACGTGTGGATGAAGAAACAATGCTTTTCAAATGGAAGAGAACTCTGGGGAAATAATGATTACAATCTCCTCATGATACTAGAAGTATCAACACATCCTAAAAATAAAAGCTTGTGAACCACAAACACAAATATATACACACAAAACACAAAAAAGCGCACACACGTGCACACAGACAAATGTACAAATGTGTGTTTGTAACATTTATAGAGGTTTCTATCCTCTAGTTGCTGAGATCTCAGTGGTATAAACTTTTATCTGACACAGTTGCTTCCGTTCATCTGTGGTGTGGATGTGTCAATACACAATCGCTTGTCTTTTGTTCACAGGAAGACTTCCCCATTTACCAACTCTCTCTTTTCTTTCTCTCTTATTTTCGCTCCCTCTGTCCCTCACTTCCTCTTTCTAAAGGGTCTCGAAACCTTCTGTACATTTTTCTACTCTCATCAGGCCACTACATGCGTTTGGCAAAGAAAAGTGGATTTCACCATTTATTTAATTGTGTGTATACTGTATATAAACACACACTAACAATATATTAAATAAATATATATATATTTTTACAAATAATATATATTTTTAAAAAATAAAAAAATCATACATAAATCTGATATATTTTATATAATGTCTTATATATAATATAAAATACATTAAAATGACTGAACAACATGTTCTGAAAACCATCGGATTGTAGACCGTGAATTCATAGACCCTGGCACCAGAAACACATGTGCAGGTGAGGGTATGACCGGCAAATGTCCATGAAGTGAAAAAATCCTCTCTAACCTTCTCAACATCTACTTAAAAACAGTGCAAGGAAACACAGAAGTCAACAGGCAGTGCTGACTCATGAACAATCATCTCATTTAATGTAAATACAGCCATTTTTACCTTTTAGATGAATTCGGTCATACAATATCACTACTTTAGACATTACAGTAAATGACTGACAGATGTACGTTGGTCTGCAACCTGCTATGATCACAGTCAAGTACGTACGTGCACTCAAATCCATATGCATCCATCAGCATATCGATGTGTTCGAGGGGTCTAGGGGCCGAGGGAAGATACTGTTATTTTACAGAAAGGACACGGCATGTCAGAGCGCATTAGGCGAGGGTGGCGTGGGCTAAGCGCCGTCCCTCTGACAGGCAGCACAGGAGACATGGCATAATGAGGCAGGGCAGGAGCGCCTCTCTCCAGCCCGCGCCACTCAATTACCCAGCAGGCTTTTAGTGCCAGCAAGCTCCACTACAGCTAAATTACCCAGGGCCCTGTCTCCACTTAGAGCCCAGCCACTGTTTGAGCGGGTGGCTTTGTGACTGCCCGCACACACACTGGCTACTAAAAGGGTAATAAGGTCATTTGAATGCCGGAGCCATTAGGCTAATGCCACTCAAACGCGTAAGTGTAAGGATGGAGAGAGCAAGACAGCAAGAGCGGGCGAAAAAAGGCCACTCTTTTAGATCTAAGCAGGTCTTCTGTCCAGTTTTGTCATGCACTGGGATTTCAATGAATAACTGCGTTTAAATCGCAAGGGTAAATAATCGTGCCGGTTAAGCTTGTGATGGAGCTAGGCTAACAATTCTAGGGCTGCTGCTGACGTTTGAGTGAAGGGTTGGCGCAGCTATGGTTAGCTTGCACATGCATACACAGCCCCGGACTCTGTCCATCACAGAAGGCCCTTAGCGAGACAGCGAGAGACTTTGGCCAGCACTATTTAGTTCTGTTTATCACAGGGTAAACAGATCAGTCACAAGCCAGAATGGCTCATGTGTGAATCGCTAATGTGCACACATTACACATATGACCAAAAACATAAAGGAGCTAATAACTAAACAGTTGCACCAAATTTACAGTATGATATTCCAGAGCAAAAACTTGAATTACTCAATTCTCAAATCATTTTTGATTGTACAGATAATAGCAATACATCACTTGAATCTGTAAAGGATCTACTTTTATTTGTATACAAGTTAATAAAAGTTAATAAACTTAAAAAAAAACTGTATACAGTTAATAAAAACTAAAATATTATCTTAAAGGGGTCATATGATGCCCTCTTATAAAAGTTAAGAGTCAACCATGCCTACCTAAAACGGCACGTTCTAACACGCTCCCACATATCTACATTACTATGTGGAAATATTAGCATAATGCCACCCAAATGTGCACGCAAAGAAAGAAGGCGTAGTTTCAGGAACAGCAGTAGTGTTGATGCAGCCATGTCAGGGAGACGCTGTGTGTTTCAGTGCGAAAGCAAAAGCACTTTATTTGGCCTTCCGGAAGTAGATGCAATTAGGAATCATTGGTTAAGATTTATTTACAATAGAACAGCACAACCCAGATGTTCGAATTTGTGCAACGCATTTTATGGACGACAGTTTTTTGAACCTAGAAGAGTACAAGGCTGGCTGTGCACAAAGGCTATTTCTAAAAAAAACAAAAAAAAGGGTCAATTCCGACTTTGCTATGACAATCTTGCACTTGTGAATCAGCGACTGTAAGTATGTTTTCTTATTAGTTTAAGTATTTGCTACTGACTGTTCAAATGCGGAGTCTTGCGCAGCGCAGAGTAACGCGTCGTGTGTGTGTGTGGGAACCAGGGTCACATCACAGGAGAGTGAACTGCCTGTCAGAAATCATAGCACGTCAGCTGTCTTAACCGCGGCTTGTGTACGGCATCATCACTGTGTCTGTCACTGTTGCCCTTTCGGGCTTGAACTGATGGTAAAACTAACAACATTATTAACTGTCTTGATATTTACTTTGAAAGCTGAAGCTGCGATCATGGTAAGGGGCATTACATTTCCGAAGCGTGCTTGTGGTGTTCGGGCAAATCACAATCCACTGGGTCAGCTGGCCAATCAGAGCAGACTGCGCTTGTCAAAGGAGGGGGCTTTGTTGAAAACGACGTGTTTGAGAGAGGCGGGGCATAGAGGACCTACAATAATGTACAGTATTTGAAAAATAATGTGTTTTTTGAACATTAAAGCATGTCAACATATTCTGTTACACCAAATACACAAAATAATGATCTTTAAAATAGCATCAAACGATACTAAAATGACACTGATCGAATAATGATCAAATGACAGAGAAGAGCCTAGTAACCAGACATATGTTTTTATGTCTGAATCAGGCTCTAAAACAAGCATATGTAAATAATGCCATCAGTGTGCATTAATTATTCTTAGCTAATTCTCCCCATTATTTTGTAACAAGACTCAAATCCTCTTTAAAAAAAAACATCCCCCCTTTATAAGGCATTGACTAAACCGAAGAACCACTCACTCCGCTACTTGTCTAAACTGTTATCTACTCAAGCAAAGCTGCATTCTGGAAAAAACGGTAAGGACAAGCCAATATATTGCGGCATTACCGCCTTTTGAGCTGATTCAAGCACTCACAGAATGACTCAAACAGCTCATGGAAGGTGGTATCAGATAGAAAAAAATGATTACAGACAGACAGTAGTGTCTCCACATAATTCACCCCTGGGTTCAGATGACAGGAAGGTGTGAATAGATTAGGGGGAAAAAAATTATATTAATTTGCTTTTTAGCTCAGTCTTTGGAAACATTAGTAATGTTACAATTCTATTATGCACAACCAGCTAAACACAACAGGTTGCAAAGACACACTGGACGAGTAGTGCTTGTTATAAAGGGGAAATATTACGAGGATTACAATTTAACTTGACATTTTGAGATTAGAGTGGATTGTGCTATGAAAATACACTGGAACTTCCTCAAAACTTTTTTCACAAGACCATACTAAACTAAGCTGAAAAAAAACCTTGCATGTCAGAAACCTGAAAACAGTAACGCAACCTCCGACATTTACACATCAACAACATAGTATGGGTACATATTACTGTATAACTCCAGGGTACCAACGTGCACCTTTTAGGGGAAGATATAATGTTGTTTCTGGGGTACTGCCCCAGTGACAAGCTGTTGTACCCCTACAGTCACAATTATTGCACATTTAGTCTGACATACTGTAATATCTGTGGTTCAGAATCTGTAAACCATAATCTGTGTTTGCCCCACACACTACGTGAGGTGAGTGATGAAGTAGGATATACTGTATCTTTCCTAAACAGTAAAGTTGGCCAAACCTTGCCTTATTCTGACCGCATATAATACCTACAGCTCTGCAGATACCAATATCACTCCCTGATTACTTCAGTCTGATCTTAACACATTTCTTTGTGATCCTGTGAAGTAATGCAGGCTGTTATTGAAGGATGGGGCAGCATACAATATGAATAATGCATGATATGACCCCTTGAAGTCATTCAAAGTGAATATTATTTTCCGTTCGAGCTGTAGCTCAACAGAAAACACTATGGATTAGGTTCTTTGTGGGCTACAGCATGTTGTTGTTTTGTGCATCTCTCTCTAAAGTGTGACACTGTGTGTGTGTGTGTGTAATAAGAGCTCTGTTAATTAAGTGGCTGTAGCTCTGTGCTCCTGGCTGGGAATGGATCAAACACGGGCGCTGGCCAGCGGGCTCCCCACCGCCACAGATGAAATGCACTGTAGACTTTAAAGACTTCCTGTCATTAGCCTAGACCCCGTCCACTGACTCGCTCACAGCCCAGACCTCCTTCGTTCCGCCACAACAATGAGCACTGTCATAGCTCTGAAGAAAAAAAAACCCTGCAGTAACAAAAGAGCTGGCCTTTTACCACACACAGAGAGAGAGAGAGAGAGAGAGAGAGAGAGAGAGCGCAAGAACAAAAGTGAATGGTTTAATTCATATCCAAATGCTCTGGCTCCACCTGGGTTGCATTAGCAGACCCTGGGCTTTCCGCACACACACACACACACACACACTTAGAGGCCACCTGACTGGACGTCTGCGTGGTAAGTGTGTGTGAAGGATAGCAGAGGATCAAAGAGCATATTATTCTGCTCCATGTCTCGTTCCCCGTCTGAAACACTTACGGCCAATAATAACAGAGGACCGGTGTCCTTGTGCTTGTTACCCAGTGACAATGAGACCAACCCCGGGCCAAGCTAGTCAATTATTTACCAACTCCTCATGCTAGAACACTTTAAAGCTCTGATACTGAAAACATTCCTCCCATTCCCGTTTTAATGCGATTTAATGTCCCTGTTACATGGACACTGATTCACGTTTTGTAAGTCGGGCACAGTCTCCGTTGCTGTCAATTCGGATCTTCGTCAATCCGACCACCACGGTTCTGTTTCTCACCATTACACTTCACGTTAGCACTGCACGTTGTGTGTCCATGCTTGACTGATTTTGTGCAGAGGCGACGAGGCTTTGAAAACAAAAGATGCTACGAAACAAGACAATTGGCGATGCTATTCTTGACAGGCGTAGGAATGCTAATTAATCTGATTAGAATGAGACTATTAAATCCATGATGGGGGTTCATATTGCCAGGCGCTCCGGTCCTGGCATGCGCTGGCAGAGCGATCAACCCAGACGAGACACAAACTGACGTTCGGCGAGTCTTGCTCTCTCACTCGACAGCTACTTGAAAAAGATGCCTTGTTTTTTCTCATGTTATTTGGTTTTAATGCCTTCTCTTAAATTGTTGATCACCCTCCATTCCTGCGGAGTATCTTGTGGTGCCCACCATGAACACGCTTATTTGTCCGCAGTCCACACCATGAGGCTTATGTACATAAAAGGCACACCAGAAGCAAGCAGACCACCCGCTGGAGATAATCAACCCTGCTTTCCACAGCACCCCTTCGGTCTGCTCTCGAGAGCCCAGCCGCATATACCGCCCAGCAACCCAAATGGGAGCCATGGAGACACAACACTGGAGACTCGCATATGCCACACATCAGTAAATGTGTGTGTCCCCTCCGACAGTCACACATGATCCCCAAAATTCCTCAATCCCTAAATCTTTTTATTTCCTTTTCAAGAAAGTAGACCCGGATTTTTAGACACACAAACTCAAAAATGTATGCGTGAGTTGCGTTAATGAATAAAAAATGTCACTGTTATAATAAAAGACCGTCAATCAATTAAAAATGTTAATCAAATGAATCAGATAATATGCTGATTAATTTACCACTTATATCAATATTAGCTATACAAGATAGGGCTTTCAAAAAAGAAATTTAATTTCGAATATTCGTCAAATAAAATAAAAAAAATCCACATTTTAGGTCTTAGTCAGCCGTCAGGCAGCCTTATCAGTGGCGCTATGCACAGTGTAAAAAGGCTTTTATATGCATAAATGTATAAAAAAAAACACAGCCATGACCTAATACATCTGTCAACACAATATCTAAGATCAAAGAAAACATTTCAGCAGAAGTTTGAAGGCAAAAATAAAGATTCTTGTATTTACCAGGATGGCGTGATGAGGAATAAAAACAAAACAGACTTCGAGTCTGAAAGACTTATAATTGAAAAAAACTATATGTCTATATGTAGAACAGCAGTGATTATCTTGTTTGTCTGCATGTAGTTTCAAGAACAAGACCAGACAAGCAGTTTAGCAGTCAATCTCTGGGGCTTGTTTGTATTGAGTGATTT
The DNA here is from genome assembly GCF_001515645.1 of Sinocyclocheilus grahami. NCBI lineage: Eukaryota > Metazoa > Chordata > Actinopteri > Cypriniformes > Cyprinidae > Sinocyclocheilus > Sinocyclocheilus grahami. Next base: position 4,027,902 of record NW_015505180.1, read on the forward strand.
TAGAGACACAGATTTATAAACTGTTGACCCGGTTAACACTGGGAAGGGTATTAAAACTGAGAAGATTGAAATTGGGTTTAGCTGATGTCAAGATACTGAATATCAGAAATACAAGAGTTTCAGACAGCAAGTTCTCTTTCTGAGCTTAAGCTTACATAAAGTGGCCCAAAAAGTACTTGGACACTGAAGCCACACAACGTCCAGACATCAGAAAAAAACTTTTTGGGGTCACTGTATGTTAATGCAATACTCTGTGTGTATTCACGCAGTGAAAACAGTGTCTGCGCTACCATGTAAACCTCTAAGTGACTTTACTTTTTTCTCACGCAACACCCTATTTTTGACACTTTTCCACTTTAAGGTGGACAGCTGTTTTTCTTCTTTACCATTAGCAACAGTCAACAGTAAATGGTTATCTTCCAAAGCCCCTGATTTCACAGTCTTTGTGTGTCTACGGCGTCATGCCATGAAATTTCTCTTTGCTCTGTACAGCATGACATATTCCCTCTGCTTCCTACACTGAGAAACACTTTGCTGCATATTTTCCAGTCACGGTAACGCACCTCTGTGACACAAATGATGGAAATTATAATATTTCAGTTAAATGTAGCCATCCATCAAAAGACACTTTAAATGCACAATAGGCTTATGATTGTTGTTTGCATTTGAATTATTACTACGTAGATTACTTTGACACATCATCAAGTAAATAAAGAAATATAAAAATTACATGATTAAATATGAATTAAAAAGAATCTATTGAATGAAAGTTTTACATTTATCAGCAAAACTACCAACACTTTCAAACTGTTGTGCAACTCTCTCTGTTTTTATGTTGTCAGTTTTAAAAACAAATATATCATATTAAAATAAAATAAACTTCAAATGAAAGTTTCAAAGAATAATAAGGTTACTCTTGTTTGACCTGATGGCTCAAGACAGAAATTGGGTGTCATCTTTAACATTTCATGTCAAATGAGTGGGACGATAATGCAGGCGATAAGTGCTGCAGGAACCAAGGGTCAAACTGTAAATTGTTAAATTACTTGACAAAATCAAGTGGGGAAAAACAAGGAATATTGTGCATAAAGAATATCAACCCTACTGCACATTTAGGACCATCATGACACAATTTACAAGACAATTAAGCATATTTTACTCCCCAAAACTGCAATGAGTTATGGTGTTTTACTTTATCCATTAATTTTCAATACTACAATAGAGCATTTTTACTGCATTACAGCAAAACAATACTACTATCAGTGTTGGGCAGTAACGCATTACTCAGTAATGCGTTACTGTAATTTGACGTAGTTTAATTAACGGAGTAATTTAACGCGTTATAATTTTCTAAATAGTAATTAGAGTATAGTTACAAGCCGAAGTCTCTATATGTTACTGCCGCGCTACATTGCTGACAGAATTCAGTGTTTCATAATCTAGATATTGTAAAAAGGATGTAGCACACGCACTGTTGAGTCAAGTGCCAATGGATTAGAGACCTGCTCCCGCGAGACCCGACGCAACTGAGTGCGGCGCGGGACAAGATGGGCGAGTGCTGGTGTGGGCGGGTAGACACTCGTGTGTGTGCGGGATGCGGGAGAATAAAATGATTCACGGGACTCCCGCAAAATAGAAATATCTAAACATAAAATATCTAAAACAAATAAATTGTTATTCATCTAAATTGCTTTTCACAAAAGCAACATGAATTAATATAAAATATAAACGATTAACAGGTGCAAAGCGTATGCGGAGTTTCTGTTTAGGCTATAACACGTGTTTGCAGTGTTGAGCAATGCAGTGCTGAATTTTGCGTGCTCATGAATCTCATTATAACACACAAATTGTAGACATTATAATGACATATACTGTCTTTTAAACATAAAACCATGTCTGCATTTGTGATCGGAGAAATTGCAAACAACAAGCACTACTCTACACTGCTCAAAACTCGCGTTTGAATCGTCAGTGGCAAATTCTTTAAATATAAAAAAAACTTACTTACAGTCTGTGAGTCAGAACAGCCGGCATTGTAGTCTACTCTACCAGGATCAGGAAACTGTAATATGTGCTGCACACATCTGAATATTTGGGTTGAACTGTTCTGGAACGGTGTTGTAAATACAACTTAACCACTGATTTCTAGTCGTGTCCTCTTTTGGAAGGCCAAACAAAGTAGATTCGCTTTCACAACGAAACACACAGCGTCACACACGGCGGGCTAGAGTGAGCGGCGGTGGGCTTGAGAACGGCGAAATAGTAATTAGAGTATAGTTACAAGCCGAAGTCTCTATATGTTACTGCCGCGCTACATTGCTGACAGAATTCAGTGTTTCATAATCTAGATATTGTAAAAAGGATGTAGCACACGCACTGTTGAGTCAAGTGCCAATGGATTAGAGACCTGCTCCCGCGAGACCCGACGCAACTGAGTGCGGCGCGGGACAAGATGGGCGAGTGCTGGTGTGGGCGGGTAGACACTCGTGTGTGTGCGGGATGCGGGAGAATAAAATGATTCACGGGACTCCCGCAAAATAGAAATATCTAAACATAAAATATCTAAAACAAATAAATTGTTATTCATCTAAATTGCTTTTCACAAAAGCAACATGAATTAATATAAAATATAAACGATTAACAGGTGCAAAGCGTATGCGGAGTTTCTGTTTAGGCTATAACACGTGTTTGCAGTGTTGAGCAATGCAGTGCTGAATTTTGCGTGCTCATGAATCCTCTCATTATAACACACAAATTGTAGACATTATAATGACATATACTGTCTTTTTAAACATAAAACCATGTCTGCATTTGTGATCGGAGAAATTACAAACAACAAGCACTACTCTACACTGCTCAAAACTCGCGTTTGAATCGTCAGTGGCAAATTCTTTAAATATAAAAAAAACTTACTTACAGTCTGTGAGTCAGAACAGCCGGCATTGTAGTCTACTCTACCAGGATCAGGAAATTGTAATATGTGCTGCACACATCTGAATATTTGGGTTGAACTGTTCAGGAACGGTGTTGTAAATACAACTTAACCACTGATTTCTAGTCGTGTCCTCTTTTGGAAGGCCAAACAAAGTAGATTCGCTTTCACAACGAACCACACAGCGTCACACACGGCGGGCTAGAGTGAGCGGCGGGGGGCTTGAGAACGGCGCGGCCGGTGGGCTTGCGGCAACCACATGTGACGACCCCAGGCTGGACTCCGCTTCGTCCATGGTGAAAGCCAATCTGCCGATCCACAGAACGAAGTTGATGTATTTCCTCAGCAACCAGCACGGATCAGCTCTAGGCATGACGAAGCGGATATCGTCCTCTTTTGGAAGACCAAACAAAGTAGACAACTAATCACACAGCATCTTCACGACATGGCGTTAGCAACAATACAGCGAGAATAAAAGTTACGCCTTCTTTCTTTGCATGAACATTTGGGCGGCGTTATGCAAATCTTCCCACACAGTAACGTAGATATGTGGGGGCGTGTTAGAACGAGCCGTTTTAGGTAGGTGTGGTTGACTCTTAACTTTTATAAAGAATATCTCTTTGGATTTGAGACTTTAGTCTTTGCAACTTTACAGATCTTCTTTATGCACCAAGAGCTTGTAACACTTCAAAGAGAAAGGAAAAATTGAAATCGCATCATATGACCCCTTTAATTTAAAGCAGTGTAACAATGCATTACGCTGAAAAATATTCAAAGTAGTAAATAAAATATTATTGGATTATGTTTTACAAGAAAATACTATTTGAGTCTTTCTACTTCAAAATTTCACATTTAGTTCAATGTGTTACTTGCTTTTTGTTTAAATTATGCTTAGAAATTTGCTAGCAATTTCTGAGTACAAATTGTTTCTACACCTTTTGAAAAAAAAAGTCTTAAAAGTAGGCTTCGTTTCTAGTAAAATATGACTTCTTATTTTATAATTGTGATTATAGATGTGAGTGTAAAAACAAACAAACAAACAAAAACAAACAAAAAAACCTTCTTCAACTTCAGCACATAGAATGAAAGTACAGGAATCTATATGCAGCCAATGACATCTGGTCAATGTGTGACTGTAAATCGCTGTCAGCACTAACAGGTTTGCACCCAGACTGCCTTATCCAGAAAAGTTGGTGCTAAGGTCTTATCTGCATGCAACAGATGGTTTAGTCCATTTGATCTACCTTAAAACCACCTGTAAAATGAGTGATAAGGTGTGTTGGGGAAAAAGAGAAAACTTCTTGGTCTTCCTGAGTATGAGGGCCCCTTTCATTTGCCAATTTTTAGGCAAAAGCAAAGCATGTTGACTTCTTTGGTCACGAAAACTACTAAACTGCAAAAAAAGGCATCATATCTCTCTCTCCATCTGCCTCTCCCTCACTTCTTTCCCTTATTCTCCTTCACTCCATCAGACTCTCTTCTCTTCTTTCACTCTCTCTCACTTTCGTCTTCATAACAGGACATCTACTCTCACTTACAGGCGGCAGTGCACTTCCTCTCAAGGGCAAGAGAGGTGTGAGAGAATGAAGTGCTCAAAATGAGAGATAGAGAGAGGCATAGAGCATGCTGTTAGCACCCTGTGTCATGGTTTGCCTCCCCTTAGGCTTAATTTAGACTTCACACACATGCACATATTCAGATATTAGTAGCACACAGGAAAAAAAAGACACTTTTACACTCCTCAAGGAGTGAGACAACGCACAGGTACAACTCTACCGATGACCACATGACTTCCTCCTGTCTGAGTGGTGGTGGGGCATATGGGGCAGATATTACACAGACGTTGCGTGGACGTTGCTGAATGAGTTCCCTTGTCATGGTGTTGTTATACAGCGTGATAACAGTATGACAGTTCGCACACTCACTGTGTTTATTAATGAGGCCCTCTTGAACAGGCCCTTATGACCTGCTGACACGCAGACATGCAGTCTCCAGAAATCTACATGGGAAAATATTGTAACTTATATGGTAACTTTTGAAGATGTCTGTTTGTGGGAGGCTGCATCCTCATACCATTTTTTGAAAAAAATGGAAATATTTGTACAACTACGTAGGAAGAAACCTTTTTAAAATCAGTATGAAATGGCATTTTAAATGCATTTCACATGCATCCTGAATTTGTTTTTAATAGGATTGACCATTTTTACTCAGAAAACACTTTAATATTTAAAACATACTCTGATAATCAACTTTTTTTGGTGATGTTTTTGCTAGTGAAACAGAATACACTGAAAAATGGCCAGACAGATTTCTTTTGCAAGTTTATATACTTAATTTTGAGTCAATTTCAGTATTATAAAATTAAAATCTGCTTTGCAACATAACACTGTAGTCAATAAATATTACTAAAAACTTTCAGTTTATAGTACTGTAACTTTTACAAGCAACATCACTCAAAATGTCATTTTACGACGGCGTTTTAGTGCCACGTTTAAAAATGGTAAAAATTCTAAGATTACGAGATTAAAGTCGTAACATTTTGAGAATAAAGTCAAAATATTTTGAGAATAAAGTCGAAATATTTTGAGAATAAAGTCAAAATATTTTGAGAATAAAGTCGAAATATTTTGAGAATAAAGTCAAAATATTTTGAGAATAAAGTCAAAATTACGAGAATGAAGTCATAGCAATTACGAGATTAAAGTTATAATATTTTGAGAGTATAGCTTATATTGTGCATGCAAATGGTCGGATTGGAAGCACTGGTATAAATTCCGGTGGCCTTGCAACTGATTCTAATATATGTGGGATTATTAGCAAAAATCATACCATGTGTCATATACTCGCAGGGAAAGTATGCTTGGAAATAATATTTCACGTCATTCATTAATTGTATTGCGCCAGCCACCCAATAATAGCAATAAGCTTGGGACTTTTGGTACTTTTTTTAAGTCTCAGCTTTCAAATTCTGTCAGTTTTATAGCGAAATACAAACAATATGTTTTACAATAATGTGTTTTTCATGCTCTTTAATGTGGCATGACAGATCGCTGTATTCGCCTCAGTTTAAGTGGCATGTGAATCAATCATCTTTTCGATTACAATGAGACATTTGTTTATACTGTTTTTTTTATGTCTTCTGATGTTCCTTCATGTTTATCTTACTTTAATCTTGTAATTGCTATGACTTAATTCTCGTAATTTTGACTTTATTCTAAATTTTTAACGTGGCACTAAAACACCTTCGTATCATTTAAACTTTAAATGTCATTTCATTTGCCTCTTTTTTTTGTGTATTCATGAGAAAAAAAGAGAAAAAAGTAGGGCAGAACCTGATTTTATCCATCAGGGATTGATCGGTTCATGAAAGGCAGGCGCTCCTTCCAGAAAAATAGTCTGCTTTTGAAGAGGTTTTTTGAGCAGGACTAATTATGTTAACATTAATAAGGTATAAAAAAAATAGATTAGCTAATGACTTTACAAGATTTTACTAATACAGCATTAACTAGTAGCTTAAATAATGTCAAAATAGCTTTTTGCCAATTGGTTAACATTATTTTACCTTAGACATCAGATGAAAAATTTAGTTATTATTTAATAACTTTTAATGAAATATTTTGATGAAAGATTCATGACATTTTTGTAACAAATTGTAAAGCAGGAAAGTGTACTGAAAATTACATTTTGATAATCTGAAAACTTTTTTGCATTTTCTAAGCTGAATACTGAATGCAGAAAGGTTTCAACATCAGAAATGAGAATACTACACTCCGCAAACTATACAAAATATTTAATAAGTGAAAACATAAGATGCTGAGGATTTTATGAATGAGTCTCAATCCTGAGGAAATGTGCTGAGAATGTTGGGGAATTCACATGAATATTGTGAACAGTGGCATCTTTCCTAAAATTTTGCAAACTGTGACACTCAAAGCCACATTTAGAGGCAGCTTTCATTACATAAAAACGCACCCAGAAAATGTGGCCCTCATGAACAAATTTATTTCCAGTCACAACCCACTGTGATAATACGACATCAAGGAGCACATTTGTGTCCTCTTCAGCTGCGTGTCAGTGCACAACTGGTTCAAGTGAGCAGGGTAATAGCGGGATGATCTGTATGATAAACACAGTTTGTAGGTGCTCAAATGCTTTGTGCACATCTCTGCACACGAACACACACAAAGGCATCAGGAAGGAGTCAAATAACTCTCTCGATCAGATTCTCTCATCATATTCTGTGATTCTCACCTCTCTAAAGAGGCCTTCAAATAGGCCCATCACAACTCCATAACCATCTAGCTCCCCGTCATCACAAACACAATCAATCACACACACTTCTTCTCAAAAATATCCTCATTCTTAGTTTAGTCAACTTCTCTACCCATATTCACAACAAGGGAAAAGGGCACATGACCAGAGTGGCACCAGCTGTAAATAATAAATGTAATGAAGGAGTACATTTTCAATTTATTCTTAAATAAAAAATATAAATAAATCACTTCTCAAATTAAATCAATAGCATTAAAAACTGTTTATTTAATCCATATTTAAAATTGTAGTTAAGGGGAGACACTCCAGGCAAAAGCACTGTTTTTTCATGCACCCGTCAATTTTGAGATTTGGGGCTTTTTGGCTTTTCAGACTAGTGGAAAGAAAACATCCAAAAGACACTGTTAAGCGTTTCTTTTATAGCACTTTATCTATTTGTGTCAATAGATTTCAATTACAATACATATTTTTAAGGCCGTTTCCTCAAAATGAGTTTTTTTCTCCTATACTGAGCCATAAATCTCCACTTCAGTAGCACTTACACACACCACACCTTACATTTTTATTCCTGTCTATATTCTGAAGGTTTAAGATATATAATTTTCTTGATTTTAAACAACATTTTATTTCCCCCCAAAATTTGAAAATATATTGTTTTCTGGCTGTTCAAAGCATTTTCTGAATTATGGAGTGACAAAGAGAGATACCCAAAATTCCCTCTGTAAAAACATTTGCCTCTAATACGCCACATTTAATGTTTCATTAAATAATGCCTCACTTGCATATTTAAACATAACATTTTACAAAACTTGTAATACAAAAAAATGTTTGCAATTATCAATGTAATCAATCAACTGTGTAAGTAAGGTGAGAATTAGTAGTATTTAGAGAATTAATATTAGTAGAATTTTTTTTACCCTATTCACCTGCAGTGTCTCGCCTTAAATGTAACAAAAATAACAGATGCGTATTACAAAGTTTCAAGTATGTCTGTTTATTTGTCCATTTAAAAAGTAATTTACTTTTCTTTTTCTCATTACATTAACTAGCACTCCTAATCTTCCACATTTCATTATATGAAGTTTTAATATTTATTCATGCCACAATGCATGATGGGAACTGCAGTCTTGCCTCCAGTACCACAGGCATCACAGTAGGCATATATTAAGTTAACTTTCATTAATTAACTTTCAAGAGTGGTTTACATTGTAAACTGTAATGGAAATAAATAAATACATTTTTATATATATATATATATATATATATATATATATATATATGTGAAAAACATTAAACAGCATTTAAGCATTTTCAGCATATTCATGTGGGAAAAAGTAGGGCAGAACCAGATTTGAACCATTATTGGGATTGATTGGATAATAAAAAGTGAGTGCTCTTACTTCCCTGTAGAAATAACATCAGACTAGATTATTATCGTGACCCGCTCATTTGGTCTTGGAACAGCACTATTGTTTCATAAAAGCAAAGAAAAGGAGTACACCTCATAATATTCTAGATGAAATTAGAGCATAGGCACAAAACAGAAGTTCACCCCATTTCACCAAGATCCACCCACTTCATTCCTGGCCTCACTAGTGATGCACACAAACCATACGCCATCATACAGGAGCTTGCGTTGTTGACCAGGTTGCTGGACAATATGTATTCCCTAACCTCTGTGTGTGTGAGTTCTCTAGTGAGCAGATCCAGAGGGGGCCGAGTAGGGGGACGGAGTCAGGACGACCATCAAAAGGTCCACCCACAGTGGAGCTCAATATAGCTTGTACAATTCTCACTCAATCTTACATGGGCCAAATCATTCCCAAAAACCTCAGTTACCATACTGTCTCTCTCACACACACACTTTTAAAAAAGACATGTCAGAAGTAAACAAAGCCCGCGTCTGAGCACTAATTAAATAGATGAGCTGTATTAACATAACCTGAATGCCCTGGCCAATTCCACCCCCCTGTATTCCATCCTAACACACACCACACACCCTTCATTTTTTTTTTTGTTATGATCCGACCAGCGAGCGCCAATTGTTGGCCGGTGTAATTACCATTAGACCACGGCGGCTGGCTCTTTGATATGGTAATGAAGCTACAGCCCCCCTCCAACCACCGCCTCCCCTGACTCGCACTCTCCTCTTGTCTGACAATCTACCGAACATGAATTTCAAACAGCCTCCTCAGCACCTGACAAGCTCCGGCGATGACCCACAATGCACTAGGGCACAGGGGGCCACCGGAGGGAGGCGAGCGGAGGACAGTGCAGGCGGGCGACACGGATGACATTTTTAGAATGAGGAGGAGGGGGATGAAGACATGTTTAAATGACAGGTTTGCAGCTTCTGTATTGGATAGGTCGTGTTGGAGCGAGAGAAGGGTCAAAACTATGCTGTCAAATCCAGAATGTCTTCCCACCCCAGCTAATGGCGGTATTTTCAGCTAAATTGCATGTCACTTAACATACATTTTGGGCTGCTGTGATCTTGCATTTGATAGGAAAGAAGGGTTGAATGTGTGTATGCTATAAACATCCTATGAATGCATGAATTGGTCAATTAAACAAAAAAAAACACTTTATTTTAAGGTCCAGTTCTCACTATTAACTATGACTTTTGCCTCAATAAACTCCTAATTACTGCTTATTAATCGTTAGTAAGGTAGTTGTTAAGTTTAGGTATTGGGTAGGATTAGGGATGTAGAATATGGTCATGCAGAATATGTGCTTCATAAGTACTAATAAACAGCCAATATGCAAGTAAAATGCATGCTAATAAGCAACTAGTTAATAGTGAGAATTGGTCCCTATATTAAAGTGTTAAAAATAAATAAAAAAAAACTTCAAAAGTTTTGGGCTGTTAATACTTTTTAAATGCTATTTTTAAAGAAATAGCTTATGTTCACAAAAGGCATCAAACATTTTGATCAAAAACACAGTAATACTCTGAAATATTTTTACAATTTAAAATAACTGTTTTCTATTTTCATATATTTTAAAAATAACATTTTTCCTGTGACGGGAAGTTGGATTTTCAGCAGCATTACTCCAGTCTTCAGTAGGGATGGGTACCGAAACCCGGTATTTAATCGGTCCCGGGGATAAATTATGAAAGACCGGAGTATCGATAAGCTCTGACGTTAACGGTTCTGCTATCGGTACTGGAGAAATTAATAAAACAAACATACATTTATTATTGGTACTTTTAAAAGCAACTACTTCTGTACTTTTACTTAAGTAAAAATCTGTCTTTACAACTTTTACTTGTAATGAAGTAATATTTGACCAGCAGTATCTGTACTTTCACTCAAGTAATGGAGTTGTGTACTTTGTCCACCTCTGTCCCTAAAACCCAAACTTAACTTAACGTCAGAATCAGCTCAATCGGTGATTGTTGTAAGATGCCATCTTTACTGATGCTAAATTGCAGGACATGTTTGATAATAAAATGTTGAAAGCACAATCAGCACAAGAAACGCTGTTCCTCAGGCTGAAATGTGTGCATGTGGCGCGCTCCAAAATGGACAAACAAATTACACTTTGAGCCAATCGATCAAATACACACAAACATATGTCAAAATGGCCGGCTTGGAGAGTATTTACTTAAACACAGTTTATGTCTTAAGTGGAGGAGAACAGTTGGGAGAAAATCCGATGTGTGTCAATATATTGTCTTAAAGTGACAGAGTGGCGCTTGGGCCATCAAAATGCAAATCTGCTCTTAATCTGAATAACGTTATAGCTTTAATAAGCATTAATCTATCAATACATACACTGAAAACTATGCAGTGTTCATTTACATTTGATTACTTTTAGATTTCTTTTGTAGGCTATTACTTACCTGAACAGTAGCTAATGTTAGTAGAACTTCATGGAAAAATGAAAGCACTGTTTATTTCATTTCATTTGTGTATTTGTTTTATTGTATTTGTCAGTTTGTTTTACTTTGTTCATGTTCTTACTGTATCTTATCTTATGTATAAAATACTAAAAATGCCTGCACACTGGTGCATTTACAAATTGATGTTTTATATTAATTTAAATATTTATTTTACATTTCAGAATATAAAGCAACGTTAATTCAGCTCTTAATTTGTCATATATATATATATAAAACAAAAAGTACCGATAAGAATACCGTTAGAGTACCGAATCGATAAGCAGTATCGGTAAGAGTAGTAATACCGTTTAAACCTTAACGATACCATCCCTAGTCTTCAGTGTCACACGATCCTTCATAAATCTTTTTAATTTGCTGCTCTATTATTTGTATTGAGTTATTAATATAGGTTCTTATTTTTATAAATTCTGAAAACAGGCTTTGCTACTTAAAATTGTCTTTTTTCCAGGGTTCTTTGATGAATAGAAAGTGAATGAAAAGCATTTATTTTAAATAGAAATCTTTTCTGTGTAAAAGTTATTACTGTCCCTTTTGCTCAATTTAATGCATCCTTGCTGAATAAAAGTATTCATTAATTAAAAAAATATATTTATATTACTAACCCCAAACTTTTGAATGTTAATGTATATAAATATGAATAAAAAGGGCAGTTATTAGCGGATGGCTGATAACCAATATAGTGTCGATATACAGTATAGCACATCCCTAAAATGCCCATTCTAGAGGTATTCCAAGTAGTTTCTAGGTAGGACATCACTATGTGATTGATTAGGTGTTCTAGGTGGTTACTTGGTAACACTTTAGATTAGGGAACACATATTCACTATTAACTATATTCACTATTAACTATGACTTTTGCCTCAAACTCCTAATTTGCTGCTTATTAATAGTAAAGTAGTTGTTAAGATTAGGTATGGGGTAGGATTAAGGGATCTAAAATATGGTAATGCAGAATAAGGCATTAATATGTGCTTTATAAGTAAATAAACAGTCAATATGCTAGTAATATGCATGCTATTAAGAAACTAGTTAATAGTGAATAGCGTTCACTAATCTAAAGTGTTACCGGTTACTTACTGCCTCCTGCCAAAAATGCCCACAGTAAGGTCTCTATAATAGTCTAATCCCCTAAAAATGTCTCAAGTACCTCCTTCCATGTAACTCAATGGTATTTTTACACCCCCAGGCAAAATTGTATGCATAAGCTTAGAAACTGAGAAAGCTTGGAAAAAAGTAATAGCACACTTCTTAAGCCACATGATTTAAGCTGTCTTTTATGTGTCATTGTGCACCAAAGTTTCCTACTTAAATGTTTGTTCAAAAACTTTAAATATGAGCAAAAGTGATGTCTGTCTTAGCAAGAACCACTAAATATGAGGGAATAATAAACTTTTTAGCTCTAGTTGCATAAAACAAACAGGAGCCATACAGGAGAGAAAGGCTAGCCCTTACTCACAGATACACAAACAAACACAGACACACACAAACAAACACACACGGCAGAGGGAGGCAGGGCGGATCAGAGGGGAGTCCAGATGGACGGAGAGAGCCTCAGTGTCCCCACACCCTCACATGTCATATGTTGTCCCATCTGTACCATCACGGCACGGCCCCCCAACCCCAGGGACGCACACACTGGCGTATACATGCACATGCATTCCATATCTCTCACCCTAGGTCTCCTGGGTATGACATAAACAAACTTCCGCACCCATTGTGTTAACATGTGATGATCAGAACCGCGGATGCTGGACGTTTGTACGTCTCTCTAGAGTGTGTGTGGATGATTTGATCTGGCTGGTGCACCAAAGTTTCCTACTTAAATGTTTGTTCAAAAACTTTAAATATGAGCAAAAGTGATGTCTGTCTTAGCAAGAACCACTAAATATGAGGGAATAATAAACTTTTTAGCTCTAGTTGCATAAAACAAACAGGAGCCATACAGGAGAGAAAGGCTAGCCCTTACTCACAGATACACAAACAAACACAGACACACACAAACAAACACACACGGCAGAGGGAGGCAGGGCGGATCAGAGGGGAGTCCAGATGGACGGAGAGAGCCTCAGTGTCCCCACACCCTCACATGTCATATGTTGTCCCATCTGTACATCACGGCACGGCCCCCCAACCCCAGGGAAGGAATTAACACTGGCGTATATACACACTGGCGTATACACATGTATACACACTGGCGTATACATGCACATGCATTCCATATCTCTCACCCTAGGTCTCCTGGGTATGACATAAACAAACTTCCGCACCCATTGTGTTAACATGTGATGATCAGAACCGCGGATGCTGGACGTTTGTACGTCTCTCTAGAGTGTGTGTGGATGATTTGATCTGGCTGTTAGAGACCTTTAGAGAGGATATCACCTCTGCCCTTCACTTCCAGCTCTCGGCCTATTTAACACTCCGCTGGAGCTCTCCACGCCACAGCGCTCTATTAAATATGCTCTTTGATACGGGAACACACTCTGCAAATGTACGGAGCACTACTTAGAGGTTAATTCCTTTTCCAGCAATTCAATTGTTGATGAGAGCTCTCAATATGTTCAGTTTCAGAGCTCGGAAGTGAACGTGAAGAGAGTCATTGGCCAACACAACTAAAACAACTAAATTAAAAACAAACTTTCCTATATACAAAACACCCATGTAATTATCAATATGCTTAAGAGGAAGAGACCTAGATGGTGGGATTTTTTTGAGGTGAGCACTGTTACTCTAAAATGTCTGTTTGGTTTGAGGCATGCTAGTGCACTCTTAAAATTAGACAAATTCACTTTCTCTTCTGGGGAAACAGATAAAAAAATTATCATATTTTTTAACTCATCATGAACTACAAACTTTTGTCCAATCAAATGCTGTCTAGAATGAGAATGTCCTGCCCCCTAATGCCACCTGTAAACAACTATAATATTGCAAATCATGTACTGGGTTGTGATGTAAACATTGATAGAAATAACGAAAGTTTCTTGAGCACCAAATCAGTATATAGAATGATTTATGGAAGAATGTGTCACACTGAAGACTGGAGTAATGGCTGCTGAAAATACAGCTTTACCATCACAGGAATAAACTACATTTTAAAATAAATCAGAATAGAAAAAAGTTATTTTAAATGCAGCCTTGGTGAGCATAAGACACTTCTTTCACCAGTTTCAGAAACTGACCCCAAATGTTTGAACGGAAGTGTTTAATGCTCAAGTCCTCCATGAGAAAGTACAAATAGTAGATGGCACTTCTTGTTTGGCTCTATGAACTCAAACTCATTTCCTATACTGAAGTTCAACTACAGTCCATGACTTCAGGAACCTATGATGTTGTTCTGCCATGTAAACAGATACAAATCCAACTTTTCACCATTTAAGCCTTAACTAGAAGCTATTAAAGATTTAATTGCACAGCTATAATCTGTATTTGAAAAAAATGCATGGCGCCAACATGAGTTCTGGTTGCGTTGCTGAGAATCCAAGACCTGCAAGATGAAAGGGAAACAGATTCCGGGGGAGAATTCCAGGAGGCACTCAGGAGTTTACTTCTAAATGATCAGCAAGCATGTAACAATACCTCCCACTAATGGAGGTGTTTTGTTGGTTTTAATCCACCTAATTGGTCGGGGTTCAGCATTACCGGCGAAAAGTCGAGAATAATGCTACTACCTGTTCTCCTCCTCTCCTTCTGTTCATCTCAAGGAGAAGAAACCTCAAAGGACCAGACATTACTTTAACCCACTGGAAGACAGGAATCCCAAAGGGGGCAAGAGAATGAAAATGAAAGAGAGAGAGAGGTTTTCTATCACCTGAGATGAATAGAGCAGGTGATGTTTATGTATGATTCTCATTATTTAAAGCTCTTGCATTGATGAAGGAGATCACATGGTCTGCCTGATATGCAGTAGGAAGCGCTCGAAGACCAATCGATCTGTGGAATGAGGCAAGTTCCTGGAGATTGATCTTAAAGGGACAGATCACACAAAAAAGAATATTCTATTATGCCAATCCAAGCCTGTATAACTTTCTTTGTTCTGTGGAACATAAAATAAGATATTTTGAGGAGCGTCCATGCTGCTCTTTTCCATGCATGCATGATAAATGGGAACTGATGTTTTTATGCTTCAAAAAATAAGCTTTTAAGCTTAAAACATATGCAAAAGCACCATGACACAAGGATGCATTAAACTGATCAAAAGTGACAGTAAAGATACTACAAAAAAATGCTGTTCTTTTGAATTTATCGAAACAAAAAATATTCATCAAACAATCCAAAGAATATTAAGCAGCTGCTTTAAACACTGATATCAATAAGACACTTCTTAAGCACCAAATCAGTGTATTAAAATGATTTCTAAAGGATCATGTGAGACTGAAGTTTTGAGTAATGGTTACTAAAATGCATGGCCATTACAGGAATTAATTACTCTAATAATATATTTCAAAATATATTAAAATAGAAATAGTTGTTTTATACTGTAATATTCCACAATATTGTTTTAACAAAAAAACATTTGATGAGCAAAAAATGTTTTATGCCACATTAAATGTTGTTACGTGTAGCGTCTGGACCACTCCAACACACAATATATATTTTGTTAGCTAGATTTCACAAATACTTTGTAACACCCCAGGACGCCGAACAAGACCCTGGTTTCATGGTAACCCAATACATTTACAACCTTGTGGAATGCGAGCCGACTCTTAGCTGCATTCTCCAGAAACAAGGGGCACAAATGCACAGGAGAAACTGACTTTTCTACTAATTAATTCATAGGAAAACCTTCTTTGAATGAACACCCATTTTCTTCAGGCCATTGTGTATATTATTGCTGTGTTGTATTTAATCTGTTGTATTATAGCCTATTTTTATTCATGCTTACGATAAACCACTCATTCATATAAGTAACTCTACCATGTCTAGTATCTATGAATTCGCCTTCTTATGATCGAAACAAGCGTGTATATTATATGGTGGTACATAGGCAATATATATTAGGGCCCTGAGAATCGTTAATAATTTCGATTTAAGTCCATTTGCAAATTACCATGCTTAGAGAACAAAGGGTCGTAAACCCTCCAGCAATTGCCACCTCCCGCTCGGGAATTCCATTGTGCTCATTGGACAAGCCCATCTTGAAAGGCGGAGATCTGCTCCGACCTTAAAGGCCCGGCTCCAGGGACCCGCCCCAGTCGGTGATTCAGTCAGAAGCAAAGATGATGTGAGAAAAACGCTTCAGGATACAAAGCATCTGTGCCAGGCCTCTCTTCGGCCTAGTCCTTTCCATTCACCAAGTGACACTGACTCAAACTGGTTCTTTTCATCAACTAATTTCAGCAAGATCTTGGACCTTAAGATTGCATCAGGAATCTTTTTCAGACATAGGGGGGGGCGAGAGCCACTGTTCGCACGTCACCAACCAGCAGCCACAAGGGGGTGGGGCAGGGACTTTTCCAGAGGATCACTGCAGACACACACACCGTGTGACCCCAACGAGCTGGCCAGAGACAACACATCTGGCAACCTAAATACTCTCAGACCCAGAGTCTGAACATGGACTGATCGCTGCCCCAGACACCAAGCAGGGCCGGCGTGAAACTCCCCATGCTTACTACCACAGACTTTGACAAACTTACTCCAAGCTCACGATTACCCTGGGATGGCGGAGGACACCAGCTGCAAGAAGTCATCTAGGCATTAGGGCCTGCCGCACAATGCCTAATCAACAGCTGTGTAACCTGACACAGAAGGCCTTTAACAAGCAGCAAGGCCTCCACTAAAGGTGTTTGTCAAACCCCACTGATTCTGAACTTCACAACTCAGAATCCAAAGCGGGCACCAGAAGGCACCCAGCATTGCCACAATGCAAAACCCTTCTACAGAAAGCCCCTAGCCAGAAGAGGACGGAGCCATCACCATGGCAACGGACCCAGGTTCCAGACCAACCACTGGGAACAGGCGTCCTCATCCTGCAAACACCACGGTATGTCCGACAGCAGTCCACCACAACATCCTCCTCCACACGGGTGCTGAACGGAGGCTACACAAGGACAGCTGGACACGCCTACGTCTGGGTTACAGGAGCTGCTGACACTCGCAAAAGAGCTCCTTGAACAAAACTCAACTAAGGACAAACCTCTGACTCCTTGCCTGCTGCATCACAGCATCAGGCCCCTCCAAGGGAGGAGCATCCCTTGAAACCGGTCGACACCCCTAGAAGCAGCCAGACAACGTTGGATTGAGCAGCGGGCCCACATGCCCAACAGCGAAAGCTCTACCAACACAACTCAGGCAAGCTCAAGTCGGTGCCGCCACAAGAGCCAAGCGACACCGCAAACATCAGATTTCTAGTGACGTTCGGGCAGAACAGAGAGCTAACAACCACCTGCTGCTCTCCTGCCATCATCACTAGGTCAGTCTGAAACTCTCTGCACACTACAAAATCTCCATAACAATTACCTGCAATCCCTGGAACCACCTGCACTCTCACCAGTGAGAGTCTAACCCGGCTGTTCCACATCGTGGGTACCACAGATAGCCTACTGGCTAACAGCATCAACAAAAACATCCTACCCGGACTAACTCACTTCAGGATGACAGGTGACACAGCCTCGACACCTGCTGCATAAGCTCGAGGACCCACACCTTGCTACAGCCTACATCACCACAGCACACCACCTGACAGCATCCACCACGGCACCAACAGCCAAAAAGCCACCACTGGCTCCCAGCCGTGAGTGGCAGGGGGGTGTTTGATTGTTCTGCACCTTGACATCGCTCGTTGTTGTCTATTCTATGGACAACAACGTTCGAAAGGGGGGAATTTGTAGCGTCTGGAACACTCCAGCACACAATATATATTTTGTTAGCTAGATTTCACAAATACTTTGTAACACCCCAGGACGCTGAACAAGACCCTGGTTTCATGGTAACCCGATACATTTACAACCTTGTGGAATGCGAGCCGGCTCTCATTCTGCTTTCTCCAGAAACAAAGGGACACAAATGCACAGGAGAAATGGACTTTTCTACTAATTAATTCATAGGAAAACCTTCTTTGAATGAACACCCATTTTCTTCAGGCCATTGTGTATATTATTGCTGTGTTGTATTTAATCTGTTGTATTATAGACTATTTTTATTCGTGCTTACGATAAACCACTCATTCATATAAGTAACTATTTCATGTCTAGTATCTATGAATTCGCTTTTTTATGATCGAAACAAGCGTGTATATTATATGGTGGTACATAGGCAATATATATTAGGGCCCTGAGAATCGTTAATAATTTCGATTTAAGTCCATTTGCAAATTCCCATGCTTAGAGAACAAAGGGTCGTAAACCCTCCAGCAATTGCCACCTCCCGCTCGGAAATTCCATTTTGCTCATTGGACAAGCCCATCTTGAAAGGCGGAGATCTTCTCCGACCTTAAAGGCCCGGCTGCAGTGACCCGCCCCAGTCGGTGGTTCGGTCTTAAGCTAAGAAGATGTGAAAAAAACGCTTCAGGATATCAAAGATTGTGCCAGGCCTTTCGGCCTAGTCCTTTTCATTCATCAAGTGACTCTGACTCAAACTGGTCCTTTCTCATCAACCAACTTCAGCAAGATCTTGGGGCCGTAAGATCGCATCAGGAATCTTTGTTCATACAGACGTGCGAGTATCAAACTTAGTCGATTTAATTGATGCATTAAGTATCAGTTACACCTTTCTACAAGGTGTGTTTGAACTCAGAATCTGACGTGTCCCTGAAGGCTTTGATCTGTTGAATATACATGCAAAGTGTTCCATAAAATCCATTCTTTATGCCTCTTTCTATGCTGAGTTAAACTTTAACCCTTTCCTATACCAACTGTATGTGTGTGTGTGTGTGTGTGTATGTGTATGTTAGACCGGCTTAATGTGTTTATGTAGTATGTTAGACTAGTTTAAGTGTTTATGTAGTTAATAAAACCTTACTTGTATCACACTTGACGTGTTCATTGTTTACTCATAACCGGAGTCAATAATCATGCAGATTTACGTTACAAGCTTATAGAATTGTACAGTAAGAAAGTTATTTCCTTTAACCAGGAAATTAACGTTCTTAGAATTGACAAGACAGTTGACCCTGAGTGGTCAGCTAAATATCTACAGTGGATCTAAAATATGAATAGTTAATTATAACTAGTTATGGTTAATTATTCATATTTCCCCATGAGCTGATTCGCTACATACGTTATTCATAGCCATTACTGTGTAAATAAAAGGAGGCTTGTTATCGTTATATGACTGAGCATTGATTTAGTGTACTCGGATACTAGATCGCTGAAGAGCTCAGGTCATTGAAAAATCTCTCGCTTGGACTATTCATCCATTTCTCCAGAGGCCTCTCTCGTCCTCTTCTGCCCTGTTATAACACTCGGTGAACTGAATCAATTACAAGCCCTGACGGCAAGCCCACATCATATGGAATTGGACTGTATGTAGACAAGCTTTTGGTTGTTTATATGGAAATGCGATTGCCGTGTTGATTAGGGAGCTCCGTCCCTGCCCACGCCCTTCATAGCAGCACCTCGCAGAGGACGCTGCAACCTACAAGACACACAAACGCATCGATGTAATTCACTCAAGAGCCTCATTTTTCATAATGAGTGTGTCTTTATGTGGCCTCTGCTGTTTTCACACACTGTGAGCAGTAATGACTGCATATACATTCACAGACGAGTTTGCCGCAATTAGCCCGATGGCCGCTCGGGTGAGGGAGTTAAGGTACTGAAGAAAGCCGGAGTGGGGCAAGTCTACTGGGAGGGAGACGCAGGGAATACGGTGGCACTGGGCATATTGAGAGAGATGCTCAGGAGGGAATTTGGGAGAGGAGTGTGGGACAATCTGTCGCCTGATGACAGATGATGTG
This sequence comes from Sinocyclocheilus grahami, assembly GCF_001515645.1. Classification (NCBI taxonomy): domain Eukaryota; kingdom Metazoa; phylum Chordata; class Actinopteri; order Cypriniformes; family Cyprinidae; genus Sinocyclocheilus; species Sinocyclocheilus grahami. Next base: position 4,047,909 of record NW_015505180.1, read on the forward strand.
ATTCACTGAATAATGTGCTCAGAGAACACAATTTTTTGATATGCACCGATATCCAGTAGGGGTTGCACCGACTACTCGATTAAGCTCTGTGTTAACTAGTTGATCACATGACTTCAATGGTGTTATATGGTGACAGCAGGACGAATAACTGTATAAAAGTAATAATATTAGTTATATATTATGAACAAAGAATTACATATTTATTGATTAACATTAATTTAAGGTCATAAATGCAGTAAATATTCAGCATTCATATTCAGTTCATTATTACTTCATGATACCTAATGTAGCTATTAATGGTAGGAAATGGAACCTTATTGTAAAGTGTTACCACAGGAAAATTCCTTTCCACAAAGTGCACCCTAGTGTATCTGAGATTAGATTTGCATATAATTTGCAATTACCAAATACAGTATATTTGAACAAGAATGTGAAAAAGTGAATCCAGTATAAGCCAAAATTCTCATGAACAAGCTTGGAGGGGGGGGGTCGATATGTAAAATATTATGATATTTTACCTCATAACATTTACAATATTCCCAAAGCAAGAATCAATATATTTATTTAAATTAGGGCTGCATGATAAATCGCATGCGATATTTAACGCGCATCTTGTCAGTAAAGCCATTCTGTAATCAGCGGTAAATCTCAATCACGTGCGGGCTTTCACATGGAGCAGAATTAACTACACAGAGCCGTTGTTCACCGACAAGCTGCGCAAAACAAGCTGCGATTTATCGTGCAGCCCTAATTTAAATCTTTTTTTTTTGTCACATTCATATTTTTTGTTAAAAGGAACCTCTATTTTCTAAAAATCTCTGAAAAGGGGCAACATACTGTGACATTAATTCAACACACAATTATTTCTATTTAATCAAAACCCAAACTCAGAGCAAGCTAAGAATAAAACTGTGTAAAGCACTGATGCAGTGCAGATTAATGAGAAATAAAGAGCCAAAAGACTGCAATATCAGGGTTGAAAATGAATATACAGTGGATGGAAATGAAAGTCTCTTGGCTCACCAAGCTCACCAAAAAACACAGTAAAAATAGGAACATTGTGAAATATTATTATAATAATAAAATGTTTTCTGTTGTATTCCGTCAGAAATCATTCTAATATGCTGATTTGCTGCTCTAGAAACTGTGAATCACCCTGAAAGAAATCAAATATTGTCCTGGAGGCTGACAGACACTAAAGTGTCTTTTAAAATGTTTTTTTGGACATTATATGGCAACTTTTACATGAATTTTGCAGTGTGGACATGCAAGCTATTGTGATCAGCATCCACTGATTCTGTATACTCAAAGATCTAAGACTTTTTCTATGTACACAAAAGGCCTATTTCTCTCAAATATTGTTCACAAATCTGTCTAAATCTGTGTTAGTGAGCTCTTCTCCTTTGCCGAGATAATCCATCCACCTCACAGGTGTGGCATATCAAGATGCTGATTAAACAGCATGATTATTGCACAGGTGTGCCTTAGGCTGGCCACAATAAAAGGCCACTCTAAAATGTGCAGTTTTATTACACAACACAATGCCACAGATGTCGCAAGTTTTGAGGGAGCGTGCAATTGGCATGTTGACTGCAGGAATGTCCACCAGAGCTGTTGCCCGTGAATTGAATGTTCATTTCTCTACCATAAGCCGTCTCCAAAGGCACTTCAAAGAATTTGGCAGGACATCCAACTGGCCTCACAATCGCAGACCATGTGTAACCACACCAGCCCAGGACCTCCACATCCAGCATATTCACCTCCAAGATTGTCTGAGACAGCGTGTATGGTGTTGATGTCAACGTTGTGGATCGAGTGGCCCATGGTGGCGGTGGGGTTTTGGTATGGGCAGGCGTATGTTATGGACAACAAACACAGGTGCATTTTATTGATGGCATTTTGAATGCACAGAGATACCGTGACGAGATCCTGAGGCCCATTGTTGTGCCATTCATCCACGACCATCACCTCATGTTGCAGCATGATAATGCACGGCCCCATGTTGCAAGGATCTGTACACAATTCCTGGAAGCTGAAAGCATCCCAGGCCTTGCATGACCTGCATACTCACCGGACATGTCACCCATTGAGCATGTTTGGGATGCTCTGGATCGGCGTATATGACAGCGTGTTCCAGTTCCTGCCAATATCCAGCAACTTCGC
>NW_015505180.1:4050444-4122377 GCF_001515645.1 Sinocyclocheilus grahami
CTGCACATTTTAGAGTGGCCAGCCTAAGGCACACCTGTGCAATAACCATGCTGTTTAATCAGCATCTTGATATGCCACACCTGTGAGGTGGATGGATTATCTCGGAAAAGGAGAAGTGCTCACTAACACAGAGTTAGACAGATTTGTGAACAATATTTGAGAGAAATAGGCCTTTTGTGTACATAGAAAAAGTCTTAGATCTTTGAGTTCAGCTCATGAAAAATGGGGGCAAAAACAAAAGTGTTGCGTTTATAATTTTGTTCAGTATAATTATCCAAGGCCTGTCTAAAAGCCCCAGCTCCGTTCCTCATGTGATTTTTACAATGCCAAGTACAATTGGCTTCCATTTCTCTGTGTGTATTTACATTTGAGACTACGGAAGAGTAAACAGGTGCTTTGTTAGAGAGTATTAGAGGCCTGACATGTGCTGTACACATAATAACACACAGTTGTACTTCTCAGCTCAAACACGGGCTCAGCCACATCCTCTATCATGCCTGTATCTGTTTACAGAGGAAGCAAGTGTCCCCGTAGTGATCGGCTTGTGGAGAAACCGAGGAGTCCCGGTGTTTGGAGTGCATGCAGGTGTCTAAGTGTTAAGGGGATGCAGATGTACACAAATGGACGCATCCTATGCATTCTTCAGACAGTGGCTTTTGCCATACAGATAAACACACACTCGCTTTCAAATGTGTTTTCCAATAAAGGAAAGGAGGACGTTGCATCATGAGTAGAGGTCAAAGAGGTCATAACATCTAAAACAACTTTACAGCCCTACAACTTCCCCCTGCGCTACATGATTTCCTGTCAGTGTGGGCTAACCACAGGCGGAACTTCCTTAAGATGTGTACTGAGAGAGGAAGACAGGTCAGAGGTCACACAAGCATACTCATCCGTGCACCACACACAGCTTGCGATCCAAATGCTTGAACATGTTTGTACAACAATATTTCACAGCTTGTACTGCACAAAGGAAGCTATAGTCACTGAAACATAAACCTTTATGAAGAGGCTGGTGACCTTTCAGTCCAGCCAGGACGTTATTCAATGCACAACGTCACCTAAACAACACAGGTTCAAAGTGATGTGGGATCTTTTAAAGAGAGATGAGATTGAAAGTCATTCCAGAAACTTCTGGAACAGAAACAATCTTCTGAAGAAGAAAAAAAAAACCTCAAAAGACGTCAGAAATCCAAAATATAAACATATGGTTGCTCAATTTTACATTTCACTGATGGCTAGTTATCATAAAGTAATAGGTATGTTTCTAGATATGTGTAGCACCTACAACTTTGCATATCCTTCTGATGGATCTCAATGTTAGACATACAAAAACACGATCATATACTGTAACACTAAATGTGGGGAAAAAGACATAAGCATAGCTATTTCAGGAAAGGAAAAAACAGATGCTGCATTCATTGCGTTAATTTATAATATAATTATAATATCATTTTTTTTCACATAAAATCTGAAAATAAAATTAACACCTGCAGCCAGTGAGTTCACCAAAGTACTATTATACAGCCATTTATATAGTATTAAAGCCACAGTAGCAAAACACAGGCCATTTAATTCTAAAGGTCAGAAGGAGGGTGAAAGATAGAAAATGGTCATGTAAAACTATAACATAAAAATGATGACTGTTTTCAGAGCATAAACCTTTTTCAAACATTACAAGCAGACCTCAGGCGAAAAAAATAAAATAAAAAATTATAATACAATTTATGATATGACACACAAACATTCTTGTCACTCTCCAAGCCTCAAGCTTGGCTATCTTTCCTGGACAGTGTCAACAGCAAACCCATATGTCATTTAATATGAAGGTCTGCGAAGCATGCACTTGAGTGTATTTGACAGGAAAGTAAAAAAAAAAAAACAACAATCTGATTTTAGGAGTGTGGCTGTTTCCAGTTGACTGCATCGGCAGCTGAGTAGCTCTGCAGTGACCCGTGTGTGTGTGTATTTGTGTGTGTGGACAGGGTACAGACTGCCCTCAGAGAAACAGTCATGGGGCAACTCTCAGCAGCCCTGTATTGTTGCAGCAAACACACAAAGCACACAGCCTGGCTTTCCAGCTGGCCCCGTGCCCCTCCCTGTGGCCCTGTCCGCTCTCTCTATCTCATTCTTTCAGTCTTTCTGTGTCTCTTGCTCTCCGTTTGTTCTGATAACTGTGACCCTGCTCTCTGTATCATCACTCCACCTCCCCCCACTGAAAAACGCCAACCAGCTCGCTTCTTTATCTTTGGGAATGTACACACGGCAAAGTTTTTGGAAGTGAAAATCCCATTTAAATGCATAGAACACAAGTCACTTCCAAAATTAAGATAAGTGACAGAGAAATTAGAAAAAAACTGATATCAACCATTTGAAGGTGAAGGTCCGAACTGGGCACTTTTCTCTTAGGGTGCTACAATTGGCTGATCTCTCGGGCTGGGATGGGACGCTTCATTGGCCGACTGTTATAGTGTAGCCATGGAAACTACTAGCCCATGATAACCATGATTAGAGGTGTCATGATGACAACAATACGGCACAGAGCGATAATGTGTCTTTGATGAGCACATCGCAGCCATTGTGAAGCAGTAATTGATTTGTTTACCAATACGACAGTCTTTGCTTGTGTCGGCCGACAACAATGGGGTGTCCTTCCACAAAAAAATGGGGAAGAAAACGAGTAAAAATAGGAACTGACCTACAAAGGATGTGAAAGAGAGGAGTGCTGCTCGTCTTCAGACCACAAACCCATTGGTGAGCAGCTGAACCCTTGGGATGAGAAGCAGAGGAAAGGAGAGAGGTGTACAAAGAAAGAGAAAGGAGGAATACATTAAAGAAACAGTTCTCCGAAACTGGAAATTCTAATTTAATTTACTCACCTTTTCTTTCAAAACCTGTATGACTTTTTCTTCTCTGAAACAAAAAAGGATACATTTTGAAGAATGTCCAAGCTGCTCTTTTCCATATAGTAAAAGTGGATGGAGACCACAGATGTCAAGCAGGGTTTTCATGAAATAATATCTTAAATTTCAGTCTGTTCTGCACACAAATTTATCTGAATACTTCATACGACTTTAAGTGCAATGGAATAGTATTACAGTTCTACAGAAGAAAGTCACACAGGCTTAAAAAAAGCATGAGAAATTATGACAGACTGTTCATTTTTTGTTGAATCCTCTCTTTAAATTTTCAAAAAATATTGAACACCTATCCAGAAAGAAAATGATTTGAGCAAATGGCTGCAATATAACAAAGAGTGAAAAATTGAAGGGGGTCTGAATACTTTCCGTACCCACTGTACATCCAGAGACCGTTCAACAGGTGGGAAAAGGGAGTTTATATTGCACACACACATTCTTAGTGAGGACACTACATAGAATTCCATTAATTTTCTATCAGGTTAATGATATTTTCTATCAGCTAACCCAACCCCTAATCCTAAACTTCCCAATCACAGAAACATGTGCAGAACACGTGTCTGGTAATGAAACATCTTTTGGCTGATTTAATAGCCTTTTTTAACTAGTGAGGACCAGTCAAATATCCTAACTAGTGGGTTGTCAAGAGTATTCCACAATAAAAGTGAGGACATTTGGTCCTCACAAGTATAGTCAAACCAAGTACACACACACGCACACGTATGTTTGGTGGGTTTAGTGCATGTGTGTGTGTGTGTGTGTGTGTTCACCTGCACGTTAAGAGCTCTGTTCTAATCTTTATGGTAATAAACTCTGGCGGCTACTTGGCTGCCGGCACTGCAGATCAGACTTTAATAGAAAGTAAATGTGTTTGCTGAGAATGGGGAAGAGTCACTTGAAATGGGACTAATGTATTCCTTATTGAGTTGAGGGTGTGTGTGTGTGTGTGTGTGTGTGTGTGTGTGTGTGTGTTACCACCGGGACAAGTGAAGCTGGGAGACGCTTATGAGCCTCTCAACTGGTAGCAATCACACAAACACATACAACTTGTAACCCGACACACAATTTGGGTCATTCAGACTGAATATTTCTATTAATTATTGGTGTTTGCTAAAGCGAGCAACACCAATATGACTGCCCATTAATAGCAGAGCAACACCAATATGACTGCCCATTAATAGCAGAGGTATTTTTCAAAAACAAATGATACCTCAAATTGTTCTTTGAGGATAGGTGTGCTATTACGTTTGATAACCACCCAAAACACCCTACCATTATGGTGGCGACTTTCACACAGTCAAACATTATCACATTTTTTAGTGGGTCAAATCCAGTCACTGCATAAAAATCTACACATTTGAGAATTTCGTGTGAGGAAATCTTTCCCCACACAGATTTGGCAGGACCAACGAGTTCAAGTTGGTCGCACTGATTTGCAGTGTTGACCAAAAAAAGCTTCTTGTTTAAATATGACTCTTATTATATTAAATTTAAATATAAACCTATCCCATTGCCTCCTTGTGAATACAAGTTCATACAAACTGCTTGCATAATAATTAATATTTTGAGATGTCAACTAGCCATACCCATTTTCATATTTCAAGGTATTTACATGGCACTCTAAAAGAATTTACCATGGCGCATGTCCAAAAATCCACAGCAATACCATGGTTATCAAGCTACACTCCTTCACAGTCTCTCTGCCTTTATCTTCCGGTCACATAAACTTCACTCAGACAGACAAACAACATCAAGCATGTGCACACAAGATGTTTTCCTCATGATTCACAAATGTACACTAGACAAAGTGCACAAAGTCTTAACCAGCAAACAGGGCTCCATTCACTCCTGTTTAAAGAGGTCACCATTTTCTCTGGCTAAGCGCCCTGTGTCTACTGATAATTTTATGTATAAACAAATGGCAAATTTGTGCCACATAAATATGTATTAGCAATTAATAATGTCCTGCGTCTGTGGCGATGCCAGGTGCATGCGAAATCAGTGTGGGCACTCTGCAGCGCTGGTGCCTTTGTTTTCATCTAGCTCTCTCAGGGTTGCCACAATAGGCGCACAATAGATGCACAATGGGCACCTGTAACAGGGCACCATGCCCCTGAGACAACGCCAGGCTCCCTGAATGAAGCCACCATCACCTGGGCAGAGCCAAAACAATGCAGGCATCACCAGACAGCAACAGGGGTATTATTGAATTAGCAGTCGCGCTGTGATTAAGGGTTTAGAGGGGCATTTAGTGGTTTTGCTTTTTAAATAATGATGACTTTGATGACTGAGGCAGTTAGGCATATGCCGGATGAACATGTATGTGTGTGTGTGTGTGTGTGTGTGTGTGTGTGTTTGACAGAGAGATTGAATCTAAAAATATTTTATGGGGCACACGCACATGCACACACACCTGTTCATCAGCAGAAACACCTGGAAGCTGTCTGTCCCATTTTTACCTTAGTGTCACAGAGATCTTTATGTCAGTGTAAGCAGTAATGTGCGCGCATACGCAGCGACACAAATAAACAGATTTGTTTGGCAGGGCAGGATGTTTCAGGACATCACAATGCCATTATTGTCTCATGCAGACATAGATCAGGGACAAGATGGACAAAAAGCACAGCTCCGCTGTTCCTCTAGTGTTTAATAGGATCAGATAAATACAATGGCTCTGATAAAATGCCCAGCTAACATCATACTGAGATTGAGAGAGAGAGAGAGTGAATTAAAGGGTAGAATGGGGGATTGTGAAAGCATTTGTATCAGACATAGCGGGTGACAGAGGGCTTATTTAGTGAAAGAAGAGGATTACCAGCCGCCAGCCTGCGGTTGTGCTACGCTTCGACTCTCTATAATCACTGTGATCATAAGACCAGCACAATTCAGCTCTGCTAATAATGCACACACACACATCTGCCTATTCATTTCAGCTTTAATGCAATAATAGCCCTGAAACATCTGGTAATGAAACTCGCTGGAATCAAGATGGGCGGATTTGGCTACATCTGTCCCTCCGCTGACTCCAACCTGTTCTGGGTTTTCCGGCTTAAAGGCAACATAAAATCAATACTGACCCTGTCAAAATTTACGGTCTTCATGTACATTTTTGGTCTTATTGTGCACAGTTAATCAGCGTATCTTATTCTGAAGAAAACTAAATGTATTAGTATTATTTTATCATCAAATGTCATAACTCCTCACTCTGAAACAACTTTCTTTTTCCAATGACCTCACCTAAGCCATGCAGGCTAGTGGATAAAAGTCAACATAAAACTCCTTTACCAAAACCATTTTACGTCTGTAATCTTGCACATTTCTGAGTAAAATGTAGGCCAGAAATGTAAAAGAAAATCCAGCAAAAATAACTGGATTTTTAAAATTTGCCATTACAAACCAGGGGTGGAAAAATAAAATTATTCTCAACTGCTATTTACTTCTTATTACCTAACATAAAGTTAAGAATATTTTTCCTAAGAATGTTCCTTTTTTTTTTCTTAAGATTGTTCTAAAGACAAAACTTTTCAAGAACTGCATTTCAGAGGCAGAGCAATTTTTATTTGCAGTGATAAATCATTGAGACCAGAAATATAAAAAAGTGCCTCAGACCTTTAGGGTTCTATTACCTGAGCACCTCCACCCCCTTCCTCTAGAGTCTTTTACCCGGTCTGAGGCCGTGAAGGCGACTTCCTGTCCCACTCCCCGGGGTTCACAGAAGAGGAAGAAGGAATGACACGGTGCCTATGAAAGAGCCATTGTTCACCAAGGTGGTCCCGGTACTGTGCGAGGGGAGGTGGCTAATCACAAGGCGGGCAACAGCACAGGGGTAAATATTTATCTGCTGGGATGTAAACGACGGATCATGTAATTTAGCAAAAGGCCATTCCTTCCTGCATGGTCATGATGTTTAGTCTTGGGTAGGGGAGGCGAGGGGTGTTAGTCAGTCTGATCACAACCTGGCCATCTCGAACACAGCAGCGGTTGATTATCACTGACGCATCTTCACAATAAAACTGACACTCTTTAAGTGTGCAAGCAACTAAAGTTGGCTAAACTATAAATATCATTAGGATGTTTTTCACTATACAGTATAGGTTTTAAAAACAACTGGTAATATAAGCACAGTCTAAGGAAGAGCTTGCTGTTTAATGTGTCATGTGGTGGTGTTTAATTCCTGCTGCCATTACTGGGAGTTTACTGGAAGCATAACTGGAGGTCAAAACCACTTATTATCTCAATCAAAGATAAAGTTCCTACATAGTAATAAGTACTCACCAGTCACTAATGTCGCCATATGAATCAAATCATATGAAAAATACACATAAATTACAGTCAAGTAAAAACCTGTTAACTGGTTTACTGTAAGTAATTTACCCTATACAGTAAAAACTGTAAATGGTTTAACATCACATGCAATTTTAATGTAAAATACTTTGAAATACTTTGAAATGTATAGTTTTTGCAGGTAAAAACTATGAATTACCTTATAATTTACAGTGAAAAACAGTAAAAGGGTATTCCCAGAAGTCTCTGTGTGACATATAATTATTATTTTTTTGTTTTGTTATTACACTCTAAAAAATGCTGGGTTGTTTCAACCCAATGTTGGGTCAAATATGGACTAACCCAACTGTTGGGTTAAAAAGCTAATTTAAAAATGTAACCAAAATTTAACCCAACAGTTGGGTTAGTCCATATTTGACCCAACATTGGGTTGAAACAACCCAGCATTTTTTGTGTAGTATATGTACATTAGGATAATTCATGTTACATTTTCTATTATTTAGTTAATGTTTATTGCATTATTTTATTGTTGTGTGTTATTCTGGTGGTGTTTTGTCTGTGTACATCACCAAGTGCATCGTTTACTGTATATACGAGTATCTGCTATGCTTTATGGACAGGCCACTTACGATGAACTGTGTACATTCATATAAATTATCTTATCTTAGCATGAATGAGTTAATAAAACATTCTTTCCATTTGCAAACACACACACACACACACACACACTCTTAAACACTACTGCAACAACAACAAAAAAAAAATTACAAAACACTTGCCACACACTTGTTGACTTCCTATTGCCATGTTTTTGCTCCAGTCATTTGCAACTTAACCCTGGTAAACAGCTCAAGCGTCAGTGATGTAAGTAATGACCAGCAGGCCAGGAAGGATAAAAACCACCCAAGATTACAACTTCTCCTTAAAGATCAACTGATTCTTCTAAATTTGACCATGCAAACCTCAGGGTGTTGCTATCTGGTTTCTAAGGTATTCTGGGTGGTTGATTATCGGTCCAAGTTAAAACAGTCCACCCCCAAGTCTTTATGATAGTCTGGACTGTAGATTCCGCCTTCAATGCAAAATTATAGAATATTTTTTGACAGTCTTATTGTCCATTCGGGGACTATTGCCAGATTTTAAATCAGACTTTGGAGAAAGGAAGGAGAAGTAGAGGTGAGGAGGAGGCAAGCGAGAGAAATTAAAAGTTAGAATACAAGTAGTAGCACAACTGGCACGGTACAACGTACACCTTGTCTACATGTGGATGTGAGCAGTCATTACAGATGCCATAAAGCTCAGTGACAGGGTGAACACTCCAACACTTAAAAAATAGCGTCTGTGTGACAAGCTCAATTACACCAAAGCCACGACCGTCCTTATGTCTGCATTCATCTTTCTGTCAAGATCTTTATCTGCATATGTTTTTCACTTCTTTGTCTGCTGAAAGTTTATCTTCTTAAATATTCTTTCTTTCTATCAATCTCAACTCCTCCTCTGCTATTTCTCTCTTCTTCTGACTTTATTTTTTCGCTAGCCTCCTCACCTCTACTTCTCCTTCCTTTCTCCGTTCCTTTATCTTCTCACTATCTCCATTCTTCCTCCTTTTGTGTAACTAAAACATTATGTTCTTCTCATTCTCTCTTGTTTTCCCTCCCTCATGTCTGTGTGATGGTGCATGTGAGTACAGCGCTCATGTTTAGGACTTTCCGTGAGCTGACAACCACTTAACATTGTGAATTGTAGTCGGGATGCAGAAGCATGACATTTTACTTATACATACAACTTATTTTAAAGTCTCTTTAATTTAATTACAACTTTTTTTGTTTTGTTTTTATAAACTATTCCCTTATTCTAAAAGTGTCATTTTAAAGTCTCTCATGCTCATCAAGGCTACATTTGTCCCCACAGTATAAGCTAAACCAAGAGATATAAACCTCACAACACACACAGTCAAACAAAGGTCTGTAAAGGAATGAGAAGATCAGAAACTCGTGAAAAACAACGATGGCAAACACAAATATGACTGGAATGTGGTGTTTGGAGTTCTTCAGGAAGCTTTACAATGCTGCTTTATTGTGCTGAATTTAAGTAGCAGATGTTATTATTGATGTCATAACGAGATAAAAGCTTCCAAATGACTTTCTCTGAGGAATAAAAAAGCAAATTTTTTTAGAAATAGACATAAAAAATTAAAACATTCCTGACCTTAAAAAAACAGATATTGAAAGTACATCTCTGCCCCATATTCGCAAACACGCACGCAGGGAATATGAGGTCTGTGAGCTGAAGTGACCTTTATCCAGGGTCAGGTCATAAAAATATTGTTGAATAAAAAATAATCACTTAACCCTAAATAAAAACCTCACATAAACCTTCTTGAATTTTTAATATTTTATATGTAAATTCCCATTGCCCTTAAACAGTGTTAAGCGCGTGTGTGCGCGCGTGTGTGTGTGTGTGTGTGTATATGTTTGAGTTTTACTGTGGCATCTAGGCAGAAATCAGGCACAATGGCCTGTTCAGAAATAGCCAGCTGATATGCTGTTTGTGGTCGTGACCTGCGGTGGGTCCTTTTACCTGCTGGGATCTCCTCCCACCCTGTCTGAGTCCCTCTATAGAGGCTGCGGCTCTTCGGTCCCTGGTAGAGAAAAGAACAGACAGACACCGACTCTGATCAATACCAGTGCCTCCTCTTTGTGTCTGAAATCAAAACCTTTTGAGGTGAATATTTTTTTAAAGACGCGGTGACGTCAATAGATTCAGGTAACTGACTCGCTATGTGGAGAAGAATGCTTGAGAGAATGAAAGCAAGGTTTTCATACACTTCTTTGGTCTGGTTTATGGATTTCCTTTCTTTTAACTATGTGCGATCCTCAAAGAGTCCAAAATGCTACTTAGACCAATTCACATCTACTCACAACACAGCCGAACAAGTACGAGGAATGATTTATTTTTAGTTTGGTAAGCAGTAGGCCAGTGAGAAATCCACAGCCTGATTTTTTATTTATTATTTCTGGTAGGGTACAAATGTAAAAACTAAACACTGTTCAAAAGTTTGGGGTCAGCCCTTTTTTTTTTTTTTTTTTTTAAGAAATCAAGACTTTTATTCAGCAAGGCTGCATTAAATTGATAAAAAGTGACAGTAAAGATATTTTATATGTTACAAATAATTTCTATTTCAAAGAATAATGTAAAAAAAAAAAATCTCCACAAAAATATTAAGCAGCACAACTGTTTTCAACATGGATAATAATATGAAATGCTACTTGAGCACCAAATCAGTATATAGAATGATTTATGAAGAACATGTGACACTGAAGACTGGAGTTACAGCTACGGAAAATTCAGCTGTGCTATCACAGAAATACATTTCATTTTAATATATACCAAAACATTTTTTTTAATTGTAAAAATATTTACTATATTTTTGATCATAAATGCAGCCATGAGCATAATATTAAAAAGTATCTGTGTTTAGTGTTTAGTGTAATAATAAAAAATACATATTGAAAAAATCATGGAAAAGTATAGGCAGGCAAAGATAAACTATTTAGGGATTTCTCTACTGATTTTTTTAATGGAATTTTGTAGAATTTATTTAAATATGCTAAAAATCATTATCAAATCATTTAATATTTATTAAATAAACAGCTTTATGAATGACAGGCTCCCCAGAATTGCAAAAATTCTGTGTGGGCCTGTTTATAGTACATTTATTAGAGGGTTAATCCCACTGGAGCAACCTGAAGCAATCACTTGATCAAGGGCACAATGGTGATGTTCAAACCTATGACCTCTCAGTTACTGTACATGACCACCAGGCCACACCAGCCCAAAACTCCCTGTGCTCTCCATGCTGAATCTCAACCTTTGCTCTATTTGATCTAGGCTGTGTGCAGGTGTCTCTTGTGTTTACCACTAGAGAATCAGGCAGGTTGGACAAGAACAAACATTTGGAATCCCACCAACCCCTCCCCTCCCTAAGACTCATTTTAATTCCATCTCAGCATGGTAACAAACACTCGTTAAAGCAGATTAATTCCACAACAGGATAATGCTCCATATTAGATAATGAAAGAGAGAGAGAGTGAGGGAAGGAAAGAGAAAATAATCACGTAAAGGGATAGATAGTGTGCATTTGATCCTGGGGAACAGAAAGCTAATCCAGGTGTAACGTGTGTGTGAGACAGAGAACATGCACAGTGGTATTAGGAACAGCTGCCGTCAGTTTAGCCTCTTTGTCTTCACTGACATTAGGAGGATGACAACAACAACACTGACCCATAAAATGGGAAGTCGGATGACAGTTGCTGCTATTGACACACTGCTTTTCTGAATTTATTTAATACACAAGTTTCACAATTTGAGTTGAATTACTAAAATAAATGAACTTTTCCACAACATTCGAATTTATTGAGATGCACCTGTATGTGTGTGTGTGTGTGTGTGAGAGAGAGAGGCTGTGACTCACAGCTTGCACGGTGTTGCACTGTTAATGTGGTGGCGGTTCTGGCACATCTGGGCTATTTTCTCCAGTATGTGCCTGAAGATAATGTGAAAAATCTCAGGGAGGAAAAGTGAGTATAGGCCGCTGTGAGATCGGTTCCTCAGGTTAGAGGGCCATTTTTCAAATGCCAGCGGCTTATCTCGACTGTCACAGGCTAAACGTGTCTGTTTGTGACATTACAAGAACAAGTGTAAGTCCCCCGAGTTCAGTTCCACAGTCGATTCGGTAACCGCATTCTCATCGTTGTGAAGTGCTATACAAAGCCCTGTCATTTCAAAAGGGGAAAGTCCATCTCTAAATCAATTACAGCAGTTAGCTGAAAGCAAAGAGTGAAAGAATGCAAAGACTGATTTTTTACATACATGAGCATGAGCCAGGTCCATAACACGGCTTAAATAAGTGTTTACAATCTAGACTACATGTTTACAATCTAACTATCAAAAATCCGTTTATAAAAAGTGCCAATGAAGAAAACTGCTTTACAAGATTTAGAAGTCACCTTGTAGGTATGCTGATCAGAGATTGCTTAAACAGTGTTTTTCCAGATTTGAAAAATAAAGCAGTTTAATATAAACTACCATTAAAAAATTTGGGATTGGTAATATTTATTTGTGATAAAAGTCTCTTATGCTCACCAAGGCTGCATTTATTTGATCAAAATACAGTAAAACCAGAAATATTATGATACATTATTATAACTTAAAATAAATGTTTTCTATTTTAAAACATTTTAAAATGTAATTTATTCATGTGAGGACAAAGCTGAATTTTCAGCATCATTACTCCAGTCTTCAGTGTCACATGATCCTTCAGAAATCATTCTAATATGCTGATTTGGTTATTATTTGGTGTTTAAGTTTCTTCTTATTATCAGTGTTGAAAAGGTTGTGCTGCTTAATATTTGTGGAAAATGTGATAAAATTTTTTCCAGGATTCTTGAGGAATATAAATTTATTTGAAATCGAAATCTTTCGTAACACTAAATGCCTTTACTGTCACTTTTGGATAAGCTTAATGCATCCTTTCTGAACAGAAGTAATAATAATAATTAAAAAAACTTTATTAGTGTATTTACTTACACACTGTGTGTTAACATACACACTGTCAGAGTCAACGTGAAATGGTGTTCACAATCCTTTTCACTTCTGTAATACAATGTGTTTGAGTAAAACAGGATGTTGACTAAGGAAAAGTAGGGCAGGAATTAGCTTGAACGGAATAAAGGCAATCCATGTTGACTATCTGGTATATGATTGTAAATGTAAATGTCTTAAATATTAAGAGGGACACATAAATACACAATACAAAGTCGAAGACGTTGTTTTTTTTCTTAGGAATAGGCTGCCACGCCTCTTTAAATCCCACCCACCTCAGCAGAAAAACATACAAAGCTCAAGTAATCAAATAAAGACCTGCCTCATGTCAGGCCCCATCCCCGGATGAGTGAGGGAATGCACAAGCCAGGCAGAAATAATCAAATCAAGAAAAAGGCCTATCCGGCACAAATGGAAAGTTTCCTGTCACACAAAGTTAGCTTTCCATCGTGTCTTGTCAGATTTCACGGTTTGAGAGAGAGGCTCTGGGACCAAATCCCTGACTCACTTATAGAAAACACAATCAGGATGTACAGTTTCCTCAGAATTATGGTAAAAACTATTCATTCTGCATCACCTCAGGTCATTATTCATAAACTGAGCAGGAACAGGTCAGAAAAACACAAGGAAAAAGACAACAATGTCATCTTAGACCTTCAACAGTTTGTTTTGTACAGAAGCGCATCTGCAGATTTTTCCACTCAGACTTCATTACCTCACTCCCATTAGCAAGAAAATGGACAGTTCAACCAAAAATGAATTTCAGCCACCATTTATTTGCCCTCATGTTTTCCAAAACTCATATGACTCTTTCTTCTGTGGAAAATACGTTATTTGGCTGCTCTTCTTTTATACAATGAGAGTGAATTGAAAGTGAAAGTGAGATTTCAGAATTAAGATTTTATGGTGACATTTGTCGAGCTCCGACAGCTTCTGGACACCATCCACTTTAATTGTAAGGAAAAGAGCAGCATGAACGTTCTACAAAACTTCTCCTTTTTGGTTTAACAGATGTAAGTAAGTGGCATGGGTGTTGGACAATGTGAGTGTGAGTGAATGATGACAGATTTTTGAGTGAATTGTACCTTTAAATACAGCAGATTGTGCTAACATTGACGCATGTGACCAAATCTAGACAAATGTTCTTTCAGCATTGCACAAACTCTGAAAGAAAGATACTCTGTCAAGACAGAGAGAGAGAGAGATACTGAGCATGCTGAGAAAATGTAGCGGTAACTAATTGTTATCATTACGCATGTTTGAAAAGTGTTTTCAAACAAGTAATCAAAGTCTGCCACTGTAATTAGCAGACACAGCAGTGAGTGTGTTTCCCTCCACTGTTCTTTTCAAACTGAAAGGCATTAGATGTATCAGATCCTTTTCCCCAATGGAACAAAAACCTGTACACCGCGTACATTGTGAGGGAGAGACAGCTTGACTGAAAACAAACTGACACAAACCATTTGAAGCAGAAAAGAAACACAACAACCTGTCAAGAGCAAAATGCCTCTAATTTTTCTGTCATCTGCCAGCAGTTTAACAAGAGAGGAGCGTTTCTACCCCCTCAATTTTCCCCCTGGCCATTTACACACACCGAGAACCAGACAAGAGGATGGGAGGGGAATAAATCTACTCGTTTTCTTTCTCTCTCCCTCTCTTTATTTCTTTCGTCTCCCCTATATTTTTCACTTTCCTTCTATTCATCTCATCCTGCTCACTCTTAACATTTTCTTTTCCATCGACTCACCACGACAACATCATTGGGGGCATGTGGAGTTTGTGTGGAATTATCCCAATGACTTGAATCTTTTGATTCTGCTCACGAAAAAGATCCACTTGGATTCGTTCACTGATTCATTTCTGTAGGTTACACCAGTAAGCGGCAACCAACGAAGGTCTGCATGTTTACTAGTCACTTAAGTCACTGAGCAAACAAGTCCCTGATTCATTTGCGTAACACCTTCAAAAAATCATTTATGACTAAATTAAAGATATGCAATTGAATTGTGTATAAAAAGTTCATCCAAATTTGTTTCAATCACAATCTCTAATCACGTTCATACTTTTTAACTGAACAAATGTAACTGTTTTACAATTAACAGATTTATGATGATTCTGAGCAATTAAAAAAAAAATGCATATTTAAAATATGATTGAATAAAATCAAATCCATGCAAACTGATAATGAACTATGGCATTTTTTTGAATGCAGAAATCTTACCCGTTTTATTTACGTATGACTGACAAATATGAATTGCATTAAGTTTATTCATTTATATTAAAACTCTGTAATCCAAATGGATAGAAATGTTATATGCAAATCAAATAAATAAAACTTAAATTTAGGCCTTTTTTAATGTAGATTTGTTCAAGAGCCATTCACGACCAAAGCATGTCTTGTTGTCCTTTATTAAATTTGGCATGTATACAAATCTAAAGTAATAAGAAACTTGAGATAGTGTTTAAGCACCATAAGTGATTTCTCCACATCAGTGTTGTTATTGCTAACTAAAACTAATAAATCATTTTCTGAAATATATATTAATTGAAAACCTTCAACTAAATGTTGCCTTGGCAACAAACTTAAATAAAATAAGTTTAATTTGAAGTGCTAAAATGACAAAAACTGTAATAAAAATAAAAATGAATTAAAGCTTTATAGAAATATTAAAAAGCTATTAAAAATGATGAGCATAAAACTAAATTACTAAAACCTAAACTAAAACGTAAAAATAAAAGCTAATTCAAAATATAATTAATCATTACTGTACTTAAATACTAAAATCAGCAAAGCAATATTATTTCTTCCTAAGTTTGGTTAAAGATGATCAAGCTTAATAAAAATACAAACAAACAGATTCTTGTTTATGACCCTGTTTGTTTAACATGTTCAAAAGTGTTCAATCATTCAGTGACGCTCCAATTTCTCATTAAGACTCAAAACACTAACATGTTCAGTAAAGAGAGACTATTTGTCCACAATATACTGTCAAGCTTTTACAAAGAAGGGACTTCAGAACCTTCAGGACTGATTTTTCGTTTATTACCGTGATCCCGAGAGTGTAGGGGTTTGTTCGTGAGGCAGGTTAGACATCAGGCCTTGTGTTTACGTTCCAGAAATGTGGAGGTCTTCTGACTGCACCAGAGACAGTGTTTATGTTAAAGGCTGTTGCTCGTCTTTCTAAAGCACATTACACTGACTGCTGCTGTCAGCTTGTGTTACCTTGCCTCTTTAGTGGCGCAGGCAATTGGCTCCGACAGCCAAGCAGTGCGGATGAAATATTTAACTGCACACTGTTAAAGGCACAACTCCGCCTTTGTCCTGTGAACTATAGCTGCTTGTAACATTAGTATTGTAGTGACAATGAGACCTTATGCTGCGGAGATGATAGTGAGCACAAGGTTTGTGTGAGTTTGTGTGTCCAGCCACAGAGTTCAAGTAATAGTTCAGTAAAAATTTGATTTGGTCATCATTTACTTACCCTAAACATTGTTCCGAACCTTTTCTTCTGTAGAACACAAAAGAAGATGTTTAGAAGAATGTTTACACTGCTCTTTTCGATATAACAAAGTCAGTGTTCAGAGGCTGTCAAACCCGTGGCTACTAGCTTTTGCTGTATAATAAGTTGCATGAACATCTCATTTTGTTTGCCATCGAAGATGGGTTTACAATGACGTGAGGGAAAGTAAACAATAGATTTTTCATATTTAAACACCTGTAATGGCCTATACAGTCTGTTTTCTCTAATCTGTAGAAAACATCAAACATGAACACTTTCCCAACCTCAAACACTATTACAAAGTTCACAACTGACAATGTCAGTCCTGAAGCCCCTCAAACACTCGTCTGCGCTATCTATAGTTTTGAGGAACTTCCTTAGAAAAATAACAGCACTACCAGGCTGTTCAATAAACCTGTTGGTGAGGGGCCCGAAGATCTAATTTTCCTTTTTTATACACAAGACAACATGCAAGTGTAAATAAGACTAGATTTTGTTCTTTCAGCATTCATACTGCTTTAAGCCTTGATATTGACACTTATGCTTTGCAGGTACTGTACATTTGAGAAGACAGTGGAGATGTGAAAGAGCATTTTTAGATCTTGTATTGGCATGGTGATGTATGAACATATGACTCAGCCCTGAGCAACAGAATGCCACCCCTGGGGCGGGTTGCATAAACTGCTTAGACCAGTCTTAAAAAGTTAGTCATCTAATTTCTTTTCTTCAAGACTGGTCATAACTTTAAGTCAGTTACAAAAAGGTAGATTGGTCTAATGTGAATCCAAAAAGTAAGACTGATTACCCCTTGGCTAACTGCTAGCTGGTCAAACTAGTTTGTAAGTTACAGTCTTTACATTGTGTCTATGTTTACGCAACTGGCCCCTGATCATTGTTTAACAGGTTAAGAGGGCAACGTGACTAAACATCTGTTTCATTCACTGGAAAAGCTGTCATTCTTTGTATCTGCTTCGTATCTGGTACAGTGGGGTCCAAAAGTCAAATAAATAAATAAATACATTTTCTTCGTTTAAACCTGGAAATTAAAAAATGTATGCTATTTCAGATTCTGCACTAGACAACAAATGAAAGAAAATTTGTGACATTTATCGTGTGATCTCCTGAAATTAATTACATTTATGAAACTCAAATCATTATGCTGATAATATAATTTGTAATGAAGAATGTTGTTAAATTAGAATTTCATTGCATATAAAATGACTGACATTTGCAAATTTCTTCAAACATATGCACTGTCCTGCCTTTGTCAGGTGGACATGGATATTTGGTCCACTGAAGGAAAAATTGGTTTGTGAAAAAGAGATAAACAATGGGAGAGAAAAAATGTTGTAGCAATTCAAGAGGCATAATATGCAAGACAATGTGTGTACATATGTGTGTGTTTCATCCAAAGCTCTGGTACAGCTCATGAACAGCATAAAAACACACTCAACACCTTATATAGGCCAGATTCGCCTGCTGCTCCTATAACTCGTCGGCTGTATTACAGCAAATCATAAATTAGAGGGAAAATTTCAGTGATCCAGGAAAACAGGAGTCTAAGTCAGACTGCTCCGATTCTGTCACTACACCACACAGGTTAGCAAGAGCAACAGAGGGGTGCTCAGCCAAAGTGCTCACACCAGCTTCATCCGTCAGCAATATAATACCGGCTGCAGCCCCCACTCGCTAATAAATAACACACAAACACAAAACACACACACACACCGACACCCTCAAAACTTATATGGATGACAGTGCTGGTTACCCTTAATGAGGTTATCCTTAATGAGTAATTGATTTATCATGAATGAGTCATCAATATGTAATTAATAGAAGGGCAATGTGTTAAATGTTGGCTCTGTATGGTTCATAGGCAATGTTAAATCTAATTTTGTTCTTGTTGAGTAAAACTTTCTGGGCAAACCAATTGGTCACCACTGAAAACACAGTACACTGTAAACATATTTGGGCATAGGCTCTGTGGGCGTCTGTATGAGTTGCTAGACAGAACAGCAGACAGACAGACAGATACATAGATATTTTGCTGTATTGCTCTGAGCTAATAATACTGTCCAGAGCATGCTGGGGTCAGTGTTTACCCATACGCGTTTGTGTGCACGTGTGTCTCTATTGATGGGTCAGCTGTGCTCCTGTGACAGCTTCCATCCTGTTTCCTTAACCTTCCTGGGCTGGCTCGGTGGCAACGCTGAGGATTAATCAATGCAATGGAAGTGACATTTAGGGCCAAATCAAATTAGGTGGAAATGAAGGCAAATGGCAGCACTGCATTAAGTGCCGCCTGTATTAACACACAGGTCAGACACACAGGACTCATCGCACACATGTTGGCTGCCCACCCATTTACAGGACCCTGTACTAGAGAATATACAATCACAATTAGACGCTCACTGACCCAGGACGCATACAGCACGATGACAAAGAATGAAATCTGCAGGAGAGATGGCAAACAAATGGCACATGCATAAGAAACTGTCCTTATCATTTTTCATATAGGCTGTATTCACACACAGTATACAATATAGTAATTTTAGTCCAGTAAAAATATTTTGTAACATAAAAAAAACAAAATAAATACATATGAATATACATATATACATGCGTAAAAAAAAGTTTTTAATATTAATAATATTTAATAATAAAAGTACTTACTTTATTTTAAAAATCACAATAGTTTTTTACATACTTTAAATATTTAATTAGTTTTAACATTTAAAACATATTACAGTCAATAGAATATCAGAAAAAGAAAAAAATACATTACTTTATAATTACGTAACATATAACATTTTATGGGATATTGAATTTCCAGCAAAATAACTACATTGTGATATAGATGGTTACTGTATAAACTTACTTATAGTCTTAATGATTATAGATACTTACAGATTCTGGTCTTACTGCTCACCCTCTTAAATATAACCTTACTTTGTGCTCTAAAGCAGGACTGACAATCATATTCGGCTGCTATAGTGTAACACTGAGCCCATAGATGTGACTGAACATCCTGTAAAACATGAGGGGGGAAAAAAGCAAAGGTGACTTTAAACAAGCACTGAGGAATTGCAGAATCGAGCATGTGTTCTCTTTCTCTCTCACACTGAGAGAACAAGAGATGTTCTCTTTTTCACACTGTTTTTCTTTGTGTCTCGCTTCAAAATCCACATGCAGGGCCAAAATACATGAAATATTCATAAAGCACATAAAAGAGTGCTATCAAACATTCTGATTGTTCAGTGTCTCTGTCTCATGGGCATAAAAAAGATCACCGGGTCAGGTCAGACTCATAAAATAAATCACGTATGACGGGAAGAAAGCAGCCTGTAAACGTCTGACTCAATTTCAATTTGCCTGATTGAATACGGCCTGTCAGACCAAATACTGACACACCAAATGGGATTGAAAATTTTTTTTAACAGATGCTCCTAGTGGGCTACAAGAGAAAACTAACAAGTTGCATGAACAGAAGCAGAAGTAGTCTGAAAGTCCGGTTCAAGGGTACCAGACCCTCGGGTCCAAACTCGCGCTAAGGAAAGAGTGTCTCGCTTTGAAGGAATGCATGTCAAACTTCCTTCAGTGTCTCTCACTGCTAAAGAAATCCCACTGCATCCAATTGCAGAGAAACAGGAGGGTGTAGTGAGTGAAAGAGCAGAGATGTAGGTAAGCAAAGCTGCTGCAGATACATATGTCTGCATTCTAAGGTAACAAGAACTGCGCGTCCGACTTCGTACTGACAGCTGTCAGTGTACCCTGTCTCGGATTCTCGTTACACACACAAACACATGTGCGCGGCATGTCAATTAGAAGCCCAGTATGACCTGAGGAAGACTGATTAGATGCCTCATGTTTGCACCCTGAACGTCAGTTTGATCCAAACCCTACTTCTGAAGAGATAACACATCTGCCCCACTCACCTAAGCAAACAACATCCATCAAGTACAATCTTTAGTTTGTACTAGTGGTCGACCATTGTGGGTTATTCAGTTTTGCTGATGTTGATACCTAGAGAACATGGTGGCCGATTGCATATACAGGTGCATCTCAATAAATTAGAATGTTGTGGAAAAGTTCATTTATTTCAGTAATTCAACTCAAATTGTGAAACTCGTGTATTAAATAAATTCAATGCACACAGACTGAAGTAGTTTAAGTCTTTGGTTCTTTTAATTGTGATGATTTTGGCTCACATTTAACAAAAACCCACCAATTCACTATCTCAACAAATTAGAATACTTCATAAGACCAATAAAAAAAACATTTTTAGTGAATTGTTGGCCTTCTGGAAAGTATGTTCATTTACTGTACATGTACTCAATACTTGGTAGGGGCTCCTTTTGCTTTAATTACTGCCTCAATCAGCGTGGCATGGAGGTGATCAGTTTGTGGCACTTCTGAGGTGATATGGAAGCCCAGGTTTCTTTGACAGTGGCCTTCAGCTCATCTGCATTTTTTGGTCTCTTGTTTCTCATTTTCCTCTTGCCAATACCCCATAGATTCTCTATGGGGTTCAGGTCTGGTGAGTTTGCTGGCCAGTCAAGCACACCAACACCATGGTCATTTAACCAACTTTTGGTGCTTTTGGCAGTGTGGGCAGGTGCCAAATCCTGCTGGAAAATGAAATCAGCAACTTCAAAAAGCTGGTCAGCAGAAGGAAGCATGAAGTGCTCCAAAATGTCTTGGTAAACGGGTGCAGTGACGTTGGTTTTAAAAAAACACAATGGACCAACACCAGCAAATGACATTGCACCCCAAATCATCAAAGACTGTGGAAACTTAACACTGGACTTCAAGCAACTTGGGCTGTGAGCTTCTCCACCCTTCCTCCAGACTCTAGGGTCTTGGTTTCCAAATGAAATACAAAACTTGCTCTCATCTGAAAAGAGGACTTTGGACCACTGGGCAACAGTCCAGTTCTTTTATTCCTTAGCCTAGGTAAGACGCCTCTGACATTGTCTGTGGTTCAGGAGTGGCTTAACAAGAGGAATACGACAACTGTAGCCAAATTCCTTGACACGTCTGTGTGTGGTGGCTCTTGATGCCTTGACCCCAGCCTCAGTCCATTCCTTGTGAAGTTCACTCAAATTCTTGAATCGATTTTGCTTGACAATCCTCATAAGGCTGCGTTTCTCTTGGTCGGTTGTGCATCTTTTCCTTCCACTCAACTTTCTGTTAACATGCTTGGATACAGCACTCTGTGAACAGCCAGCTTCTTTGGCAATGAATGTTTGTGGCTTACCCTCCTTGTGAAGGGTGTCAATGATTGTCTTCTGGACAACTGTCAGATCAGCAGTCTTCCCCATGATTGTGTAGCCTAGTGAACCAAACTGAGAGACCATTTTGAAGGCTCAGGAAACCTTTGCAGGTGTTTTGAGTTGATTAGCTGATTGGCATGTCACCATATTCAAATTTGTTGAGATAGTGAATTGGTGGGTTTTTGTTAAATGTGAGCCAAAATCATCACAATTAAAAGAACCAAAGACTTAAAACTACTTCAGTCTGTGTGCATTGAATTTATAAGTGTTATAATAGCTGTTTTGTTTGTACACTAGACACAATCCAATACTATAGACATCCCAGTTGGTGACAAGACAACGTTTAAAACTGAGAAGATCCCTCGAGCACAACCGGGGCAATTTAATTCACAGAGGGCTGAGTTCAATGACCACAATTGTCAGAAATAAATTCACTTTCTCAGGCAAAGAACTCTTTTGTTCCACTCGAACAGTACAGCGGGAACCAGAGAAAATGCGTAAGATAAAAGTCTCTCATAATAGATAAGGTTCCTTTGACAGAAGCCTCAGAGAAGCAGATTCGCCCTTGGCCCAAACACCCTTAAATGAAAGCCTGTATTATGTCTGCATGAAGTCTCTTAAGGACAGAAGAGCAGGACTATAAGGAGCAGCAAGTCCCACAGGCATCACCTGAGGATGAGGTCACATCCACATTTACCCACAATCCCCAGCTGCAGGACACCGGGTGGGAGAGCAATGAGCAGTGGCCTTTCTGAAAACGACAGAACGCAGGGTGGGCGGGTTTGGGGGGGCAACGGGAACAATACAACAAAAGATACAGAAAGAAAAAGAGAAAGGTACGAGCAGACAAAAGTAAGAGCATTCATTAAAAGCTATCAGATTGTCTTCCTGTCCTATCAGCCAGCATCAAAACCATCTGCAATCTAGAGGGGAACTACAAAGTGGATCCCGGGGCCTACAGAAGTGAGGTTTTGATCAGACTAATTAAAAGCCATTTTGTTTTAAACCAACAGACACAACTCTAATTGGCTCTTTTCCATAAGAAAGGGAAGATGTTGAAAGTGAGAGAACGCACAGAGAAGATCAGAGAGACGCTCTCAGGCAGAGGGGCTTTCGCGCACACGCACACAAGCTTGATAAAGCCACAGACAAAGAACATGCACAAAACACACACGTATCAGCAAATACTTCCACGTATTGTATCAGTAGCAGTTAAAAGAATGTATGATCAAACTCTGTGAAATGGAATGGAACATTACGTGCTCCATAAGCTACAGAGAATTCCCTTACAGTGCAACACAAAGCCGATCACATATTTATCAAGGGGTTTCACATTTCGACTGTATCAGAAAGCAAAGGCTTGATTCTATGCAGATTTTTTTGCGATATTAAAATACATCCTCCAATATATACAGCTTAATATGCAGATAATGGCTAGAAAAAGACAGTAGTAGGTTGATATCATAACATTTCTCTGTGTGAACATTCCGACCAATCCTAACATAGCAACAATGGCAAAACTAATGGTGTGAGTTTGATCGGGAAAACCTGTTTTAATTTTTTTTGGTGACGCAAGTGGGACAGAATTTACACTCAAATGGGACAGAATTTACACACAAAGTTTTAAAGGAAGGAGTATCTTTGGGTCAACAACAAATAGTAGTGTCCACAGTAAAGAAAAGGAAAACAAACAAACAAAAATAAAACAATTTTAAAACGTAGGTAAAAAAAAACTTTAAAATATTTTGTACTACTTTATTTTACATTTATTCAAATATATTATTACATGTATTAATATATTTTAATAATATATACATTAATAATAACAATATATTCATTATTACTACATGTATTATTTTTAATAATAAAAAAATATTTATATATTTGTAATATTTATAATTTATATTAATACAAATATACCTTCGAAGCATTTTTACAAACTCATTAATTATTTTCTAAAATAAATATATTAAAAATAAATGCATAATCAAAAATAAATTAGTTTTAATTACTCACATAATTTTACGGTCTGAACTTAGAGAGGTCAAATTATCTAATTATTAAAGGGGTCATATGACGTTGCTGATTATGTTGTGTATTTGGTGTAATGCAATGCGTTTATGCAGTTTAAGGTTCAAAAAACATTATTTTCCACATACTGTACATTATTGTTGCTCCTCTATGCCCCACCTTTCTGAAACGCATCGATTTTTACAAAGCTCATCGGTCTGAAAAGCGAGATGTACGCTGATTGGCCAGCTATCCAGTGCGTATTGACTGAATACCTCAAGCGTGTGATGGAAATGTTACGCCCCTTACCATACTGTGATGCAGTGTCCCGGCGCGATGAGACAACACCAATAAAACCCATTACAAAGAGGCATTTGCTGCATCCAGTGGGGACATAATTACGGATTATAATGACTTATACTTTTTATGTGTTGCGTATCGAGCTGCGTAAACATAAAACCATGTCTGCATTTGTGATCGAAGAAATGACAAACAACAAGCGCTACTCTACACTGCTCAAAACTCGCGTTTGAATCGTCAGTGGCAAATTCTTTAAATATAAAAAAACCTACTTACAGTCTGTGAGTCAGAAGCGCCAGACTGTCCTTGCAAAGTTGGAACTGCCCCACTTTATCGAAACAGCCTTTGTGCACAGACGCGTAGGCTACTCTACCAGGATCAGGAAACAGTCTTCCATAAAATGGAACGGCCTGCGGGCTTGAGAACGGCACGGCCGGCGGATTCGACAAAGGAGCGTCCGGCGGGCTTGCGGCAACCACATGTGACGACCCCGGGCTGGACTCCACTTCGTCCACAGTGAAAGCTGATCCAGCGATGCACAGCGCAAAGTTGATGTATTTCCTCAGCAACCAGCACGGATCAGCTCCAGGCATGACGAAGCGGATATCGTCCTCTTTTGGAAGGCCAAACAAAGTAGTTTCGCTTTCACAACGATACACACAGTGTCTCCACAACATGGTGGCGGCGGCAACAACAATACTACAGCGAGAATAAAAGTTACGCCTTCTTTATTTGCGTGAACATTTGGGCGGCGTTATGCAAATCTTCCCACATCATGATGTAGACATGTGGGGGTGTGTTAGAACAAGCCGTAACTTTTATAAAGAATATATCTTTGGGTTTGAGACTTTAGTCTTTGCAACTTCAGGGATCTTATCTATGCACGAACAGCTTGTAAGAGAGAAAGAGAAAGGAAAACTTGAAATCTCATCATATGACCCCTTTAAAAAATGTAATGACCTTATTGTATTATTTTAATGAGGGTGTTTTCTTCAGGACAATTGTATCATCTTGACATTACTGACTATCAAACTCAGGAAAAAAAATTCATAGGTATGTACTGCAATTTCATTTTTTCATTAAAAGATTAAATTAATAGATCATCTCATTGACCCCTTTTGCTATTGTTTTTGTATGCACTTGGTTCAGAGAGCAAAATGGTTACCAAACACTGTGCAAAGTGGGAACAGTGAGTCCTTTTGCACACTTGGAGGACTTTCGGGGTAAACTATAGGTCATCCTGTTACACTGACCTAAGACCAGTGCATAATCCGAATCAAGATGGAAAATATTTAACATCAACAGCAGCGATTGCCTCAGATCAGTGGTCATGAGATACTCGCTATCAGATCTGAACTCCAGCTCGACCGCTGCAACCGGCCAATGAGTATAGATCCGAAATGCTCTCTTGAGACCTGAACGATGGCATACACACTCACAGAAACACACACGCACAGAGCAAAATAAACAGTATGACCCTCATGGGCATGTGAAAAATAAGCAAGGTTTCACAAAATACCAAAGTAGGTCATTGATTTATTGAGTGCAAGATCCATAGTATTTGCCCCCCTTTCTCTGGTCTCCAATCTTCCCATAAAGTAGAAAGACAGGATCATAAAAGCGAGGAAAAAGTGACTTGCACGCAAAGAGATGACATTACATTAGCCACAGCTTCTCATATCCAAGTAACAATGTTCAGTTATCTATATGATAATGGAAGATGTCTGAAACCAAACAATATGAAGATGCACACAATCACGTGGACATAAAAGCCCAAAGCCTTGAGACTAAATCATGTGCACTGCAATCTGCTCAATAGATGCCTCACGACTTTGTTTGTTTGCTTGTTCTGGGTTGGAAGACAATAAACTCATCTCAACAAAGACAGCCATTCTCCTTTGTACGCTGGCTGAGACATCAGTTCATGGATTGTGAGATTCAGTCACATTGATATGTATATGGCCACATGGGAAGGACAATAACGGCCTCGATACAGTAAAAACAAAGTGTGTACTGAAGATACATATCTATATTTACCTACAGCCTCTATATGCAGATAGTTATGTGAAATCAACCTGGTATGTTGTTCTCTTGTCATCGCTGGAATTCAAAATCAACAATGGTGTTCTGGAATACACGTTTTCATAAGAGAGAGAAAATCCAATTTTCATGCAACAAACACCTAATTGGAGTGGATTATTTGTGCCCTATTTGGCAGCGAGACAATAAATATAATGAATTTCTTTGCTTTTACAGTCTACATGTATCTTTGTCAAAAGTGTTAGGCCTGAGGCTTTTTAAGGTAGAAGTGTGGGAGGCAAATGCACACATTTCAAGACAAGAGAACATGGATAGAAGACTAAAATGAAGATAAAGACAACAAAAAAAAGAGGATAAGTGACAGGAGATAAAGATGAAGAGGTGGTAGACAAAAGACAGAGTGATGAAATATCAAACTTATTTGTACAACGTTTTCTCAAACTCTGCTTGTTTAAATTCATGAAATGGCATTTTCAACAAGGGTGAAAATTAATTTTATTCATCAAGAAAGTTGGCATTATAAAACAGGATGGAGCAAAGGTGTTGGAGAAGAGCGCTGGAAAATAAAGGGACTGTTGACTGCACTTGAAAAGGAACAACTGAGAGAAAGGTATTTCATTATGATGAAAAATGGATAGAAGGTAAACAAAGGTGCACAAAATATACATTTTATTCTTTGACAGCAAAGTCATTTATAATTTACCAAATAATTATTTCAGATAAATGCTGTTCTATAACATTGATAATAATAATACGAAATCTGTCTTGGGCACCAAATCAGCATATTAGAACTATTTCTGGAGGATCCTGTGACACTGAAAACTGGAGCAATTGTTGTGGAAAATTCAGCTTTGCAATCACAGAAATAAATTACATTTAAAAAATAAAATAATTTTAAATTGTAATAATATTTCACAATATTCGTGTTTTACCGTATTATTTACCAAATAAATGCAGCCTTGGTGAGCATAAGAGATTTATAAAAACATAAAAAAATGGATATTTAATTGTGCATGCTCCTTTTCCCCTATTTTTCGATTTAGATATTTTTCGATTTCCCCTGTTTTTAGATAACTATTGCCTTGGCATATCAGCTAGAAATCTGATATATCAATGTATCCTTTCAAACCTTTCAGGATAAAGTGCACTGATGAATTGTGCACAATTTGACCTAGAATGTGTGAACGTAAATAGTGTCAAATGTTTTGATGTTGACAAACTCAACATCCATTTAAGACACATATCCACACAGAGCTGGAGAGAAGGGTTGGAGCGCAGGGTCAGACAGATCACAAAGCATTTTCCACTCACAGTGAACACAGAAACTTTTTCACCATGATCACAGTGGTGGATGCCACCAGCACTAGGGATCTAATCAGCAACATCCTCAACCATTCGTTGCAAACAGCGTCAAACCGTTCCTCCCTGTATCTTTATTCCTCTCCGCCCTGTCCGTGGCTTCCTTTCAGACTAGATTCAGGTCAACAGCAACAAACGCAGAGAGTGTCCTTTCATCAAGCATTGTTTGGCTTGTGTCTTTCACACTAGGGAAACACAATCAGCGGGTAAGAAGAAAGACAAGGGAGACGGAGAGAGACCATAAAGGGAGCTGATTTTTCTCTTGGCTCATAAAATGTATCATTAATCCAATTTTTACATGGGCCCTTAAATTTGGCTCAACAGGGGAGGGGGAAAAAACTGGATTGAGCAAATTAATGAGGTAAACGTAATGATCTGAGATGATCAAAGGCAATCGGTGTTGAGCAAGTTACAGGCCACCAATTAGGAAAATAAGCCCAGGAACGGACTTAAATATGCACCACGGCAAACAATGAAAGACAGGGTCGGCAGGAACGCACTAATTTCCCTAAACGCAATAGTTGAGTTATGCAGCAAGATGACTCCGAGTGTGGTGGTTAAGGACAGAGATTAGAGGAGGAACGCAGAAACCTTGAAATCCCACAAGACCACAAGAACAATCGGTTTTGAAAAGCCACAATGTGATGAGCCGCTATTCAGCTAACTCTTTTGAGCGAATGCTCGAGTGTTGCAAATCTGACACCACAAAACGGGAGGTGAAATAAATAAACAAATAGATCAATTACGTTAAAGTCTTTGTGAAATTTTAAAAATGTTCCTGGCCTTTGTGATGAAGAGCATCAACTCTTGACTTGCATTCAGGAACACTTGCTTGTTGCTTTCAAATGACAAATGCTCGTCATTATTATTCAGTGTGATAGAAGCGTGCCCTCTCATTTATTCTTGACTGATCAAAGTGTCAAGGCAACCCAGCCCTCACACTTTCACTTTCAACAGAGGACTTGTCAAGTGTTTCTGCGTGATAGAGGAGCACTGTCACCAAACTGTCCACAGCAAACATTTTAACAGAAGCTAGCTTTCATCCTCTACCACGTACAGATTCACACAGAGCTTGGAGTTTACTATTGATGACCAATCAAGTGATAAACAGTCTCACATAGATTAAAGGGCATAAGGTCTGGTCCACATTACTGTTTATTCTGGCCATTCGCTTAGACAGGAAGAGACCATCTGACTGACATGTAAAGCAACCAACTCAAACCAGTTTGATTTGTGTGCCACTTAGGCGCAGGTTTATCTGAAATAGAAAACACAAATAAAACAATCACAGAAATGACTAAACATAAAAAAATTATGTATATCCTCAAACAATTTCACAGAAATGACAAAACATAAGTTTCTGAGAAAGTAGGTGTCATTCATTAATAACTGATAATTGTGTGTTTTTTTTTTAACAGTACAGTATGTGGGCAGAAAAGGTTCTCACTTTCTTCAGGATTCAAAACATGCGTACATGAAAGAAAAAAAAAAAAAAAAAAAAAAAAAAAAACACCTTACATCATTTTTGTTACTCTTAAATTGAGACTTATTGTAAGGTCACTTACCTATTCAAGTTTCTAATAATAATAATAGACAGAAAAATCCGTCTTAACACATTTCATGTTTCTAAGGCGAGCAGGAGTCTGTCTATTATTCTATTATTATTACTTTGAAACAACTTTTTAAGTTGCCCACTAGTCAGAGTTTTAAAAAGAAAAACTACATTAAGCTGTGTCAAAAGGGATAAGTTGGATCACTGGACAAAATTCAAGAAATGAATACTTTTATTCATCAAGAATGCTTTAAATTGATTAAAAGTGGCAGTAAAGTAATTTATAATATTACAACTTCGGTAACACTTTAGTATAGGGACCAATTATCACTATTAACTAGTTGCTTATTAGCATGCCCCTTATTAACATATTGGCTGTGTAACGATTCAGCTCATGGGAAATATGAATAATTAATCATAACTAGTTAAGGTCGGAGAAGAGTCACGCCTCTCAAGGTGGGCTCGTCCAATGAGAGATACAGAAATTCCAAGCGGGAGGTGGCAATTGCTGGAGAGCTTTATGACCCTTTGTCTCTAAGCACTATTAGTACTTATAAAGCATTTATTCTGCATGACCATATTCTACATGTCTAACCGTACCCAATACCTAAACTTAACAACTACCTTACTAACTATTAATAAGCAGCAAATGAGGAGTTTATTGAGGCAAAAGTAATAGTTGATGGTTTGTTAATAGTGAGAATTGGACCTAAAAATAAAGTGTGACTACAGATTCTATTTCTATATCATGTGTCACTGAAGAGTTGAGTAATGGCTGCTGAGAATTCAGCTTTGCCAGCACAGGAATAAATTATATTTTATTATACTAAAATATGAAAATTTTATTTTAAATAAATGCAAAATACAAACTTTTGCTGCACATTATTCACATTTTCACTTTCACAGACGGATATATTAAAGGGGTGACACCCACTGACACACTGTGGCCCACAGTTTATCCTAAATTTAGAAGAAAAAGCAAATAGCCTAAAAAAGGTGCAAACTTACTGGTGAATCATTAAAGGGGTCATATGATGCGATTTCAATTTTTCCTTTCTCTTTGGAGTGTTACAAGCTCTTGGTGCATAAAGAAGATCTGTAAAGTTACAAAGACTAAAGTTTCAAATCCAAAGAGATATTCTTTATAAAAGTTAAGAGTCAACCACGCCTACCTAAAATGGCTCGTTCTAACACACCCCCACATGTCTACGTCACTGTGTGGGAAGATTTGCATAACGCCGCCCAAATGTTGGCCTTCCAAAAGAGAAAATCTGCTTCGTCATGCCTGGAGCTGATCGGTGCTGGTCGTTGAGGAAATGCATCAACTTCACCGGCTGTTCTGACTCACAGACTGTAAGTACGTTTTTTATATTTAAAGAATTTGCCACTGACGATTCAAACATGAGTTTTTTGGGCAGTGTAGAGTAGCACTTGTTGTTTGTCATTTCTCCGATCACAAATGCAGACATGGTTTTATGTTACGCTCCGGCCGGACAGGGCATCACAATATGGTAAGGGGCGTAACATTTCCGTCACACGCTTGAGGTATTTGGCCAATCACAACGCACTGGATAGCTGGCCAATCAGAGCACACATCGCTTTTCAGACCGATGAGCTTTGTACAAATTTACGCATTTCAGAAAGGCAGGGCATAGAGGAGAAACAATGTACAGTATGTGAAAATGTGTTTTTTGAACCTTAAACCGCATAAACACATTTCATTACACCAAATAATGTTCTTTTTACCAACATCATATGACCCCTTTAAAACATCTCCAACAGGTTAATGAACAAATCCCTCTGGACACAAGGTTAGTGAAAGAGACTCAAACTCGTCATAATAATAAAATTTAAAAAAAGTTCATTGAACATATTCAATGAACAGCTTTCTGGATATTTGCATGTCCCAGAATAGCTAATTTATTCAGAAGTTCAGAGAGAGGGCAGGGGAGGGGGGCATGAAGCTGACCTGCCACACAACTGGAACTGCCAGGAATGATCCTCAGATCCCATCCAACTAAACTCAAACACTGGACCCCACTAGAAAGAGTTCAGCAAGCGCTTAGAACCAATAAGCACAAAGCACAGATGCACTCGTATCCAATCAGAGACCCGTACGAGCCCCGAACTGGGGCAGGGAGCGAGAGCATCATGGGTCGCGTGCAGCTGTGCGGATGTCCGGCCCAAAGCCACCAGAGTGACGGCCTGAACACATGGTCAGTGCTTCACTGCTGGGCTGCCTACACAATCTGAGGCCAGAAACTCAGTTAATTTGTTCTCACTGAGTTTTTTTTTCTTTTTTCACCCCTCATGATAATGACGACCTGTCCCAAATTCTGTGATTATGAGAAGAATCACATCAGTTGTATGTCAAAACACAATCACAATGCACTTGGCAGACGGCTCGCCAGAGGAGAGCAGCAGGGAGAGATATCTCGCAATTTGCCAACAATTTAATATTTTATGGTTTCGTAAAGAAACTTGGTGTCTTTCATCCATTCTAATCCTGACCTTAAAATTTGGGTATTTTGGTTCCCAATCTATTTCTGCTGTTCTATAAGCCAGTTTCTGCATGGTTAAGTAGAGACAATGTTAAGACAAGCCTTTTAAGCCCATTAGCCTTATAATTCATATGTCTTGGCAAATGCTATTCAGTGTAGTCCAAGATCTGCTAGCACTATCTTCCTGCTGGCTTACTGGAGTGGGAGAGAGAGGGAAAGAGAGTAAGTAAGAGAGGTGGGAGGAAGTGCACGCTTTTCGCTCATGCTGAAGAGAGAGAGAAAAAAAAGGGAGAGAGAAATGAAAAAGGAAAAGTATGCTCTAGCAGGCTGTCACATGTTGAAGAATTTGTATCCTGTCCTGTGATCAACACACAGTTCAAACGGACAACAGAGGAGATGCGGTGGGTGAAAAGGATTCTGATCTATTCTTCTGTTCCTGAGTGTCAACATCCTTTTAAAGGGACAGTTCACCCCAAACAAAAATTCTGACATCATTTACTCACCCTCATGTTGTTCTAAATCTATGTGACACAAAAGGAAATATTTTTCAACAATGCTATCAAATGACTTCAGAAAACAAGTCACCTTTTTTTGTAACCTAAAGGCTGTGTTTTTAGAATGACATGAGTTTGTGAGACACTGAAAAAGATGCAATCGCAGCAGTCAAACAAGTTTTCAGTCCCCATTAAAATGGCATGGAAAAGAGCAGCTGGCACGTTCTTCAAAACTTCTCTTTTTGAGTTTTACATGCGGTTTGAAACTAAGTGACGGTGAGTGATTGAAAAAACAAAACAGAAAATGAAGTCCTGGCTCTCAGAAATTCCCCCTAGGAAGCACTCAAAAACTTTTCTTGTTCGATCTGCTTTCCTTTTCATTATTGAGTTATACTCAGTCAAACAGCCATGATTTTTTTTTGAGAGTCAGTTCAGATGTGGCCTTAGGGATAAAGGACCATACCTGGTCTATAATACTGTCGTGCCTGAGTGATGCATTCACAGAACCGGTTAAGTGATAATCTGAAGAGCAATGTGAATTTATCTATCTGAATGACGGGAGCAAATGAGTGAGTGAGAAAGAGAGAGAGAGAGAGAGAGAGAGAGAGAGAGAGAGAGAGAGAGAGAGAGAGAGAGAGCATTCACAGTGATTTTTCTCTCCCTCCTGCAATCGGAAACCAATCCCTGATACTGCATGGAGATATGGAGAAACTCTGCGACTAACACAGCCTAAAATAACTATTACAGCATGATATTTTCAATGAGTGGTTTTTTCAATGGGAGTTTCTATTTGAATTCTGGTTTTAAAACCAGCAACATCCAAGATCTAATGTCTGGTTATGTACTTAGAGAAGAATTCATTCAGAACAAAGTCAATGGGTTTTAAATGAAGAAACAAATTCTCTCTTAAAAGAGACTCTTACAAGTGCCTGAGAGAGGAGAAAAATTAGGGGGAAAAGACTCATTATGCAAATTATGACGGAATTATGAGGCAAAGCTTTGTGGCTAATAGCCAAAACTCACTCCATGTACAGTATTAATAAAGGTTTGCCAAAAAAGGAACAGCCTCGGTGCATTCAACAACACCCCACTAAAAAGAAAAACTGAATTCATTGACAAAACCACAAATATCATTGTGGATTTCCATCAGAATTCTAAGGAACTTTTTTGCTTGTTTTGCTTGTTGAGCCCTTGTCTTCCTATTACATTACATTTCATTCCTATAATAAATTATAGAAATCATACCAGTTGATTATCTGACTACTTTATCACAACGTTTATGAATTTGTGAACACTGAAATCAATCACCAACGTATTAGAGCCAACACAGTAATATATTACTTACTCGAGCAAATTACTCCTCTCCTCTCAACACAAGACAGCGTTAATTTTTCATTCGATTTATGTGCGAACAGCTGGATTTTATGATGGGAGTTCACTGCGATCTGTTTTACACCATTAAAATATTTAAAAATTTAGCGCAGATACTCGGTTGAGCAAAGCAAATGTGTCAAAACTGGATCATTTAAATCCAACACACTGTGCTTGGCTAAAGCGCTACATGCAGTTCAAAGCAGTTACCCGAGGCGCATCGCGAGTTACAGGCGACACGACATTTAAGAGCTTTCAGAATATCATTCTCGTAACGAGTTTCTCGTTCAGGTAATGTCAGATATTTCCGTCTAAACGTAGGCTGTAAGTCATATCCCGCACTCGAAGACTGCATTTGGGATGTCTAAATATGAGTGCGCGTGTAGGTCAGTTTTGACACACTTTGTTATTCAATCACAGATGTCCTCAGCCGCTCTTGAACGCCTCTTTACCGGGGGTCTAATCAGCGCGAGCCCCTCCAGGTGCCTTATATTAAGGCGCATGTGCAGCGCGAGCGCTTTAAAAATGTCAATAACCGTCATGTCATATTCTCTCGCGTGCGACAGTGGCTTGGCTACGCGTGAATCTCTGTAATACTGGCTGAAATTACTGTCGGGAAATGGGGAAATGCTTTATACCTGTGTGCAGGTGGCGCAGGGGTGCGCACAGGTGTTCACCGCGCGCCCGCATGAGCTCGCGGCAGTTTCCCACACGCGCCCTGTGTGTTTGAATTCACCTGTGAGCATCTCTACAACACAACAGGCTTGTGTATGCACATATTTTCAGCTGTACTTCAAATGTGTTTATTTAAATATTCAGGTATTTATATTTATAATTACTGATACTAATTTATTTAATAGTAGGCTGAAGTATTCATAACAGTTTACCGGCTCAATTTAAAAGGAACCACATCATAATAGCTATTTTCAGAATGAGCCATGAACTCAGAGACAAGGCATTCGCTTACAAATCTGCACGTTTGATTCCTAAAATGAAATTTGCTACCGGTTTGATTTCATCTAGCCAAAACAAACACCCGTGGATTATTTAATAAGGTCTGCGTTTAATGCAATTTATTATCTGAGTGAAACATCACATTTCATAGAGCTTTTGCTCAGGTTTATTCAGTGATTAAAAATGATAAATTTTTTACTTCATTCTCTCATTTGAGGAATTAACAATGGGATCTTCGCCCTTAATTACCTACACGGGTGTGTCAATTAGACGCGTACAAGTCTGTTTAAAGTAAGCAGCAAAGGTGTGAATAGTTTTTTTCACGCATACAGTAATAAATACATCATATAAGGAAACATATCAGTCAATTACTATTTGTCAGACAATTATAACTCTTATTTCATTGTTAATACAGACGTTTGCTGTAATTGAGAGACCCTCTTTGAAAACAAATCACCCTCAAATTCTTTAAATAGTTAACTTGAACCCTAAGAACTGAAAAGGCATTGATGGTATTGTCCCATGTTGTTAGACGATCAGGAAAGTCAAGGTTTAAAAATGAAAGCAAACCTAGCTGGGGTATTTTCGTTATGCTGTGGGTTTTTACAAAACAAGAACGAGGCTAGCCTGCTTCTAGGCAAATTAGTCCAGAGCAGTTATTTAAGGTGAAAACAGCACAAGTCAAATAGGAAAAGCTCAACGTTTACAGGTTCAATTATAGCAGAATATTAAAAAACCTAATGCTTAATCTTTACAAAGTAGTCATTTATAGCATTTTGAATTTTGTCTGCACCGTTAATAAGCCATATCTAATCTGCTGCATATTATATTTTATGATACATTCATGTGTATTTATAACATAACATGTAAGAAAATGTAGGTACAGCATGTAAATCACATTGAGCGGCTTGAGAGGATATTTTTTACACAGACTCCAGTGCTCAGAAATAGTCATAACTGACCTCTAGCGGTGGATACGTTTTATTGCAGGCAGGTAGTGAATTGTTCATTGACAGTCAAACTGTAGGACACTCTCTCTCTCTCTCTCTCTCTCTCTCATGCACAGTCATGTATAGTTCATTGCAACGTCGGAAACACGGATCCGTCTTTTCTATTCCAAGCAAAAGAATGAAGGAAACGGTTTTAAAAGACACGCAAATTATGCATCCTGCGTCCTGTTCAAGCTGAACCATATCAGGGCTTTCCATCCGAGAAACTGCCCAGAACTAATCCTTCAATTTCTTGCAGTCAGTGACGCCCTCAAATAACTGTTTGGATTCATTTTACTCTCTCATGTGACAGGCTGTAACAAACCTGCTATCTGACCTTACATAAAACCATCTACTGTTATTTAAAATAAATAAATAATTTATAAATTTAACAAAAAATAAAGCATGACGTTATGTAAAAAACTAGAAAATACGTCAAATAAAATAAAAAAGCATATGAATAATAAAAGTATGATCTGAAATGTTTACAGAAAAAAATATATGTTCTACCGTTTTATGTAGGTCTATTAATGCACACTAAGTTCTCACTCTCAGAAAAATAAATAAAAACTGATACAAAAGCTGTCACTAGGGAAGAACCCTTTCAGAAGGTACTAACATGCACCCTTTAGATGTAAATAAGGTACAAAAGGTACCGCTCCAGTGACAGCTGTTGTTTTTTTTCTGAGAGTGAGTCTCTCTCTCTCTCTCTCTCTCTCTCTCTCTCTCTCTCATGCACAGTCATGTATAGTTCATTGCAAAGTCGGAAACACGGATCCGTCTTTTCTATTCCAAGCAAAAGAATGAAGGAAACGGTTTTAAAAGACACGCAAATTATGCATCCTGCGTCCTGTTCAAGCTGAACCATATCAGGGCTTTCCATCCGAGAAACTGCCCAGAACTAATCCTTCAATTTCTTGCAGTCAGTGACGCCCTCAAATAACTGTTTGGATTCATTTTACTCTCTCATGTGACAGGCTGTAACAAACCTGCTATCTGACCTTACATAAAACCATCTACTGTTATTTAAAATAAATAAATAATTTATAAATTTAACAAAAAATAAAGCATGACGTTATGTAAAAAACTAGAAAATACGTCAAATAAAATAAAAAAGCATATGAATAATAAAAGTATGATCTGAAATGTTTACAGAAAAAAATATATGTTCTACCGTTTTATGTAGGTCTATTAATGCACACTAAGTTCTCACTCTCAGAAAAATAAATAAAAACTGATACAAAAGCTGTCACTAGGGAAGAACCCTTTCAGAAGGTACTAACATGCACCCTTTAGATGTAAATAAGGTACAAAAGGTACCGCTCCAGTGACAGCTGTTGTTTTTTTTCTGAGAGTGAGGCCTATATGAATATATAACTATTGATAAAAGTGATAAATGTGAGCCTTATACAAAAATAGCCTATTAGTTATTTTAATTTAAAAAATCATGTTAAAAATTACTCAAGAAGAAACTAATGTTAACTGGTTAACTCAACTACCTTACCATATTCAGTTACAATATATTATAAAATAATATACTGTGGGGGGGGGGGGACAAAAGTAAAAAATAATGAATGAGCTTAAATTTTTAAAAGAAAATGTGCAATTAACAGGGCAATGTGTATACTTGTACAGTAAAATATTGCTCAAATGAAGTACGAGTAAAAATTATGAATTGCCTAATTCATTATCAGTGGTTACATTACAGTAATAGCTCAAATAGGTTGGTACATTAACGTGACATATAGAGTCATCAAAATGTCACCCTGTAATGCTTGTAACATTTTTTTAGTGTGAAGTTCTGGCAATAATAGCTGCCAAATATTTACTATAAACAAAAACAAAAAATGTAATTGTAAGCATTGTACAGTAAATGTTACATTGTAGGTGATCAATTCATGAAATTCCAGCTGTCATTAAATCCATTTGATGATATTTTCCATAATAAATCTGCTCATGGAGTAACTGAATGGCTTTATTATAATTAAACAACCATCCCAGCTCAAAGGCAGTTCAGTTTCTCCTAGTAAGTGAATTCAGGAAATGAACAATATTTGTCTCACATTGTTATAAATGCCCTTGCTGCAATGTTCATTTTGGGGGTTCATTATTGGATTCTCTATATTATTTGTTGTGGTTTAAAGTCTTGCGAGTTTTGGGACCCCCCTTTGTCTTCACAGAAGATAAGATGGGAATTTGGTAATCTTCCAGTCTGCTTTTCTTCTATATCTAAATAGCCTATCTGTGTTATAGGCACAGTGATTAATGCTGAAGGGATTTAGAGAGGAGGATACAAATGCAGACAGTCTCTCATCAGCCCATATCAAACAGCCTGGGAGATGTTTAATATATGGGTGTATTTGGTCTCCAGCTTACAGCTGTCTGCTTAAAGCTTTATTACTAAAGAATTATTTGCAGGGGGGAGAAAGCATCTCTTGATAGAGTGAATGACTAATAACTAAAGCCGACAGCGAGCGCAAAAACGTGCTTTCACACGCACTCGCGAGCGCACACACAGGGCAAGTGACAAGACCACTCTGTGTGCACAACAGAGAAGTCAAAATGTGACATATTCTTGCTAGCGGTGGGATAAAACTCAATCAACCTAAACTGTCTTCCCTCAGACAAAATTACACACTCACACATGCAACACACACAAGCATATGCAAACTTAATGATCCCACACGAACCGAGCCACAAAAATCCCACATTTTCTCATGCAGTGTCCGATATTTAGCCACGACTGTCATTAATGGCTTAGAAATGAACTATTAATGCTGTGCGAAAAGCGAATGCCACCACTAAAACGATACCTCACCTCTCCAGGTAAAACAGCAGCCCCACAACCCTGTGTGCTGCATTAGGGAGCAGCAGAGACAGAGAGACAGATTGTGTGAGAGTTGTGTCTAATCCCCATAAGCATCAAGGCAGCAGCTGCCGTGTACAGAAAGAGGGACTTGGAGGGGGTGGTGGTGGTGGGGGGGTGGGGGTTTACAGTCACAGAGAAACACACTCGTCTCTAGCATCCAGTCCTATTGTGAATAATGTGAATAATAATAATTTTAAATAGAATAAACTTGTTTTATTACAACTATTCTTATGCTAGTGAAAATGCTTCTTTTAAATGTAATAACGTTGTTTTGTTTATTATAAATAACAACAATTATAATAGTCCTAAAATTCTGAGTGCTAGTAGAAATGCTAAAATAAAACTTTTTTTTATAAAAAACAAAGGTGTCTTATTCATTACGGTTTTATTCGTTATTTTATTCATTATTATTTTTTTAAATAATAATAATAATTACAAGCTCTAGGAAACTTTACAATCATTCAGACTAATAAATAAAGCAAACTAAAATGAATAAACTAAATATCTGATGAAAAGAAAATATCAGTCTTTCTTAATTTCATAATTCATATTTCATATCATAATTCTTTTAGATTTTTCAAAATCCTGAAACCTTCTGCTTCCAGGTTTATATTCAATTTTAAAATCGATTTGCGATGTGATTTCAGGCTTTTAGAACCCACTGTACGTTATGTGATCTTGCCTTGACCCCAAAGTTGCTACACTCTGAACAGTGGGATATACTTCTATGTGAAGAATTTACTGGACCTTACTGCCTATACCCTCTCATTCACAGCAAGATAACATGTGGTGATTCAAAATCTTTCAGGCCCAATCCAGTCTACCATCTCTCAAAGTAAAATCCGCCAAACCCAAGCTTTGAAACAAACTTGCACATGACAATAGAACAGCTGAAACATATTGTGATTCTGTAGACATCTGATAACTTCCACCCCATGTGATAAAGTGAAAACCGCCGGATAAACAACCCTGTTTACGACCTGGACACGTTCTGAGCGAGCTGGGCCTTTTGTCCCGTTCTGTTTTTGTTTGCGCTCCTCGGCGCCGCGGTCTCGTCAATCTTTCACCATTCAAGCTGATTAAAAGTGGACAATTTATGGTTAGCAAGGCATGGCAGACGGAGCTGAGGTCACACCATATCAGCCAGTGACAATGGCCATTGTTTGTGCGCTCAACAGGAAGTGGCTGTGTGGGACTTCCTGCGGCTGATACCTAGGGTTGGACGGGGGCGGAGAGGCAGCCCGGGAGCCCCGTGGCCGATCACATTGTTCCAGGTAGGATCTCATGGTAACGTCGGTCCCTCGGGAATGTGTATTTTCCACCAAATTGGTCCAGTCCCACAACCTTAGTATAG
The DNA here is from genome assembly GCF_001515645.1 of Sinocyclocheilus grahami. Lineage (NCBI taxonomy): Eukaryota > Metazoa > Chordata > Actinopteri > Cypriniformes > Cyprinidae > Sinocyclocheilus > Sinocyclocheilus grahami. The sequence continues at coordinate 4,089,817 of NW_015505180.1, forward strand.
AGCTGATGAATACAGTCCCATCTAAACCAATGTAGTCGCCAACGAGTGACACAAACAGAGAGAGGCAAACAAAAACACAAACATGAAAGCATCCAGCATCTATTTTTCCTATACAAGACTTTATATACACAGACATATAGTATTTGTATGTCACTATTAAGGTCAACCTGTTGACACTTCTAGATTCATGTTTTTCTTTTATCTATGCTATATGAAAACTTTGATCATTCCTTTCAAAGAAATTTCACTACATTTTCACCCATAATAACGCAACATTCCTCACCAACGAGACCCTTTGACCGCTAAAGTGCGTTCTCGAATTCCGAAAGGCTTTAACCTACAAAAGCTGTTTTTTGTTGGCAGATTGCAGCTTTCACACCCACATTAGCTGCAACATGCGGTTGTTCGGCGGATCCACTCGAGAACAAATACCTAGGAATTTTCTGCAATAACCCCCCTGTCCAAAGCCATCCCGAAGGGCTCGGAGACATATTTACTCTCATTCCTGCAATGGGGCACGGTTCTTCACAACAGAACCTTTTGTGGCAAGCATTTTTCTATTAACCTTTAAAGAATGGAAGAGGATATAGAGAATAGGACAAACAGACCGTGTTGGCGGGCAGTGTTAACGTCGTGCGACAGATGTGCAGCTGGTGTGTTACAGTAAGAGATCAAGGCGAGAGAGAGCGAGGGAGCTTTTATATGCCACTCAAATGTTTCTCGTGCCTTTAAAACTCCTCCAACCCATATTCGGCTCACCAGACCGACTGATATTCAGCGCAGGAGATCTGACGCTCGAGTGTGGCCATATTGACGAGCGTTTGTTCTCGATAAGAGCGCAATCTTAATGAGAGGAATCAGGCCCTTTGCTAAAAAACAAAAATAGACGTGTTAGTCTGACAAAGGCCTTATGTGGGAAACATTTTACCCCACCGCCACCATCCACTGGCGAAAAATACCCATTCAGTTGATTCATTGGACACAAAGAACAGAATATTTATCGGTCAAAAGCTTCCACATCTGTTGATTAGTCGTGAGTCACTCAGCTTTGACTATATATAGTATTGCATCTGACATTTCCTAGCATAAACATCCACTGGGTTTGTTTGTCATACCTCTAGTCTAAATGGGGGAGAGCTCTTATGAGGCAGACTGTCCTTCTTCTCCCTTTGGGACCACTGCCAAGCACAGGGAACTAAATATGGCTGGCTGCTGTCACAGTAATTCAGTTATGGGTGTATTAACATACAATGGGTGTGATTCATTGAAGAGAGCCTTAATCAAGCTAATAAGCATGATTTGCTTGTGTTTTTCACTCATAAACGCTGAGATTTCTAAACTGGTCTCTGAATGGTGATGAGCATTTGTTTAAAGACATGAAACTCTTCACAACGATCTATCAGGCTCAACTTGGTTGGTTGCAATTGTGTCTAGGTGTGTGTGGGGGGGGTATTGCTCAACGTTTATGGTCCAAGAAGTTCTAACAAAAAAAATAAATAAATAACTATTATCCTGATGTTGTCGTCCTTCCAGTCTTTTCTGATCTAGGATGCGGAGTACTATTTAACAAGATTTCTACAGTTTCTGAAAAAGTTGTAGCAGTGGTGTTTACTCATACAAAATTTGCTACCAGAGTTGCCAGGGCGTTGCTAGGGGGATTAGATTGGTTGCTATGTGGTTATTGACTGATAAAAATGGCTTAGAAATGATAAAGATGTTTATAGACAAATGAAGCAAACAGTTTTGTACAAGATCTGTTATGCAGCTTCTCCAGGGCATCAATCGATCAAATCAAACAATTAAATGATTAAATAATCAATTGATTAAATAATTAATTTCAAATATATGTTATACATTGTTTTATTATTATTTTATTGTTTAAAAAAACACCTTACAAATGGCCCTTGTTCAAGATCTGTTATGCAGCTTCTCCAGGCCATCAATAAATTAAATAAATACATTTTATTATAAAATAAAAAAATATAATATTTAAGTTTACTATAGTTATTTATATTTTTTATAGATATATATTTTTTTATGTATGGTCTTTATTTATTTAAAGAAAAGAAAAGAAAAAGAAAGGAAAACACACACACCTTACAAATGCATCATGCAAACCTAAAAGGAGAATGTAAACTTGTGAGCACAAATTTATTCTGTTCCCTAGATTTGGCTTTGGGTCTTTCATCGCCCATTTCGTCTGCCAGACAAAAAAAATGTTTGATTTGAAAACAAAAAAGGACCCAAAACTACACCATTTATGATGTAACATCCACATTGGTAGCACATGCAACACAGAAACAGTACGGGACAAATGACATGCCGAAATTTAATCGATTGTGTTGCATATTACACCTGATGTAAACATAACAGTTTTGCCACTCATCTGTTCTGAATGAGCAATAGCTGTATTTTGCCTAAGTGTATTAAAAGTCGGTGTCAGTGAGCGTAAGAAGCCGGGAGGATGTGGAAATATTGTGTGTTTGGGCTGGGGCCTGTGTCAGTCTCTGTGAGTCAGGCAGGCTGGTGTTGGGGGCATGGAAGAGCTTCTGCAGCGGGCCGCCCAGGCCCTGAAAGAGCTCTTTGTATTCCGTTCTATTTTCACAGGAAACGGCTGCCCCTTTTCATCTCCTATGGGGAATATGTAACTGTGGTCACCTAATCAAACTTAACACATGGAGAGGGGGATGGAGAGAAAGAAAGAGTGAAACTGTTAACCCGGCAGCTATAGTTTAGCAAAACACAGACACACAATGGCTTGTTTATGTCCTTCTACAGCTCCTTTTCTCTTTCTTCATTTCCCTGTCTCTTTCATTCGATCCTGCTTTTCATAAATCCAACCATGATGACAGGCTGTTGTTTTAGTGACATGGAAGATAAGTATGCAGTCTTATTTTAAACATCAGGAAACGCTAGGGAGGGTTTAAAACCTATCCACCCACTCACAAACACACAGACGCCCCTCACAAGCTTAAAGAGAGACTCCCTCTGATACTCCATCAGGGATTAGAGCAGCAGATCCAGACCCTTGGATTAACACTCTGCCAATCCAGAGCGAGAACGCATGTGAGACGGAGATAGACGGGAAAAAGAAAGTTGGGGAAAGAGAACAACCACTGTGAGCCAATTGTATTATGGTTGAATATGCCTAGAGCGGTTTTATACTGCACAGAAGCCACATCAGTGCAAATATATCACATGTTTGCACAGAGGCAGCATAAATGTATTTGCACGCATTCACAATATAGGAAGCAGTGGATCACATGCAGATATTGATGGTTGATTAGCGTAGCGTGTACAGTGGATTGAACATAAGGCCCTGTCTCAAACGCTGCACTAAGCACCTGCGGTTCTTCTCAAAATTCTTCACTTTGGTTATGTAATGCAGCATTCTACATTTTTTTGCTGTGGAATCACTTTGCTCTTGTTTACAGGATGTCATGGTCCGTTTACTAATTGGTTTAAAATTAACATAACTTTAGTCCCTGTTGGCAGATGTTGTAACTACACCATTCTGAAAATACTGGAAAATTATACAGCACAACTGTTTTCAACATTGATCATAAGAAATCAGCACATGAGAATGATTTCTGAAGGATCATGCAGTATTCACAGTATTAAGGTTTTCACTGTATTTTTGATCAAATAAATGCTGCCTTGAGCATAAAAGATTTCTTTCTGCAACATTAATAAATCTTACCAACCCCATGTTTTTGAATGATACTGTCATGTTTTAAAAATAAATAAATAAAAAATTGTACATGTATTCTTTTGGAATTCTTTTGAAAATGTATTCTAAATTGGAATAGATTTATTTAATATTATAAGTCTTACAGACCCCAAATTTTAGATTGACAGTGTCATGTTTCTTGCAAAAAATAAATAAAATAAATGAAAAATTAAATTCAATAATTAGCGATATTCTTATGGATAAAAAAAAACTGTCATTCAAAAAATAGTCATGTATCTTGATTAAATACCTTCTTTTTTTTTTTTTTTTTTTTACAAAGCTTGTTTTTCACAAACAATGTTTTATTGAATGCCCATCAATGAAGATTATTTTTTATTTTTTTAATCAATAAAACCTAATATATAACATCGTTGCTAATGGAGAAGGGGCCTGGTTCATGGTTGGTGTGGTTAGGACAACAGATTTGTGATATGCCACTGAAAACAACACTAAAGAGGGTTGACAACAGAAGACGTTCAAAGATGAACAATGAAAATGCTCAAAAGGAAGAGCTTCAAAAGTCACGAAAAGAAACCCCTTTACACCCTTGAGTGAGTCCACACTGGATTTCACAAAAGCGGCAGATCTATGTGGGAAGCAACCCTAGAAGCATCATACAGACAGGGTCTGGTGATTGAAGTAAAAAAAAAACACCTCTTTCTACCTCTGTCCTAGCCGTGACCTTGACCTGTTCCCCTCTGTGTTCACTGTCTGTGTGCTCGACAGCTTCACAATTCTCTTCTGTCCCAAATGAATAGGACCCAGGAACACAGGCTGCATGACTGTAGGCTTTCTGAAACAGGGTTATACGGGTCATTCTTCAAGCAATTAAGTGCTTTTTTGTCTCATTAATTTTAAAGAAACGTCAATTACAGAAACATTCGCTATATATTAGAGTCACATATACTGATTCTTTAGAAATTGCTGCTGTTCTCCGACTGAAAAACTTCAAATCAAAATATTTTGGCACCAGGATAAACAGGCAATTACTCAATTCAACCTATGAAAGAAAGGAGTCATTTTCCTCTACAAGAGTTATTTGTAGAATACTGAAGTTATTTTTCCTTGAAAAAAAGAGAAATAATGCAAAAACTCATGCTGGTGGATGAGCAAATTGAAGAGGGGAGAAGAAAAGAGGTGGGATGGAGGGAGAAGAGGAGGAAGGCAACACAAAGTCCCATGGCTGCCTCGGGGCATTGTGCAAAATTGATGGAGGGGATGAGAGACCTCACACACACACACACACACACACACACACACACACACACACACACACACACACAGAGAGAACACCTGAGACTCCAATCTCAGACCTCTATCTATGCTTCTCCCTCTCTAACCTTTATAGGTAACAATGCACAGTTTTCTTAACAAACTAAGTTTTTTTGATGTTTTTTACCTGTTTTGCCTTTGCATGCATTAATCATGCATATGCCAAGTGGCTAAAAGACACATGACACCGTTCACACAGGACACATTCTGTTCTGAAAACTCAAGTCAGCATTTGCTTTTGTATGGGGATAAAATTATGCAATAAAAGTGACCAAAATTTTTCCTTTTGTATTCTATGGCTGAATGAAAGTCATTTTGTTTGAAACAACACAAAAATGAGTAAATGACAAGAGAATTGTTATTTTTGGATGAAGTATCTCTTTAACATAACTGGTGAAGCTGGTTGCGCAGGGAAATATTGTTGGTTAAGCTAGTCAAAAAGCCTGGAGGGAAAGAAAGTACACCAGCATCCACAACACAGCATATGTTGGTGGTGTTTTCAGCTGGGAAATACATACCTTTTTCCACTTTTTCAGTATCTCTTTCTGTTTTTCTGTATGATTTATGGTAGACTTGAAATCGTGGACTTGATCAAATCATGTTCTCTGCTAAGAGCAAGACAGCTTTGGGAATTTTTTTCCATAATTCTCTGTCTGTGGAACAAAACCAAAGGATAAAATAAAAAATAGACTATATATATATATATATATATATATATATATATAATTACACACACACAAACATTTGTGTAAAAAATGGGTCATTCTGAAGAGCTCAGTGAATTCAAGCGAGGTACAATGAGCCAGATTTTTTTAGAAATGTAATCCCTACTAGACATTCCATGCTGAACTGTAAGTGGTATTATTGAAAAATGGAAGAACACGTTAAGTCACAAGAGCTGAGCACATTAAAAAAAAAAGGGTTAAAGCAAAGTCCCTTTAAGGCAAGTCATGTCACTCGGCGGCCATCTTTGAAACGCCTCTCGGGCATGCTAGCGCAGCTCCTATCTCTTTGAATGGGGAAACATCAAATTCTCCAAAACTGTTCACTAAGCTTAAGATTAAATTTCATATTTGAAATCACCCATGAAATCTGACAATAATTGTCTCATAAATGTTGTTTCTTTTGCTCAAATGACGTTAAAAAAAGCGTATTTTTCAGGCTAGAAACGTTTTCTATAGAAACGAGGACTTCTAACGGCAGCTGCAGTGACGCGCTGACTTTACAGATTAGCGATTGGCTCTTTTACTCAGAAGGCGGGCCTTCGTTCGATAGAGTGGCCATACTGAGCGTCTTGGGTATTCTATAGTCTTCGGATAAAGTCACCAATGCTCTGCTGATTCTATAGCTGAAGATTTCCAAATATCTACTGGTATTAATATGAGCACAAAATCTATATGATGGGAGCTTCATGGAATGGGTTTCCATGGCCGACCAGCTGGAGGGGATGAGAGGGGGGATGAGTATGGATGGAGTGGTGTAAAGCATGCCGCCACTGGACTCTGGAGCAGTGAAAACGTGTTCTGTGACGTGTTGAATCATGCTTCTCTGTTTGGCAATCTGATGGGTGAGTCTGGGTTTGGCGGATGCAGGGAGAATGTTCCCTGCCTGACTACATTGTGCCAACATTGTGGCACCTTACATCCAGTGATGGAAAAGCTTAATGCTTCAGCATGTTGAACAATGCTATGCTTCCACCTTTGTGAAAACAGTTTGAGGAAGGCCCTTCCAGCAAGACTGTGCCCCAATGCACAAACCAAGACATGGTTGGATTAGTTTGATGTGGAAGAACTTGACCGGCCCATGCAGAACCCTGACTTCAACCCCATCAAAGACCTTTGGGATGAACTAGAATGGAGACTGCGAGCCAGACCTTCTCATCTCAAAACACTCAAAAATCTGCAGAGAACCTTCCCAAAAGAGTGGAAGCTGTTGTAACTGCAAAGGAAGGAACAACTCCATATTATTGTCCATGTATTTAGGATGCAATGTCATTGAGTGGTCAGGTGTCCCTCATAGATCGCATACTATGTTGCTGTTCCTTATAAAGTTATCATGCACTAGGAAAAAATATTTATTTACTCGCCAAAGCCCATTTTTTATGTGTATTTGGCACTTTGCAAGCATTAACTCTGAACCCTGGTAGCTATAAGTCAATTTGTTATCAGGTGAACTGTACTGAAAATCTAGAGCGAAACCTACTGACTGCACCCTCTGTGACTGGTAGGCAATAAAATTGCCGTAATGTGAAACTGCGGTTCTTATTCTCTCATTTCCCTCCAAAAACAAACCTGTCTGAATGGTTCACCACACTAGACAATGTGCATTTGTTCAACTGCAACTACTCTCTTTCAAATCTAATCTTAGAGTGTGAATATTCAGTGTCACGGTGCAGCTCTAGTGCTTAGCATTAACAATTAGCACTAGCAAGCAGAATAATCATTAGCGCTTCTGCACAGTGAGAAAATGGGATCTTATTTCTGCGCTGGCATGTCCTGGCGCACGATAATGCCCGCTGGTTGAAATGCCCCATGGCTCCTTGACATAGCATTGGTTTGCTGGATGGCTGAGCTGGCACAGAGATGGCCAATCTGAGTCACACAAAAAGAGAGAGACCGACACACACGTCTGCCGCTTACACACCCACCTGCAGCAAAAATGGCCACGCCAAAGCCCCCAAGAGACTTACTCACCAGTGAGACTTCTCTCTCATTCGTTCAGCCAGATCCCAGGCAGAGGCCACCCTCCCCTTTCTCTCCTCTACTCCTGAACCGTATCGGGCCCCCCATGCTCAGACCAGGCCCCTGTTGATGGAGATGATTGGAAAGACGGTGAAACCGCTAGACTCTCAGGAAGGGCCAGGGATACAGAGCCACAACCAAGTCATCTGTTAGCAATCGAGCAATGGGGCCTGATATTAAAGAGTCATGCGGGTCACAGATTGAGGTCTCTACACCCCATAAGGAGACCTACTGTTTCAAGACACTACTTTCCAGTTGCAAATAAGTGTCGGGAGGGTTTTGGAAAATCACTATACAGTGTGTTTAAGAGAAAAGACTTTTGTAATGACGTAAACGTAAATATGGTACCAGTGGGTGGCTTGAGTGGTTTAGAAAACTCAAGGAACAAGTTGCGATGGTGAATTTATGTTTGTAAACACTTCCAAGTAGCCAAGCAGCAGTGACGGATGCTTTCAGACCAATTTCTGATCTGCAATCCCCAAAAATATTCAAGGTAATTTTGTGTATGGATGGAGTAAAATAGTCAAAAGGGTGGGGGAAAATCCTTAAATATGACAGGAGACGTTAAGTTGCTGTCCCTGACAAGAGTATATGGAAAATGAGTGAGGCGTGATTCTTTTCCTACATTACCACAAGGCCGTGTTAAGCCTTTGAGTGTGAAAAAATGGGCAAAAACTTCAGCAAAGGCAGATAATATGAGAGAAGAGCAGATAAACGCAGATCTAAAGTCACAACAACGCAGCACAAAAAAGCGTCGGGCCCAAAGCAGCTCTTCATCAAACCCTGTTATTTAAACATTAAACGCAACAGTGGAGGGGAGAGGCATGATATGATGATGATTTGCGATTTAATGATTCCATCACCATATTAGGGGATTAAGATGTCCGTGGAAATAGATTAGTTCTACATCCATTTTCACTCTGACTGGCAGAGACCCAAAAAGCTCAGAGACGGGAATATGAAGAATGAGGCGTGCTGTGACAGATGGAGCACAAGTGACCTGAAGAGCGCCAGTAAGAGAACTACCGCCACCTGCTGGTGGTGACAGGAACATATCAACTGTATTTTTTCAACTGGGAAGTAAGCTATTTCCTGTGAACGTGTGAAACTTCCTGTTCATTAGCTGCTATTCAGTAGTTAAATAAATAGAAGAAGAATAAAGTACAGTAAATTGTAAAACCATGTGCTCAAACCAGTGTGTTTATGATCATAATAATAATAAATTAAAATAATATGAAAACAAAATGCCAACTTGCAACATCAGGGAGCTGACACTGGAAGCCTCACACATCCAACATTAAAAATGGCCTCTTATGTTAAAAATAAAGTTGATAGCGCATTTGTCATATGGACTACTTTTACGGAGTTGTTTTAGCATTTTCTGACTGTAGCCAAACTGTTTTTTTTTTTGTCTGGAAGCCTGTGTGAAGATTCTTCAGAAATATCTCATTTGTTTTCCATTGAAGAAAGAAGGTCATCTGGATTAGGAACTACATGAGGGTGAGTAAATGTCCAGACCATCATCTGATTGAACCCATGGACATTCACAGGCTCTTGCACTGCCCGAATAATCAAAATGAGGCTGCAAAGTGTTGAAGAAGTAAGGGAACTGTTATTAAATGATCAAATCTTCAGTGCTGACTCGCTCTTCTCGAAGCCATCAACTTCAGCGATCTCAAGTCATTACGCTTTGGCTTATGCAAGGTTTAATTACAAGAGCGTGACCCTCCTTCTGCTGTTCCCGATAACATCAGCGATGTGGCAGGAATGGTCACATGCTCAAACACGCTGGGGCTCAGGAGTCAATTAGTCAAGAGTACAAAGGAGACTTAGAAGGATGAGGAAAAGACAAATAGAAGACGAATTCTGCAAAGGAAATAAACAGCAACTTGGGCAAATGAAGGGGGTGGGGGGGACAAATGCAAAAAGGAAACAACGCTGCAAGTTCATTAATTAGAATTTCAAATCGGACAAACTTGAGATGACAGCAGCGTGCTTGTCAAATCAGATCATGGCCTAGCAGAGCGGAGAACCTCCCGGTGCTTGAAGCTAAAAGCAAGAACAGCTCATTGCAAACAGCTTCCTGGGGACTGTGTGTGTAATGCGCATATGTGTGTGCAATTACTGCAGCATGTAAGACGTCTTCATCGCCTTTGATTACTGCGGCCCGCCTTTTTCCCGCCTGTCCACCCCGAGATGTCACTCTCCCCCTAAATGAGAAGTGACAATTAAAACATTCTCTTAAGGCACTCCAAATCAAGACATGCTGGCAAGGCTGGCGGAGTGCCGTTCACCATGGGGCCGGAGCTAGCGAGGTGAGATGCCACAGTCTGATCTGACCCCCGGGCATGGAATCAGGCGTTAAAGTGATGATGGCTGTCCGCAGGCCCAGCACCAGTGGGTAAGACAGAGTAACACACGCACTTATGGAACTTGAGGGTCGGTGAAGAAAGAGAGAGGGCTGAAAATGTGTCTTTAATGCAAAGGAGGGAGAATATTAAGGACTAGATTGACTGTGCTATGTCAGATGCTGTGGGGTAAATAAAGAGAGAGTGAGAAAGTGAGAAAGAAGATCTCAAAGGTTTAGCTGAGTCAAGCCAATTTCACAAAGCACATCTTCCATCAGTCAAAAGGGTTGGGGATCAAGAACCAAGAATCAAGTACCTTTATAAGGAAATACTGGAAACAGAGAACTATTGTTTTATTAATGCCTGTGGATGAAACACTGTACTAAAATACACTTACAATGTTGTATGTATTACTATTCAGCAGCCCTTGATAATAGCGCAACTGAAGATGTTCAATTCCCAAACTAATGACTCTTATGAGTGGCTCATTTTAGTGAATCAAACAGCTGAGATTTAAACCTGTGTAGTTACTGATTGGTTGTTCTTATCAGTGCTGCTATTGCTAACTAAAACTACAAAAAAAAAAAAATTTTAATTGAAATGAAGCTGAAACAAAATAAATAAATATAAATATTAGATGAAACACATACATTTAAGAACCGAAAAAGTGAAACAAAATAAGTTTAAATTAATTAAGTTGAAGTACTAAAATGACTACAATTAAAACTGAAATATATAAATTGAAGCTAAATTAAAAAATTAAAAAAATTTAATGGCAAAAGCACATAAAATTACTAAAACTAAAAATATAAAAATAAATGCTAAATATTAATGAACACTAATAAACCTAAAATAATACTGGTTCATTTGACAACATTTAAAGATAGACATTTTGTCAGTAGTTTTATTTTATAAAAATAAATGAATCAATGAAATGTTACCATATGTTTTAAACTGTTAGTATTATTTATACACACACAATATGTAGTTAATTTATGCAACTTCGAAATATAGACTGTAGAAAGTCATTAATATGTCTATGTAAACATACCTTTTGCAAGAATTGTTTGAAATTTACTATTAAAATTAAATGATTGTTTTTCATTTCTTTTCTCCAAATATATTTTCTCAAGTTCTAAAAGAATCAATAATGGAATCACTAGAAAACTGGAACTGGAACCAAAATAAATAAAAACCTCCTTCTGGGAGCACATTTCTGCATGTCGACTTCTGCTTTAGCATTGTACTTCTCACATATTAAGGAAAAGCGGTATGGGACAACTAGCTATATTGTGATGTACTTTGGTTGAATTGCTTCTGCTTTCATTATTCTCACATATAAGTAATTCTTGATTAAAGCAATCTGAATGAATTAATGTGAATATACATTTCCTGGCAAAAACACACCACTGCTTACAGAAGAAGAAAGCTTGAGAAAGGGATATGGATTTGGCTGTGTGTGGGACACAGTAGAGAAAGAGAGGTTGTTTGGGCAGGATACCAGGTCAGTCAGTAGACAGCTGCAGCACTGAGGGAGATGAAGCCAAACTAGTGAGGGCACAAGACCCCCACCCTACAGAGACCAAGGTTTCGGAGCACAGCCAAAGAAGGATCCATTTCAGATTTATCCAAACTCTTTAAAGTAGAACAGAGGTCATCGACTGGATAGGATGAGAACAAAGGGGCATCAAGTTGAGGCTTATCGCTGTTGCACCTTTGCAGAGAAAAATACAGTTCCCAGAGACCTTGGCACAGCCACTGAGCAAAAGATAAGCACATAAACATACAATATCTGTATTACAGAGACTCCAGAAAGTATTTGGACATTTTTTTTTTAAATGTCTGAATGTCATTAAATGAAATCGCAAAATATCAAAGCAAGAGGGATCTGCAAGCCAATGGATGCTAAAACTTTTCTGAGCTTTTCTGGTGTCAAGGTAGATGGAAGCCCATTTCTGTTTAAATAAATTACATTTAAAAAAGTATTTGTCACATTATTTCTCTAACGTGACATTTCTATAACATTATATCTCCCAATTTTGACTTTATATGTCACAACTATATATTTTGTGAATTTATCATACCTGTGACTTTATATCTCAAAATGTTTTATCTGAAATCGATCTATATATATATCTCACAATGTGACTTGATTTCTTATTTTAAACTCACAATTTCTTGTTTTTTATATAGGTGGAAAAGGATTAACTATGAACATTCCACTAACATTTGACAACCAAATACTTTCTGTTGCCATTTTGAACATTATATCTATTGTATTGTCATTTGAAACCTTAGAAACTGTGTTCGAGCTACATTCATTTTATTATATTACGCACTGACGTACATTTTTTTAAGGTGACTTAAGTGACCAAATACATTTTGAGGCCACTGTAGACAGAGACAACAAACGTCCGATGCCCGAAAGGAGTGAGCGCAACAACTAAACACAAGTTTCTGGACGCTTTCCATGTTACATTGTTTAAGCCGAGATTTACAGGAACGTTTAGAGTGCCCGCTGGTTTGGCGCTGTCAGGCGTTTGCAGATTTAATCTGATCTATTATGCTGATGAGTTTGACTCGTTTCCAGAGCCTTCAGTGGCTTCACACTCACACAGTGAGCTGGCAACCGACTCCATCACCTGCGCTGGTGAGCACACCGACACTTTGTCACTCAGTCACACCTGATACGAGTCCAAAAGCAGGTTGTTCACACCAATTCTAGTTCACTTTCTCTCCTCGAGCGTGCCAGAGAACTATTTTGTCTCTGGAAATTTAAGTAAGAGGAGGTGTGCTTCTCTTCCTTCCTGGGATCCTACGCGTGTATGTGTGTGCGTGTGTTTGGAAGAGAGGCATGAATGAATTAATGATGTCTAAAGTAAGTAGGGCATGTTATAATGATGAATGTGTGTAAAGTGTGTTCATAGGACAGCGGAGCAGGAAGTAAGTGTGAGCGAGTAGAGCTCAGCTTCAGCCCTGCAGCTTCTAAACTCTAAGAGACGCTCTCCAACGAACCCTCTCATATATCATCACAATACACAGTCCCAGCACTCCTCTCCCTCATTCCTATGCGCTCTCGCTCCACCTTCAGCATACATGCACATTTTCTACAAGATGTTTTAGAATGTTATAGGCTGGAAACTAAAGCATAACAAAACATAAATGGATAGTTCAATCACAAATGACATTATATACTCACCCAGCATGTCGTTCCAAGCCCTCAGGACTTTCTTTCTTCCCTGGAACGTGAAAAAGAAAAGTTTAGCAGTTTAGCTCTTTTCTCTGCAATGTCCAAAAATGCATAACAAAGGAATTTTAGAGGTATATTTTTAGTGAATAATGAGTTCTTCACACAGCGCTATTACATGGCTTCAGAAAACTAAGCGCACATGTTGTGTGGATCACTTATGGTGCTTTTTATTGGGTTATATGGGTTTGGAACAACATCATTTTCATTTCTGATTGAAGGAACTATTCTTATAAATGTGTGTATGTGTACTGAGGTTTCATTCTAAATGCAAAATATAATGTATAATAAGCTGATTTACAATATTTACAAGATTTCTAGATTGAATAAATGCAGTTCTTTTTAACCCTCTATTCATCAAAGAATTTTGACCACAGAAAAATATTACTTAACACAACTGTTTTTACTATTGATAATAATAAAAAAAAGAAACTTAAGCACCAAATCAGCATATTAGAATGATTTCTGAAGGATCATGTGACACTGAAAATAGGAGTAATGGCTGCTGAAAAAGCAGCTTTGCCATCACAGAAATAAATATCAATTAAAATAAAAAACAGTCATTACAAACTGTAATAGTATCTCACAATACTACGGTTTTTTTAACTGTATATTTGATCAAATAAATAAAAATCTTTTGAATGGATGAAACACTACTACAGAAACAAATAGGGTCTCTCTACACTACAAATCAAACGCCACTCATTTGAACCCAAGATGATAAAAAGGAGAAAAGTGAGGGATGGAATGTCACTGAGCTGAGGATAAGTGTTCTCTCCATGACTGCAAAAGGACAAAACATCCAAAGGCAAATCTGCAAACTCAACTATAGGAAAGAAAAAAAAAAAAACAACCAAAAACAAAACATCCCCCGTCCACGACAGCCATGAAGACAAATCCAATTATTTGTGTCTCACGTTGCAAATTTGTTCTAATGGATGGAATAGGAAAATAAATAAGTGCCTGCAAAAGGAAACAAAGGGATGTGATTTCTAATTAACATGAAAGAGAGACGAAGAGACGTGTTAGTAAACCCATCTTTCATCCTTCTCCTCTCCTCATAGCCGGCACATTTGTTTGTGCCCGAATGTTGTCTTTTAGAGGGAAGCGTGTTTCCGTTTCGCCAGCAAATTAAATGTCAACAGATTTAACATCGGCTCCAATCTCGTTTTTTCTGGAGCGTTTTGTCGATTTTATTGTTCATTAAGCGTTTTTTTCTTTGCATTGCTTGCGCTCAAGCGGCTTTATTTGTCACATCTTGGCTTTGAAGATCACAAAAGCCCGGGACAATAATTAGGTTTAGTGTAATTACGAACTGAGCATAATGAAAGAGTTGAAGGGAAATGTCTGGCCCTATCTGCTCACTGCCTCTCACCGGATAACCATTAATCCCACATTAGCCCTGCACTGTCACTCTAAACAACAGCTTTGAGAAAGATGGTATGATCAGATGACCCTGACCAGGTCACACACATATGCTGAATGTGATATCAAAGATGTAGGGCGAGGTCGGATCGCTCCAGCTGCTCCGTAAAACTCTGATCCTGTCAGCAGGCCGCCTGCAATAGACCCTAAACAACAGTAATAATGAGAGGAAAAAGTCATCCATCCAGGCTAAATGTCAGTAGTGATGCAAATAAAAGCTTCTGTAATGATGTGACTCTACCAGAGAATTATAAAGCGAAAGATTGGCCTCACACAAGCCTAAACCAGCAATATCTGGTTTGCTGTTGTTCAACTCAAGCGAAGTTCAAGGAAGCGTATGGTAAACAGCTTTTTTCTTCTTCTTTCGTTTTGACAAGAAAACACCTTTTTCGATTAGCTTTATAAATACCCCAGTAACTTACCTGATTTAGGGCTTTTATACACTCCATGCTGTGTGTCAATGAGCATGCGACAACTCCTGTGCTGCACCTGTATGTCTGCAAGCTTCTTTGGCAGTCTGGAGATAAGATCTGTAGAGTGTATGGAGCAAAAAAAATTATAATAATGTTTGTTTGCTCAAAAAGACTGGATAACTGAATTATTATAAAGCCTTAAATACACAGACAGACAGACAGATGGATGACGGACAGACAGAAAGACAGACAGATAGATAGATAGATACCATATTTACAAACAATATGAATGATCCAAACAAATGCAATGATGTTATTTTCTGTCTGTGTAACACGCGGCAGCATTTGTCATGACAATGTCACGCTCCCGTTTCAGTGTCTGGATAGACATGTGGTGTGTAAAAAGCACACAGATGAAACTCCAGATGGCGAGGACAGACCTGTGCAGCGTAATGCAGGGAAGAACAGCCTGGGTGAGTGGACAGGTTCCCAAAAGGCTGGATGTGCGGCTTCCTCGAGACGGGTGAGGACTGTCCCACACATATGAAGTGCACATTACCTTTGATCAGCAGATTATTTTAGGGCAATGACTTTACCCTTAATAGCGTCAGCCCCCAAAGGTTTACTCACTTTGCAATGGGGCAGTGCCTGGAATGATGGGCAACAATTTAGGGACACTGGTGCGGTGTTGCAGAACATGAGATCACCTTGAGGCGCCACTGGGGGAAAAAATGAGGATCCAGTTCAACATTAACAAATTAATTAACAAATTAACTCTGAAAACTGCATTATGAATAGAATGCGTCATGCTTTTTGTAAATAACCTTTACCATAACCAGTTAGAAATGTCTAGTGTGATGAGAACAGAAAAGGTATGAGAAAAGTAGCTACATTTGGACACTAAATAACAGTTACTGCATTTCAAAATGATTTCACTGTACACGTACAATTTGCAGTTGGAATGAGGGTAGTTGACTCACCACGGAATAGATTAGTTTTAGTTTACCTAATCTTAAATCCAAACAGCGAAGCATGGAACGACGTGCAGTGAAGATGAAACGCACTTTGTGCTGAAAAGACGAAGACGACTCATCCTTTAAGCCATCTTGTGTAAAAACACAATATTGCTGCAACAGTCAAAGCGTTATTAAGCGTGGCCAGGAGATGGCAATATTGAACCTTTAATACAAGCTTATTTCTTACAAAAACAACAAAACTCCACTGGACTACTGTCTCAAGCCGCTGAGTACACTTTTAATGGTTGCTTGTTATTTCTCCAACCTATTTTCTTTGGGGGAACGTTTTCTATTAACCGTGTTCCGCTTAGAGCAGATCATCTTTGGAGCTGATTGTTTTCTATCTCTCGTGAGTCGTCTCTATAGTTACAGGACGCACGCCTACACTGCCTGAGAGCTCGTGAACATGGTGAGTCAAGTTTTAATGTTTTAATTAAAGAAAAATGTTAGTGAAAGTACCAAAAAATCTGCATATATATGCAATAAATCTTTCTTCTGGCTTCATATTTAATGAAACATAAGCAGCAAAAGCGAAAATGTTATGTTTAAATATCCTGGCATTTGATAGCAATGTTTGTCTGATTTATTGTTTACTCCTACACTGCCTGAGAGCTCGTGAACATGGTGAGTCAAGTTTTAATGTTTTAATTAAAGAAAAATGCTAGTCAAAGTACCAAAAAATCTGCATATATATGCAATAAATCTTTCTTCTGGCTTCATATTTAATGAAACATAAGCAGCAAAAGCGAAAGTCCCGAGCCAAAATGTTATGTTTAAATATCCTGGCATTTGATAGCAATGTTTGTCTGATTTATCATTTACTTTTTTTTCTGTAACGTTAAAGTTTTCCCCGTAATAAGTTTATTTTTATGTCTCCTTTAACAGCCACCAAAGGATGGAAAGATATGTTGTTTGATGGGAGTAAATATGTTTGTAAACCGCTTTCAATTTAAAATGACCTTTAATTGTATTCAAATTATTAATGTTTGTAGGTCAGCTTTGAATTTAAAAATAAAACCCCACATTTTTCAGTCAAATAAAGTTTTAAATAACATCTCTTCATTTTTCCACACACATAACTATTACATTTTGTAGAATATTTGTATAATAGCTTCAAACTTTAAACCAAGCTTTAAAAGACATTCAAAGTAAAATAATAATAATAATCTGCTCAGTTTTCGCAATATAAATAATTTGCATTTTGCATCCAGTCTGCAAAAAAGAAAGAGGGAAACATCAGCAAGGCTGAGAGGGAGAGACTGCAAAGAGAGGCAGATGAACAAAGACGGAGAGAGGAAGGTGCATCTGCAATATTAATTCAACTAATTTTAAATTAGTTTTTACATTGATAATAAACAAACCTATATACTGTGTTTCTGTCCTGTAGAAGAAGCTTGTGTCATTGCTGAGCGTGAGGAGCATGAGCGGCTGGAGAGGGAGCGAATAGAACAAGAGAAACAAGAGCTACTCGAGTTAAAGGTCTGATGAACTTCCATTTGAACATTCACAATTGTGTTTCAGACATTTCCCTGCAGTGCTTAGTGCATATGCCACTAATGTCAATGTCCACAGGACAGAGAGCGCAGAGAGGACGAGCTGAAGGAACTGCGGCACATTCTAGATGAGAATCACTCTGCAGTCACTACGTGGGAATCTGAATGCAGGGACAAAGCTAAGGTACAAGACTCGTGTAGCTCTATTCAGACGTCTCAGGTGCAATAAAAGATAAATTGGTCTCTGGTCTTTATAGTGGGAGCGTTACATGCATTGCGACGGCAGTCCAGATCCATCGGTGCAACCAGAAATCAACTCCTTCATCAGTTTGTGGAGAGAAGACTCAGAAACCCCGATCCAGCGGGTTTTGGAGAACTGTGCTCTGGCTTATCAGGTAAGACCAACACTCTGGATCTGTTGTTTTTGGTTTATTCAAGTCAGTTATTGATGACTGAGATGATCCTGATAAGTCAAGGATCACTATTATTGCTGCTCATGATACTTTTAGTATTAAACATTGGCACATAACTCCATTTGAGGTCCATAAGTGGTACCTCAAATCATGTTCATTATTAAGGATCCAACTTTTATCTCTGTCTGATGAATGATAAAAAACGCATAAAATATCACTGAATTAAAGCTATTTTCACCATGAACTGATAAGTATAACTTCAACATTTTAGTAATCATTCTAAATTTAGGTACATGTAATGACACAGAGGATATTATTGGAAACACTTCCAGAACATTTTTTTTCCATCTGATGAGCTATAAAAACATTGACAGCCAATTAGAATACACTGACTTTAAGCTTGAGCATTTAAAGCAGCAGGCGACAAAACTGCAGTACGTGCCTATGTTAAAAAGAAAGTTATCGGCCACTCGTATGGGCGCCAATATAGTTCTCTTTTTTGGTGTGAATGGACCTTAACTATTTCTCTTGGACAGTTAACAAACGAACTGGACTTTCTCATGAGCAAGGATCCCAATCCTTGTGTTGCTCAGCAGTATCGAGAAACACTCCTGTGTCTACAGTGTCTCATCCACTTCAAACTCAACCAGGCCACTGAGGAGCTTCTGAAGTTAAGAGCTATACTGAGATGTTCCTATGAAGCTCACTTCTATTTCAAGACAGATCAGATGTGTGTCTTTTGCTCTCCATCCAGTCCGCAAATTCTCATTCTGACATTGAGACCGGCAACATGCAGACTGTAGTCCAGGATGAAAATATCACTCTTTGTATGTGGGCGAACCTCAACAAAAACCCAAGGTTTGTGTGTCTCCATGGTGAATTTTAGGCCCTATTGTGGGATAAAGGAAAAACTTGACAATACATGTTTCCAGGTTTAAAGGTTTCCGGTTTGAGGAGGTGGGTCTGGGCTTTGAGTTGTCAAAGCCACTTGCTGTGCATGACATTGCTGTTCGGATCCTTCACACACGATACGATCACCTGTCCCACCACAGCGAGCGAGAACAGGAGATCCATGATGGAAGCCATTCTCACTCCACCAACTGAGAGCGCTGAGGATAGATAGCTGGATGGAGAGGGGGATGAGGGAGAAAGCTCAAAGCCAGTGGAGGAAGACATTCGTTCGGTCAGATCAGAGAGCAGAAAGAGGGTAAGTGAGGCTTTGATCATGTGTATGTACTTATTTTCTAGTTGCTTCTGTTGCTGTTAATATCAGTGCGTGTCCATGTGTCAGAGTGCTGTAAGTGTGATCTCAGCTAAAGAGTGGAGGAAGAGCTCTTCAGTCAAGCCGTTAGAGGAAGGAGAAAGTCAGATGGAGGAAATCACAACAGCATTAGAAGCTGGTTTGGACTTTTCATATTTCACTTCCTGATTTTCCTAATTTCTTTCTTCTTTGTCCTTATATTAAACAAAATTAAATGATGTTGAAATCTTCATCACATAAAAATAATAGGGATGCACCGAAATTTAAAAATTTCGGCAGCCGAAAATTATTGCACGAAAATGGCATATTTTTGGCTGTTTTTCACTTTCGGCCAAAACCTAAAAATGCCATTTTCGGCAGACAAAATGTCAGTGCATCCCTAAAAATAATATATTGATATTTAATATTAATATATTTTCTGTCCAATTTTTATGTTTTACTTTCAGTAAAACTGTGATTATTTTATTGGCTTGTACTTTTTAAATTCAGTATAATTAAAATTATTGACAAATTAAAAAAGTCTTACAAAATTATTTTATATTATTTAATTACATAAATAATGATTAAAAAGCATTTTCGGTTTCTGTTTTTGGCCAAGTGCATCCAGAATTTTCATTTCGGTGCATCCCTAAAAAAATAACAATGTTTTAGTTAACTGTTATATGTATAATACTACCAGTGATTTAAATCATTATAAAATGGATCTAAAGTAGATCTCTTAAATCTACTGTGAAGCTCATATATATAACAGGCAAAATATGCACATTCGTTGAATTATAATAATAATAATAATAATAATAATAATAATTAAGTCCAGTGTGTTTAATATTATCAGATACGCCAATTATTTGCCAGAACAATTATTTATTGTGGTTATTATTATTACTTTTAATTAACCCTGTTATTTTAATCTGCTGCCACGATTTCATAGAATCAGTAAAGCACTGAAGGATGTCACAGCACTTCACATTATGCTCCTGAACTATGGTAAATTTACTTTAACATACAGCCTCTCTTGGCTTATTGCTTTAATAAGTCTTTCAATTCTTATTGGATGAGGCGCGTTCAAAACCAATATTTTAGCCCCCCCCCAAAAAAGCAGCTGAAAATTATTTTGATGTTAGGCTGATAACCAATAAATCACTGATATTAAAATTCTATACTACTATTCATGTATAAAAATACATACTGCAAGTGAATTTAGGCATTACATTATAACAAAGTATGAGAGACATGTTTCCATTTTAGAAATCTGCTAAAGATTAATAACTAATTTATTTTTATTTTAGTGATTTTAGTACAGCTGAAATTTCAGTTAGTTGCCATTTCTATTTTATTTATTTATTTTCCTAAGCTTTCCATCGAATATTTATATTGTCAGCTTTATTTTAATTAATGAAAACAAGTTTTAATAGTTTTGGGTAATAATAGCAACACTGCTCAATATTTATTAAATAAAAAATAGAATGAATATCAATTGATATAATGTGCATCACTAGGAATACCACTGTAATGGCTAGGTTCTTGTAACTAATTACTATATTAAATTGTTTCTAGATCAAAATGGTTCCAACTCATCACCAGCTGAACCTGTGATTGACAGTGTTAACGTACATATAGTGGCTCTGCAGCAGTTCACACCCCTTGGCGGAGTCTTCTACTTTGATGTTTTCCATCTTCTGCCCCAGTCTCGCATAGTGAAGGGCTGGGAAATGAGAGAGGTACATCATTGGACGTAATCTGGGACAGTCTGAAAGAGACCATAGAGAACAATGTGCGTTAATTGTCATTTACTGTTGTGCTTTATCATAGCTGTTAGAAAAGAGTCTCCAGGTCTTCCCCTATCCCACAGAGCAGACTCGCGTTCAGAGCTCTACCTCAGTGAGGCTGGATGAACACAGTAGCACTGTTGCCTCATTGCCTGTAGGGGTTACTGTAGCTCTGCCTGACTCAATATTGTTTCTGGAGGATGGCACATTGGGATCCGATCGGTGAACAATGGACACCACACATATGTAGCATCAGATTTTGTCTTGAATAAACAGTCTCTGCTCCCCGTTATATTCACATCTTAGTATCATGAATTACTTAATGATTATCAGTAATTTTGCACCATATGACATTTTACAACTTAGCTTTGCCTTGCCAAAAAGGGGATATTTTGTCCTTACATTTAAAATGATTTACCTTGATAGACAGCCTGAAGGGGTCCTCTCTCTGAAATTTCCGGTTACATTTTTTTCCTGCCTGTTTATGCATGTTCATTGCACCATGACTTTGATTTGGAGGTCAAAAACTTTTCAAATATTAGCAGTGAAAAAGTTAACATCACTGAATAGATGCACTCAAGTTATTGCATGTTTGAATTGCATTTTTAATATATTTTTGAATAAATTAATGGATCCAAAAACTGCATCCAGTCATTGAGCCATTTCATTTATCTAAGACCAACAGTTCAATACATACCGAAGGCTACAACAATAATTTTCTCCCTGTGTGCATCACCAGTACTGATCGATAGCTTTTTGTTTCTCAGGGTAAGCAATGTATGCTGCACATGGAGGAAACAAAGAACCTAGATCATCTTCTAGGGAAGTGGATGAGCCCCTCAGAACTGCAGAAGGCCATGCAGAGAGCTGGAATCAGTATATTTGTGAATGAGTATTCAGACAAGTACGTCAGCATCAACCCAAAGGTAACCAAGGGGCTGAATTGCCTTACACTCTTAAAAACATTTTCTGTATTGGCATCGATGGTTCCATGAAAAACATAATATGAAGTAGAGTAAAAGGTCTATTGCACAAAGGGGTCTTCAAAAGGTTCTTTAGATTATAAAAATGCTCCTAACACTAAGCAAAAAATGGTTCTTCTATGGCATTGATGTGGAACCCTTCTTTTGGAAGAGTTGAGTTCTTTCACTAATTCCTTTTTAATGGACCAGTCATAGAAACCCATGGCGTAGCAACTTTGAGCTTACCTAAATATATTTTTATCCATGTTTTTTCCATTTCTAGGACCCATCATCACCAGCTGAACCTGTGATTGACAGTGTTAACGTACATATAGTGGCTCTGCAGCAGTTCACACCCCTTGGCGGAGTCTTCTACTTTGATGTTTTCCATCTTCTGCCCCAGTCTCGCATAGTGAAGGGCTGGGAAATGAGAGAGGTACATCATTGGACGTAATCTGGGACAGTCTGAAAGAGACCATAGAGAACAATGTGCGTTAATTGTCATTTACTGTTGTGCTTTATCATAGCTGTTAGAAAAGAGTCTCCAGGTCTTCCCCTATCCCACAGAGCAGACTCGCGTTCAGAGCTCTACCTCAGTGAGGCTGGATGAACACAGTAGCACTGTTGCCTCATTGCCTGTAGGGGTTACTGTAGCTCTGCCTGACTCAATATTGTTTCTGGAGGATGGCACATTGGGATCCGATCGGTGAACAATGGACACCACACATATGTAGCATCAGATTTTGTCTTGAATAAACAGTCTCTGCTCCCCGTTATATTCACATCTTAGTATCATGAATTACTTAATGATTATCAGTAATTTTGCACCATATGACATTTTACAACTTAGCTTTGCCTTGCCAAAAAGGGGATATTTTGTCCTTACATTTAAAATGATTTACCTTGATAGACAGCCTGAAGGGGTCCTCTCTCTGAAATTTCCGGTTACATTTTTTTCCTGCCTGTTTATGCATGTTCATTGCACCATGACTTTGATTTGGAGGTCAAAAACTTTTCAAATATTAGCAGTGAAAAAGTTAACATCACTGAATAGATGCACTCAAGTTATTGCATGTTTGAATTGCATTTTTAATATATTTTTGAATAAATTAATGGATCCAAAAACTGCATCCAGTCATTGAGCCATTTCATTTATCTAAGACCAACAGTTCAATACATACCGAAGGCTACAACAATAATTTTCTCCCTGTGTGCATCACCAGTACTGATCGATAGCTTTTTGTTTCTCAGGGTAAGCAATGTATGCTGCACATGGAGGAAACAAAGAACCTAGATCATCTTCTAGGGAAGTGGATGAGCCCCTCAGAACTGCAGAAGGCCATGCAGAGAGCTGGAATCAGTATATTTGTGAATGAGTATTCAGACAAGTACGTCAGCATCAACCCAAAGGTAACCAAGGGGCTGAATTGCCTTACACTCTTAAAAACATTTTCTGTATTGGCATCGATGGTTCCATGAAAAACATAATATGAAGTAGAGTAAAAGGTCTATTGCACAAAGGGGTCTTCAAAAGGTTCTTTAGATTATAAAAATGCTCCTAACACTAAGCAAAAAATGGTTCTTCTATGGCATTGATGTGGAACCCTTCTTTTGGAAGAGTTGAGTTCTTTCACTAATTCCTTTTTAATGGACCAGTCATAGAAACCCATGGCGTAGCAACTTTGAGCTTACCTAAATATATTTTTATCCATGTTTTTTCCATTTCTAGGACCCATTAATAGAGCACACAGTGTATGAACAAATGGCTCTAATGTCCTCACCCGTGGCTTTTTCCTGGAGCCGCTGAAACACACAATGCGGACAAGAGCAGCTTGTTCTTCAGGTACGTCATACACTCTGACAGACTGACTGAAGTACTATTAAACTACTGTACAGATGTTCTTTGTAAGCAGGCAGCACTTTTGACCTTTAATGTTCTGTAGACATGTGAACAGTTGTGGCTGAGGAGGCATGGTCTCTTTACCTGCTGGGTGCTCAGAGGAACCAGCATCTGAAGATGAAGGAGCATGACGACAGCTTCTCTCCTGAGCTGACCGAGGGCCAAGCCAGAGTCTGTCAGTCTCACTATCTCTACACACAGTACAGAGGCTTCGGTGTGCAACACGTGTCCTCACATATTCCTGAGAAAAAAAAAGCATACACATCCAGAAAGACTACACACATACACACTAATATCTAAAACATCTGATACCTGTTTTGAATAATCATTGCAACATCTTGATATGCGGAGATATAATAACATCCTGTAAACTTCTTTATAGGCAGGTGGACTCAAATGATTATTTATAACATAAGCAATAAATATACAGTATATATACACACAGTAGATAGATTGAGATAGAGATAGACTCATTTCCTGTGTGGTGGTATCTAAATCTTTCATTGAAAAATTGTTCCTAAATGCAGAATATTACAGAAACTCGCAGGTGTACCTTATTCTAAAAAACTTTTAATAACAATCTTCATTTAATCATAAATTCTATTAATAATATATTATTTTGGGGGCTGAAATATGACCCAGGCATGTTTGGTGAGATTCTCCTCGATTTATAGATTGTTATACTTGTTGAATTACATGCCATTTGGAAATAATTCATTTACTTAATTTTATACCACCAGCTTTGGATAAACTAAAATAAGAACACACCCAAACGAGTATTAAACACCCAAACTGACTGAAGCTTTAAGATCAATTTAGCTTGGTTTGCACAGTAAATAATGAGATTAGTTGGATCAGTTTCTTTTATTGTGCAAAGTTTCTCTCCCCCCTCTTTGGAACATACAAAAGTATAGGAACTTTTTACAATGAACACCAAACCAACAGCTTTATGAGGATTAAAAACCATGTGTTTGTAACAATTAATAATATTGAAAAAAAACTCTACTGCATAAAACTGTAAAATAAGTTAACAAAAAGAAAAAATATATTTTTAAAAATGTTTCATCTTACTTTTTCAAACTGCCCATAAAAATACACTGATCAATTTCAAAATGTTTAAAAAGGCAGCCTTTTCGGGCAACCGATATATAATATTTGACATTCACATTGTTGCAGTCTGCTCATCTCACTCCTATCCAAATATCCTCCTTGTGACTTGCTGGCACTGACGGTCTCATAAAAGTGCTTATTACATACATGGCCAACACTACGGTTTGCGTACACAGCATCCAAGCAGTCTGCATTTTTCAGCACATCTCTCTCGAGACGGCCACTTTTCTTTTTACCTTCGGTAATAAATGGTCACAAAGTGTTCTTTTAGAAAGACAGGCGGCAGTGTTGCATCACAGTTCTTGTAGCCGGAGTTTTTTCTGAATGTCAGGACCAGCCACTGCAGCCTTGCCGAACCCCCTGGTGTCACACAGGGGGCTGGCCGTTGTGCCTCAGCCCAGTATAGGGCCACAGAAGCTGCTGGATGGTCATCCAGGAGTCTCCGGTGCCCACAGGTGCTGCATCTACTGCAGGCTGTAACATCAGGCTGGCCAACAGAGCCAGTAGAACAGCTAGAACTACAAGCAAGGCCACCCAAATCCAGATACCCCTGGTGCCTCTGGACACTGCAGGCCTCCCCTCCATCAGACTGGGTGGAGCGTGATCTGTTGGGCTGGGGCTGGGACTGGGATGGAGAATGAAAGAAACATTTAAAGAGGAAAGTACAACAGCATACCATCTTTTCTTATGCTAAATCAGGAAGGAGCAAGTAAAATGTTCATGTCATTGTAATGAGCACTTTATATATCCTTAGCCCAGAAACATACTCTGTCCAAGTAGGTAAACGCAACCGTGTGGTTTCATCGTACATATTTAGCATGAAATCAAGTTTACATAGCTAGAAGCACTGGCATACACATACTTGTGTAGAGTATGTTCTGGGCCCTATTTTCATTAGAAAACAGCAGGTCATTTAAAAAAATAAAATAAAAAAGGGAAAGACAGTCTGAATAGGTGAAACGGCTGAGGCGACCTGAAGAAAAAACATTGAACATTCAGAGCAATGTGAAAGATGACAGCTGTTGCTGAAAGCAATGTTTGACATAGTACATGATAAACAAGACAAACAAGAATGTTTCGATGTTTCAAGACAAACAGGAGTTCTGTAATAGACTGATATACATTGGTCAGACAGAGTAGTTGGCCAATACTTGACCATTTTGAGGTCTGCCAATAACAGAAGCAGCCATTCTGCCAATTTAATTGCCTTTAATTTTTTTAATTATATACACACACACACACCACCATTCAAAAGCTTGGAGTCTGTAAGATTTTTGTTTTGTTTTTGAAAGAATTATGCTCGCCAAGGCTACATGTATTTGATTTTAAAAAACTGTAAATACAGTATTATTATACAATATTATTACAACTTAAAATAACAATTTTCTATTTTAATACATTTTAAAATGTAATTTATTCCTGTGATGGCAAAGCTGGATTTTCAGTTTTCGGTGTTACAAAATCCTCTAGAAACCATTCTAATATGCTGATTTGATGCTCATCAAACTTTTCTTATAATCAATATTAAAAACTGCTTAATATTTTTGTGGAAACCTTGAAACATTTTTTCTGCATTCTTTAAATAAAAAGTTCAAAAGAACATTTTAAATAACATTCTAAATGTTTTACTGTCATTTTTGCTTAGCTTGACTCCAAACTTTTGAACATATATCTCCACATATCTCCATCCTGCTCTCTATTTATCGGTCTACCACTTATCCTGTTTAAGAAAATACCAGAGAGAACATCAGCACAGCACACAACTCTGGGATCAGAGTACATTGCCAAATGCCCACAACTGTCCACCAATGTGGGGGAAAAACAGATTTAAGAACTTTGTCTTCTCTCTGAAACCACAGATGGGCTGCTCATTTGCTGTAAACCGAAGCAGAAGACATGCAGTGTGTCAGCACTGGTTTCATTTTTCTGCTGAAGAGAAAGCAAAGCTGATGAACTTTGTGGGTGTCCATATTTAAAGTTAGATTTTCTTAGCTTAGCTGCAGGAGCAAAAGGCAGTGACATTTTTGACAGAAAACCCTCGATTTGTAGTAGATAATGCCTGAATGCTGTAGCAGAGAATAATGGAGGCGGGAGGTACACTAACGTTTTATTTGGCATTAAGAAGGAGGTGATTTTGATGCCTAGTTCTGTTATGCTAGTCCTTCTTTCCTCTGGTTCCTCTTTCCGCTCCTTCTCTGAGTGAGAGTCTGTGTCATATCCATACCTGTGCAAAGTTCACAGTGCACTGAGTGTCCACCATCTTGGCTCAAAGGCTTTACTGTGGCTCTGCATGGCATGACCTTTTGATGGCACATGAGCTTTATGGTTTTGACATGAAATCTGTGCGAAAGACGAAAGGTGCACAACAGATCTTCACAACGTGACCTTACCTATTCATCAGAGTGGGCTCATCTATGTCAGCCCAAGTACCAGAGCTAATGAAGCGCTTTAGTGGTGGCCTCTTGGCTGCCATGTTCCTGTAAAGCGGTCGACACACAACCATGACATCCTTTCTCTCGTGCAAAGATGTGCACACAGTATTATAAAACCAACTGGCATACGACTCCAATAAAGAATGGCGCTAACAATGCCAAAGTCATGAGTTCCATTTCCAGAGATCCTACTGATAGGTGTATAATTTGAAATTGTTTGAATAAAAGTATCAGCCTAATGAATAAATCTTGTTCTGATAAGTTTTGGGTCTCACTAACCCATTTTTTGGTGGACTAATACTGACAGGCAGGGCTCCGGTCGTGTTTTATGGACCATGCAATCTCAAAACAGCATCAGAACACTTACCATGGTGATCGGCGGGAGAGTCTCTCTACCTCAGTTTCTGCCATGTCTTTGGGCTGTGAATTAGAAATCAGAGTTTATTCAGATGTTCCACTTCTTTTCTACCAAAAGCATTAAGAAGAAACTGGACTTCTCACAATGTCAAAATGGGTCTGTCCTCCACTGCTGCGGGGAATGGTAGCTATACTGATGCGTCGGCTAGTGGTCTAAGGACAGAACACAAAAATCTGTAAAAATTAACTCAGCAAGCTGAATTCACAATCTTGGAAGTGGTGTGTTTTGTGCCTTAACTCACTTTGAAAATGTTTGCGGTTGACTGCTTCTTGTTTCTAAAATCATCTGCAATCACAAAAGAAAACCCATGTGGATAGACAAAAGAGAGACTGGTATTACCACTTTTTTTTTTTTTTTTACAAGTTTACCAAGAATAATAATCAACTTACCCCTCTCAGTGTGGGACCCAAAAGACCTCTCATTCGGCGTGAAGTTCTCCCTGAGCTCTAACAGCTCTGCGTGCTCTTTGGTGTACATCCTCCTCAAGTTCTCTACATGTTGAATCATCACCTCCACCGTTTTACCCACTCTGGTCTCCTACACATGCAAGGAAATTGAGGTGCAAACAAGCAGGCATCTTTGTTAACTTTGGCATTAGAGGGCTATTTTAGCACTCTGAATGGCCTGAGTAAACACACAAACCTGATGAATGGCCCCGAGCATCTCTGAACGGCTGGACACTCTGGTCATGGATTGGATGAGGACTTCCAGGTTCTTCTGCAGACGATGGATCATCTCCATGGACTGGTTATCTTCCTCACACCGTGGAATCAGGGCCTATATAACAAAACAGTGTTATGTTCAAGCTACTTGCTCAAACAGGAATTCAGGTCAAATTTTGGAAGAAATTTTCTGTAAGAATTTTCTGAAATATAAATATTAAAAAAACATTGTCCAGAGCAAAGTACTACTTGCTTGCATTGACAATACATGATCATGTATTTTTTGATTGTATACCAGCAACAAGTGCACAAAATGACACAGACCTGCAGCAGACCTTTACAACTGTTCACTTCCTTCCGGACGTTCTCCTCAGCCAGGTCTCGTGAACGCTCCTCCAGGCGTAGCCTCTTCTCCAGGGTGAACATGTCACATTTGAATCCCAGAGAGAGCCGGTGGAACTCCGCCTGGCAGGAAGATCACATGGTAAACACTCTAGAAACATCACTGACAAAACATATTTCAGGTTATTCACTAGTTCAGAATCTAATTCAGGTCTGTATGAAACATCTTTATACCATAATAACTATTCTGTATAATTTTTTGTAATTTACTAATTATGAAAACGTAGGTGTTCAGATTTTGTGTGGATTTATTTATGAGCTACCAGTGTAACTTAAGATACAAACACCAGCCATTTCAATTGAAGACAATCAACTATTATTATTATTATTATATGTGTAGCAGTCTGCATATTCTTCTGCAATTTTTCTAAGGTATTATACTTTTTAGTATATATATATATATATATATATATATATATATAGTGACCGTGATTTCACCAAGTACAACATGTTCCTGGATCAACATCCTTGTTGATCCTGGAACAACATTCCAATTAACCAATCAGAATTGAGGGATAACTTTACAGGAAAGGTCTATTTTAGGCTTACAATCAGGGTTCGGTGCTTCTACACCCTTGTTAATCAGCTACCATTTCACACAGATTTTAGGAATACATTATGATATTGAAATAAATGAACTTTTCCACGACATTCTAATTTATTGAGATGCACCTGTATATGTATGTATGCTTTTCACATTTTAAAATATAGTTAACCATACATACACTATGTTGAAATGGGACTGAATGAAAAAAACAAAAAACACCTCACCTCTATCTCTTTGTCACTTGGTGACAGGCTGCAGATGAAAAGCACATTTCAGATTAATGGGAATATGAATATGTCAAGTGAGTCATGTGAAGACATGCTTGAATCAGATTAAAATTTATGGATATAAATTCAGTACACAAAGCATTATAACCTGTTCTTGTCATCTTTGGTGGAATCGCTGGCATTTTCAGAGATGACAGATGTGTCACCTGAGGGAGGTAGAGGAGACTGACATTGATGGGAAACAAGCAGAAATAGATGAGAAAGAGGCAGACAGGGAGAGAGAGAGATCATTTATCTACCTTCTTTTTCTGTGGCCACTGAAGGCTCGCCATCCTCCTGAGCTTTTTGCTCCTCAATGGCTTCCATACTGCTCATTTCCTGTAAGAGGACCATTTCATTTTAAATGTACAACCCAGGCATGTCAAGTTCAGCATATAGTTCACACTGGGCATTAGACGGCATGTTACATTTATTAATAAGAACACAATCACGTGTAATTAAAATGAAAATACTTGGCAAAGCAGGTAGGACCAGATTCTCCAGGCTTTTGTTGTATTTTGCTTAGTTCATAGATTCTAGTGAGAATGGCTCTTACCTTCTTGAGCTTGTTCCTCAGAGTCAGAGGGTCTTTTTTGGAGCCTTGCACAGCAGAGATTGTTGGAAGATTACCCTCACTGACTGTGGGGTCAAAGGTCATGTCCTTCGCTTTTTCAGAAGGATCCTTCAATGAGTCAGCTGAGGCTGCGGAGTTTGAATCAGATGTGACCACTGTCCTTTTGCTGTCTGATTTGTCTTTGTCTAAAAAGAAAAATAAAGAAAGAAAAGACACTTAAATAGCAGCTCTGATCCGAAACCTAGTGAGCAGACAAGGTGAGAGTAATGTTAATGTAGACTTTCATAATTCACACTCAATTTCAAAACCATAGCAAAAGCCAAATTGCTATTGAACATATTTAAAAAGCAAAACATGAATATAAATATTAACAAATTAAATTAGAATGGCATGCAGCCTTCAAGCGTTTGTCAATTTTTGAACACATCGCTTTAAGTTTTCTTATGTAAATATTCAAGTAATCAGTCAGTAATGAAAACAAATAAATTAATAACAGTTCCTGATTCTCTCTTTTTCTTGTCAATAATGTTCACAGATTAATTTTAACGTAAAAATAGACATTGGCAAATCTGTTTCCATTAATCAACTTCATTTTGACCAAGAAGTGTATTCAATTGCTGCAAAAGCAGTCGTCAGAAGCAGTACATTTGACATCCCTATTTCAAAGGTCAACAGGTAACATCCACAGGTGTATTTCCTCCTACCTGGTGAGTTCACACCAGTTGATATCACATCCGCCTCCTCTAGCATGGCCTCCTCTTCCTCTGCTACTGGCAGCAAGAGACTCCTAAACAAATAATTAACAATAAATGTACAGCAACTCTTTAAGATACACACATTACAACACTAACATACTCAGTCCAGCAGCTAATGTGTAATAAATATATTCAAATAATCAGTTGCACAAACAGGAAAAATACTCACTTGTCCGATTTTGCAGACACTTTAGAAAGCTGTCCCTCACTCAGTCTCTATAGGTGACAACAGAATGGCATTATGACCCAGTGAGACACTCTGAACAGCAACGCAAATACATTTGTGTAAACTACCATCATATGCAAATAAACATTACACATGCATGCATTTCCATACCTGTCCCATGACATGGCAGATGAAATATAAGAGCTATACTCTGCTTTACAGAGAGAGAGAAGTGCTAGATACTTACATAATGTGTGTGAGAGCTCTACAGCTGGCAGAGAGAGAGAAGATGGTAAAGACAGGAAGAGAGAGAGAGGGAGTGACAGAAAGAGAGGGGGAGGGCTGGAGGGGGAGAGTACTTGTACTGGCAGAGTTCATTGAAGTGGGAGTGAAAAAATGCTATACTTATTCCAAACATACTGATGAAAAACCACACACACAGCCTGAGCAACATATTTTATCAAGTTAAAAACCACAAGGAATATAACAATTAAACAACCAACTAATAACACCAAAAAAACAGTTGCAGGTCTGTTCCGATTGAGTCACAGTCACCAGGGAAGAAACAAATGCATGATTAATTGGTTAGTTACACTAAGCCAAGTTATAGATAGCAAAATAAATAGGCTTATGAAAAGCTTCCCATATTTTCTGTTGACATCAAAGGCTAAGAGCCCAATCTGTCATTTGGTAGAAGCTAGCCAAATTAGGCAGATAGCAACATTTATTGCACTTGATGTCCAATACAAAATATGGGCACTAAAGCAAAACCTGTTTAAGAAACCAGTTAATGGTTGTTAAGATTTTTCATGTTTTTGAAACAAGTCTCTTTTAACGCTCACCAAGGCTGCATTTATTTGATCAAAAATAAAGCAAAAACAGCAATATCATGAAATATCACAATTAAAAAAAATGTTTCTACTTGAACATTTTAAAATGTATTTATTCATGTGATGGCACAGCTGACTTTTCAGCAGCCATTATTCCAGTCTTCAGTGTTACATAATCCTTCAGAAATCATTTTAATACGCTGATTTGGTGTTCAGAACATATTTCCTATTATTATTATCAATGTTGAAAACAGTTGTGCTTCTCAATATTTAATATTAAAGGGGTCATATGATGCGATTTTAATTTTTCCTTTCTCTTTGGAGTGTTACAAGCTCTTGGTGCATAAAGAAGATCTGTAAAGTTGCAAAGACTAAAGTCTCAAATCCAAAGAGATATTCTTTATAAAAC
>NW_015505180.1:4122763-4134235 GCF_001515645.1 Sinocyclocheilus grahami
ATCTGCACACAGATCAGTCTCTATTAAACTCAATAAATTATGCCACCTGACCTGTTTGAATCTTAAAGGGGTCATATGATGCGATTTCAATTTTTCCTTTCTCTTTGGAGTGTTACAAGCTCTTGGTGCATAAAGAAGATTTGTAAAGTTGCAAAGACTAAAGTCTCAAATCCAAAGAGATATTCTTTATAAAACTTAAGTCTTGTCCACGCCTGCCTAAAATGGCTCATTCTAACATGCCCCCACATGTCTACGTCACGATGTGGAAAGTTTTGCATAATGCAGCCCAAGCGTTCACGCAAAGAAAGAAGGCGTCACTTTTATTCTGGCTGTAGTATTGTTGTTACCGCCGCTGCCATGTCGTGAAGGTGCTGTGTGTTTCATTGTGAAAGCGAAACTACTTTGTTTGGCCTTCCAAAAGAGAATGATATCCGCTTCGTCATGCCTGGAGCTGATCCGTGCTGGTCGCTGAGGAAATACATCAACTTCGCGCTGTGGATCGCCGGATCGGCTTTCACCGTGTACGAAGCAGAGTCCAGCCCAGGGTCATCACATGTGGTTGCCGCAAGCCCGCCAGACGCTCCTTCGTCGAATCCGCCGGCTGCGCCGTTCTCAAGCCCGCCCGCCACCGCTCACTCTAGCCCGCCATGTGTTTCGTTGTGAAAGAGAAACGACTTTGTTTGGCCTTCCAAAAGAGGACACGACTAAAAATAAGTGGTTAAGTTGTATTTACAACACTGTTCCAGAACAGTTCGACCCAAATATTCAGATGTGTCCAGCACATTTTATGCAGAACTTTTTCCTGATCCTGGTAGAGTAGACTACAATGCCGGCTGTTCTGACTCAGACTGTATGTGCAACGCAACGCGTTAAAAGACAGTACAATTCATTATAATCCGTAATTATGTCCCCACTGGATGCAACAAATGCTAAGTCTTTTTAACCTTAAACCGCATAAACACATTTCATTACACCAAATACACAAAATAATGTTCTTTTTAGCAACATCATATGACCCCTTTAATATATTTGATGAATAAAAAGTTTAAATGAACAGCATTCATTTGAAATAGAAATCTTATATAAAATGATATATACATTTACTGTCACTTTTACTCAATTGAATGCATCCTTGCTGAATAAAATAATAATTATTATTATTTATTTTTTAATACAAGCATCATACTGACCCCAAAATTTTGAATGGCAGCGTAAACTAGCTTTTATGCATTTAGGCTAGACCCGAATATGAAGCATTTCTTTAAAACCAATACATGTTATAGGACAGTTGAATTATACCCTACCTACACTGATGTCTAGTAATATGCTGCATGCTGTATTAATAGAGGTTTAACACTGCCCACTCCCTATGAACTGAAGTGCAGAGAAGCCCTCAGATGAAGTGCGGTTTATTTTGGTTGCACTCCAAGTTCACCTAAATATCTCCCATCTTATCATTATAAGTTAACAACGTTCATGACAGAGT
The DNA here is from genome assembly GCF_001515645.1 of Sinocyclocheilus grahami. Taxonomy (NCBI): domain Eukaryota; kingdom Metazoa; phylum Chordata; class Actinopteri; order Cypriniformes; family Cyprinidae; genus Sinocyclocheilus; species Sinocyclocheilus grahami. Next base: position 4,124,250 of record NW_015505180.1, read on the forward strand.
CAACAATGGGGCAATTAGCACACTGCATATGTCAGAATAATGCTTAGCTTTGCAGATTAATAAAACAGTTAATATCTGATCCTGGACAAACAAACGGGCAAATTCAACTTACGAAACCAGGTTGTCAGATGCTTGTATTAACTTGAAAAGCAGCTCACACAAAGCAATTCTAAACAAAACCGAAAGCCTTGGCACATGACATCGATAAGAGGGTAGGCACGTCCTCTCACGAGCAGTCATTCTTGCTTACCGCCATCCAGAACTCTCTCAATCGGCCAACTGCAGGCTCCCCTTTACGGCACAACAGAAAAGGTAGCTACTCTCTCACTACACAGGACCACCAAACAGGAAGTTTTTTTACAAAGGAACATGACAAGACAGAAAGGCAAAACTAGAAAGAAACAGAAACACAAAAGGGGAAGAGGAAGAAATGGCAAACGACGCTACAAACGCAACAAGCTTCCCCTTAGTTTCCTCTTCTTCCTCAAACTGACCTGCGAGTCACTCATGTCGGCTGTGGCGGCCGCACGCTCTCCCTCAGATCCTCGGTTTGTGGCAATGGGCTGCTGGGTCCTGACCCGGGAGGAAAGAGAAAGTTTGTCACTATATTGTCGGTTTGTTTTTCCAATCTTTCAGGATGCAGCTGCTCTCAGTAAGTGCAATGATGGTTTGTGCGCTCCAGCAGAGCATGGATGGGGCGTCTGTCCGAGCCTGGCCTCACAGGTGCATGGTAACATGCAAAGCAGAAACACAAAAGGGGAAGAGGAAGAAATGGCAAACGACGCTACAAACGCAACAAGCTTCCCCTTGGTTTCCTCTTCTTCCTCAAACTGACCTGCGAGTCACTCATGTCGGCTGTGGCGGCCGCACGCTCTCCCTCAGATCCTCGGTTTGTGGCAATGGGCTGCTGGGTCCTGACCCAGAAGGAAAGAGAAAGTTTGTCACTATATTGTCGGTTTGTTTTTCCAATCTTTCAGGATGCAGCTGCTCTCAGTAAGTGCAATGATGGTTTGTGTGCTCCAGCAGAGCATGGATGGGGCGTCTGTCCGAGCCTGGCCTCACAGGTGCATGGTAACATGCAAAGTGAGGCTCTGTCAGTAGTAATAACTCCTTAATATGTCTACACAAAACAGCCCAACACAGGAAGAGACGACACGCATTTGACTAGCAAATGTGATCTTTGGGTGTGTGGTAGGCATTTTGAATGAAAGCAGACCATAATTTATTTTTGATGAATCATTAACTAGCACTTTATATCAGTGAGACAGAGAAAATCCACAAGCAAATGCTGATAGATGGAAATTGTACCTTCCTGTATTAGAATCACCAACTTCAGGCTGGCCCGATGAGGGAGATACCATCTCGGAGGTCACAAGGGAGGAAGGTTCAGTAGATGAAATAAGGTCTTTGACTGAGGTCACCTGTTCATGGGGCATCTCGGAGCTCACAGATGTATCATCTGGAGAGTGAGTGGGTAAATGTAAGGGTAAGACACATTAAAAGAGATTCAATTCACATTTAATTAAAAATAGTGTTAACAGGAACATTAAAACTTTAATTTTGTGTTATTAAAATCATTTAATATTCAAATGACAAATGAAATGTATTTTAGTCTAGTACTGTATGTTGCTAAAATGATAGCAGAGAAGGACCGTGAGAGGAAGAGCTTTTACCAGCACACTGACTGTGGGTGTGAGGCAGAGGAGCAGCCTGCTCGTGGGCGTCCTCAGGCCCAGTGCACTCTGGGAGTCTGTCTTCCTCCTGCAGTGGCCAGGAAAAGATTCAGAAGGCCAACATAAAATTAACCTTTACTCTGCCAGAGAAAACGTCTCCCCAAAGACGACATAATTGGATACTTTTGAATGATGACTGGGTGCAATTCCACACTTCAGACATTTGCAATGCAAATTGTGGCAAGTTCATTTAGGTGTGATGTGCAATACCCTCTCAATGTGTGTTTGCGTGTGTACACTGGTTCTAAGGGTCATCCAATTTCCCGCTAGCATTCAGGAAGTAGCATTCTCTAGTAAAACTATTAACCCGGCGCCAGTGAGTCACATGGATCCACCGACCATGCCAAACATTAAACTTCAATGGCAACAAAAAGAACAATGTGGTTTGGCATGCCTAACACATAACAAGGTCACTAAAAAATGTTTTTGTATTTCATGGTCAGCCACTCTGAAAGCTTGCATTTAAAAAGTATGAAACGCTTTGAACTTCACTATATCAATGAGCATAAAACGGTTGCTTTTGTGTCACTGCATCATTAGGGTGGCCCTTATTGGGGGGTAAATATTATTTATTGGAAACCTCTCACCCCCTCATTTGTTTCTCCACTAGAAGTATGTAATGCAAAATACCATCCAGCTAATTTGTCATTTAGGGTATGCGTATCTTTTTATCAACCAGTACTTCAAGATCTGATTGGTAATATTAGCAAAAGTTTTGTTCACTGATAAACTTTTGACTGTTTTTGATATCAGGTGACTCTCTTACCATTAGGCCACAACTGCCCCTTTGTTTTTCCACTAGAAGTAGGGCAGTTGTGGCCTTATGGTTAGAGAGTCGGACTTGTAACCCGAAGAACCACGACTGAGGCCCTTGAGCAAGGCACCAAACCCCCAGTTGCTCCCTGGGCGTTGGAGCAAATGGCCACCCACTGTTCCGGGTGTGTGTGTGTTCACTACTCACTGCTGTGTGTGTGTGCACTTGGTATGGGTTACCATACTTGGCAACATGTCACAACAATAGCAGAACACTCACAACTTCTTTATTCTTGATCTCCGTCAGGACTTCCTAAATGAAGATACTGGTTCCTGGGCAAACAGTGCAAATGCAAGAAAGAGGTGTTGCGCTTATCCAAGAGTACAACAGACTCCTCTCAAAGACTGAAGAACAAACGCAGTTCATTATGCAGATTGTCAGAGAGCACCAAAGTCTGTTTCCAGGTCCCCGCATGAGTACTGTGGTTGAAGGACTTTTCGGATCATCATTAATATCTGGATCAGTTCTCAGTTTTGTTCCAAGTTCACTTTCTTCAACAGTACAGTCATTTCACTTTTTAACATTCTGCTTCTGGATTGTCATCACGATCTAGATCAGATCGCAATTTTTCAAAGTTCTCATCAGCAGCATTGTAATTTAACTTTTTTTTTTTTTTTTAAAGATTTAAGTTTTTCGCGTTTTATGCCTTTATTACGATAGGACAGTAAGTGGACAGGAAACGAAGTGGGAGAGAGAGAGGGGGACGGGATCGGGAAAGGTCCGTGAGCCGGGACTCGAATTCGGGGGCGGCTGAATCTCAATGGTGCTACATGTTGGTCTAACACAGGGGTGCCCAATCTCGGTCCTGGAGGGCCGGTGTCCTGCTGAGTTTAGCTCCAACCCCAATTAAACACACCTGAACCAGCTAATCAAGCTCTTATAGGCATACTAGAAACTTACCAGCAGGTGTGTTGAGACAAGTTGGAGCTAAACTCTGCAGGACAACACTCACAACTTCTTTATTCTTGATCTCCGTCAGGACTTCCTAAATGAAGATACTGGTTCCTGGGCAAACAGTGCAAATGCAAGAAAGAGGTGTTGCGCTTATCCAAGAGTACAACAGACTCCTCTCAAAGACTGAAGAACAAACGCAGTTCATTATGCAGATTGTCAGAGAGCACCAAAGTCTGTTTCCAGGTCCCCGCATGAGTACTGTGGTTGAAGGACTTTTCGGATCATCATTAATATCTGGATCAGTTCTCAGTTTTGTTCCAAGTTCACTTTCTTCAACAGTACAGTCATTTCACTTTTTAACATTCTGCTTCTGGATTGTCATCACGATCTAGATCAGATCGCAATTTTTCAAAATTCTCATCAGCAGCATTGTAATTTAACTTTTTTTTTTTTTTTTAAAGATTTAAGTTTTTCGCGTTTTATGCCTTTATTACGATAGGACAGTAAGTGGACAGGAAACGAAGTGGGAGAGAGAGAGGGGGACGGGATCGGGAAAGGTCCGTGAGCCGGGACTCGAATTCGGGGGCGGCTGAATCTCAATGGTGCTACATGTTGGTCTAACACAGGGGTGCCCAATCTCGGTCCTGGAGGGCCGGTGTCCTGCTGAGTTTAGCTCCAACCCCAATTAAACACACCTGAACCAGCTAATCAAGCTCTTATAGGCATACTAGAAACTTACCAGCAGGTGTGTTGAGACAAGTTGGAGCTAAACTCTGCAGGACACCGGCCCTCCAGGACCGAGTTTGGGCACCCCTGGTCTAACAACACTGTTCGATGTTCTGGTTTTTAACCTAATTCACAGTTTACTAATGGTCTTGTATAATTATTAATCACGTGCTGTTATAGTCATTAAGACAGAATTTCAATTTTGTTGCTCGCACTCCAAACCTCCAATCTCAGCTAAATTTGGTTTGTTTCCATTTCCCATGAAGGGGAGTTGACTGGGTGGGTGAGAGCAGAAGATTTCAAAAGTCCAAAAATAAGGGCCACCCTATGCATCATAAGACAGACCACAAGAATGATAAAATTTTTACACAACTATTAATTGATTTGCTTGATGATAGTTTGTAGAGAGGTTTTATGGGAAATGAAGATGAGAGAAACTGAAATATACCTTCAGAGATGTAAAAGGCCTCTGCGTTCCTCTCTCACCCACAAACAGAGTTTCTGAAAAAGAGAGAAAAAAAGGTAATGAAATGGCATTCATAACCCATTTTATTTACATGACATATTTCCTAGCAGAGCAGCATATTTAATGAGCACAAGAAAGGATTCACCTATAAGGTTTAACTAATATTAAAATTCTATACTATTTTGTGAAAATAAATAAAACATTTAAAATCAATTGTTTTCAATGTGAAATGTAGGCATCACAATGTTAAAATGTACAGTACAAACAACTGCTATTCATTTAGAGATTTTAAATAAAAAAATCAGCCAATAACTAATATGTTACCAATACACTGTGCATCCCATAAACACGTGTTAACTGTAAATTTAAAACAAAAGCCTAAATATCTTAGCCTAGGGGTTGTTAACCAAACATTTCAGAAGCAGAAATAATTGTTAAATTTTCAGGAAAGATTACAAAGTACATAAACATTTTTCAACACAATAGCAACTGGATTAGAAATATTTATAATACAAATGGTGCTATTAAAAAAGTTTTAGAGATATAAAAATCAGCCTATTTATACTTCACATTTTAAATTTTTTAATGCTTTAATGTCATTTCCAGTTGTTATGGTCACATAATGGGGCTTATAAAGTGACAAGCTTGTTGTTATTCAGCAGTCATGTGGTCAAGGATGGGGGACAGAGGATAAAGGTTTACTTTACATACTGACCAAAGATGGCAGAACAATGGTAGAAGGAAAGCCAAAAAAGGTCTGGAGCTAGAGTGACCCTGCTTTTCCAGCTTGTGTTTAAGCTTCAGGGATGGCTTCCTGTCCTGTGCCACTAAAGGGTAAGGAAGGATTATATGGCCCGAGGAATCTGACACAGACCACTAGGTGTGACCATGTACACCAGACAACTTCATCTCAAATCACACACCCCCATTAGACTTGAATCAAGACTTATTCACATCCAAAAAGGTTCTTCTTTAGAGAAGAAAAACACACCATTTGAGTATAAAACCTTCACCATCTTGCAATTTCAGACACTAACTTTGAAACCTCTTCAGAATCTCTAAACTTCACCTTCTCCCTCAGCCCTTTCCGTTATCTTCTCCTTGTCCTCCACAGTCTCTGTGTGTTCCACCTCCTCCTCCTCCTCCTGTTTCAGGGCCTGTAGTTCTTCTTCATCACAACAGAGCTCCTGAAGCATCTCCTGGTCAGGCCCGAGCTCTTGTAAAGGTGGAGACTCAGACAACACATATTCCTCATCCCATTCAAGAGAGGGGCCATCCAGCTCTTCCACAACCTGAAGGTACACAATCACACCAGTCACATGTCACCAGTCACATGTCAACCACACAGGTCAACAAACACTATATTAAAAGTATATGGGCCTCCCCAGCTTACTCCTAGTTCTTCAAAAGGTTTCTTCTTCATTAACTTGAACATTTTGGCAAGCTTTTGGAGATTTTGGAACAATATGCATAGCAATATATACAAATAAACTGAATTGGAAAATAATAAAAGTGAATCAAACGAAGACATGAACCAAGTTCTGAACATAAGAACATTGTGGGGTAATAAGTCAATAGCGTCGAATCTCTTGAGATGAAGTCAAGTTTCAAACTGGCTCACAAACCACACTTGCCTCCTACACACACAGCGCTCAGCATCTTGTAATGAGACTGTAAAAGTATCCATCTGTGATCTGCAGAAGCTCGCAAAAATCTTTACTTCTGTTTTTCCCAGGGCTGAATCTAAATCTGTCATGAGTTTTAAAGCCCACATATGCTGAAGCATGTGCAGGCAGTGAAAGCAAGTGTTCAGTGAGGTTCAATACCTGCTGTAGGTGATCCGGTGTTTGGCTGCTGGCCGCTCTGTTGTCCAGCGGAGCCTTTAGTCGGTCAAGTTCCTCTTGCAACTGCTCCTTCTGATTCTCCTGCTCTTGTACCCTAAAAATTCACACAAAACCCACTGAATTCACAAAACTTCAAAAACACAATTTCTCTTTGACTAAACCTTTTGTGCAAACTCACTATATTGCAACTTCTGCAAAAAAGTGAATGAAAATCAATTCACGGATTAATCCTGACCCCCTCCCACCCCCCCACCCCCCCAAATGACTCCGAATAGCTCAGTCTACAAAAATACAATTATTCTGGTTATTGAAAAGCCTTACACATGAGACCATGCCCCTGCAATGTTGATAAAAATTTGAAATACATCAAGAATCGGATCATGACTTCAATCAAAACCTATTAGTGAGGTACCTAAAGAGTCTCGTTACACAGAAAACACATTCCAACAAACATAATCCCCATACATCCTCAGCAAATGTCTGAACTGTTCACAAATGCTACAAAAGCAAAAGAAGGACATACTATACCCAATCCGCAGGCCCAAGCAATGTCCCATTGCTCCTTCACCCCAATCTTAGAGCACCACTGGACAGTGCAACTCCTTAACTTCCCTGGCTTCTCTCAACAGCCTTTGCCTTTTATCCAAAGTACACTGACTAACGTAGCCTTGAAAAACGTGTAATGTCCGATTAGCGACACCTCTTCAAGTGAACCAAAAACAGCTTGAGGGGGTCAAACGGAACAGCCCCTTGACAAAAGCTTCTAGAGACATTCACACAGACATGGACTAAATTGGTAAGGCCTTGCCACCTCCAGGCCCTGCAGGAGTTCACAAAATCAACAATGAGGTTTAATGACTAAATACATCACACAGTGCACCAGTCAGTCATTAATACCAGCTAAATCTTACTGAATGCGGTAAGAAGATCAAAAAGTTTAATCAAAGATCATCTTAAGGAGAGTCACAGAGTTCCTCTGACCTGACACACTGCCCCTGTGCATCATAGGAATTAGCCTAAATATTGGCCTGTATAGTCGACCATCGGTGAAGACCACACATACTGATGCAGTCCACTGAATACACACAATAAGAGTGACCATGTCCAGCCAGGCAGTTATGCAATGTGGTAGATAAAAGTTCAGACAAGGGGAGAGGAGTTCTTGTATAATTTTAACTGCCCATGTGTATCTCCATATAATGTTATCATGATTAGTTAAATTTGTTTTGATGGATACTTTCCAATTTGACTTAGTTGGAGAAATCCCTTTACCTGTATCTTGAGGTCAGTGTTGACCTCCTTAGTTTCAATGTGCTCTGTAAGGCCTCTGAATGCTGTGAGACAGGTCATGCAGTCTTCCTTAAACTCCCTTTTCTGGAACAATTCATGATTGACACACTGTGAACACTCCAAAACACCAGCATCATACTAAACCAGCATTCAGGTGTCTAAGGATGGAAAGCTGACAAAATTAATATCAGACTAACTGAAGGTTGCTTAAAAATTGTGCGTGTGATGGCTGGTTAATTGGTTACCAGTCTGCTGATCAGAGTTTTATACTCTAGAGACAGCTGCTCTGGAGTCGGGCCTTGCAGGAGCAGAAGAACTTCACGATCTAGAGTCACATCCAGAGAAGATGCAAAACAAACAGAGGAGGACAGATGCTCCAAACCCTAAAAATACACAGACATGCATAATGTATAATAATGTATAAGCAATATAAAATTAATTTCTATCAATATTTTATAATATTACAACATACTATAACATTTAAAATATTTAAAACAAATATATTTTATAAATATATACATTTTTATATTTTGTATTTATTTATACTTATTAATTGAATAAATAAATAAATATCTATCATCTCTAGGGTTTACAGAGAATGGTCAGAAAAAGAGAAAATATCCAGTGAGCAGCAGTTCTGTGGGCGAAAAGGTCTTTTTGATGCCAGAGGTTAGAGGAAAATGGAAAGACTGGTTAGAGTTGGTAGATATGCAACAGTAACTCAAACAACCACTTGTTACAACCAAGGTATGCAGAAGATCATCTCTGGAAGCACAACATGTCGAACCTTGAAGCAGATTGGCTGTAGCGGCAGAAGACTGCACTGGGTGCCACTCCAGTCAGCAAAGATCTGAAAACTGAGGCTACAATTTGCACAAGCTCACCAAAATTAAGACTATAGATAGATTGGATGAGTCTCGATTTCTGACATTCAGATGGTAAGGTCAGAATTTGGCATAAACAATATGAAAGCATGGATCCATCCTGCTATGTATCAACAGTTCAGGTTGCTGGTGGTGTAATGTGTGGGAGATATATTCTTGGCACAATTTGTGCCCTTCAGTACCAATTGAGCATTGTTTAAACGCCACAGCCTGCCTGAGTATTGTTGCTGACCACACCCATGTCCATCGCTTTATGACCACAGTGTACCTATCTTGTGATGACTATATGGACCAAAATCTCTGAGGAATGTTTCTAGCACCTTGTTGAATCTATGCCATGAAGAATTAAGGCAGTTTAGGCAAAAGATGGTCTAACCCAGTACTGGCAAGGTATACCTAATAAAGTGGCCAGTGAGTATAAACAATATTGTTTTTTAGTATGTAGTTATCACCAGCTACAATAATGGAAACACCAACAGCAAAAAAAAATTAAAAAATAAATTGTGAAATAAAACACGTAGTCAGACTCATTGTAATGCCTAAAGTTTGGTATAAAGCACAGAGAGGGTGTGGATTACTGAGTGCACTCTATGGCAGTGAAGTGGGAGAGAGTGGGCGGACAGAAAACAGCACATAAGTGCTGGTGGGAGTGGAGAGAAAGAGACACTCCAAATCATGGACGGGACAAAGACATACACGGGAATTGCAAACGCAAAACACACTGCAAACCTCCAGGGGATTCTGTGCCAGTGCCAACTCTGTCTGAAGAGAGCCTGAACTCATCTGATTTAGTCTGTAGGCCACAGAAAGAGAGAGACCTGGGCTGCAAACACATACATACACAGTTAGAAGAACATGTGAAGCAATTTCTGATGTTTGTGCAAGTATTATGCTTGCCATTAATAAGATCAATTAATCAGCTAATATTTTCATTGCTATGTGTTAAATGCATTACAGAGCTCTTACATTGTCATATCAGGTTGCATCATCTGCATTTGACTCTCCAGTTTGTTCTTGTCTGCTCTCAACAGCTGAAGCAAGCACAACATGGATCCAAAATTAACTCCGTAATCCCAAATTAACACATGGACAATAATTCAACACTCTGGAGTAAATTATTTTACTTATTCCATGGTTATCACATGTACACTTGCTTATCTACAATATTTTTTTAGGTTTTAGTCCCTAAAACATTTGCATGGAGAACTACTTTCTTACACCACTGATTAAGCATTCTGAGTGAGTAACACTGTGTCTGCTCTGCCTCTCAACCAAATACATGATTTGTCACATTATTATACACTTCTATGGTATTTTCTCATGGACAGTCACCAC
>NW_015505180.1:4135315-4146057 GCF_001515645.1 Sinocyclocheilus grahami
ATTTTTATATTTTGTATTTATTTATACTTATTAATTGAATAAATAAATAAATATCTTAGGGTTTAAGGGTTTACAGAGAATGGTCAGAAAAAGAGAAAATATCCAGTGAGCAGCAGTTCTGTGGGCGAAAATGTCGCCAGAGGTTCAGAGGTTAGAGGAAAATGGAAAGACTGGTTAGAGTTGGTAGATATGCAACAGTAACTCAAACAACCACTTGTTACAACCAAGGTATGCAGAAGATCATCTCTGGAAGCACAACATGTCGAACCTTGAAGCAGATTGGCTGTAGCGGCAGAAGACTGCACTGGGTGCCACTCCAGTCAGCAAAGATCTGAAAACTGAGGCTACAATTTGCACAAGCTCACCAAAATTAAGACTATAGATAGATTGGATGAGTCTCGATTTCTGACATTCAGATGGTAAGGTCAGAATTTGGCATAAACAATATGAAAGCATGGATCCATCCTGCTATGTATCAACAGTTCAGGTTGCTGGTGGTGTAATGTGTGGGAGATATATTCTTGGCACAATTTGTGCCCTTCAGTACCAATTGAGCATTGTTTAAACGCCACAGCCTGCCTGAGTATTGTTGCTGACCACACCCATGTCCATCGCTTTATGACCACAGTGTACCTATCTTGTGATGACTATATGGACCAAAATCTCTGAGGAATGTTTCTAGCACCTTGTTGAATCTATGCCATGAAGAATTAAGGCAGTTTAGGCAAAAGATGGTCTAACCCAGTACTGGCAAGGTATACCTAATAAAGTGGCCAGTGAGTATAAACAATATTGTTTTTTAGTATGTAGTTATCACCAGCTACAATAATGGGAACACCAACAGCAAAAAAAATAAAAAAAATTAATTGTGAAATAAAACACGTAGTCAGACTCATTGTAATGCCTAAAGTTTGGTATAAAGCACAGAGAGGGTGTGGATTACTGAGTGCACTCTATGGCAGTGAAGTGGGAGAGAGTGGGCGGACAGAAAACAGCACATAAGTGCTGGTGGGAGTGGAGAGAAAGAGACACTCCAAATCATGGACGGGACAAAGACATACACGGGAATTGCAAACGCAAAACACACTGCAAACCTCCAGGGGATTCTGTGCCAGTGCCAACTCTGTCTGAAGAGAGCCTGAACTCATCTGATTTAGTCTGTAGGCCACAGAAAGAGAGAGACCTGGGCTGCAAACACATACATACACAGTTAGAAGAACATGTGAAGCAATTTCTGATGTTTGTGCAAGTATTATGCTTGCCATTAATAAGATCAATTAATCAGCTAATATTTTCATTGCTATGTGTTAAATGCATTACAGAGCTCTTACATTGTCATATCAGGTTGCATCATCTGCATTTGACTCTCCAGTTTGTTCTTGTCTGCTCTCAACAGCTGAAGCAAGCACAACATGGATCCAAAATTAACTCCGTAATCCCAAATTAACACATGGACAATAATTCAACACTCTGGAGTAAATTATTTTACTTATTCCATGGTTATCACATGTACACTTGCTTATCTACAATATTTTTTTAGGTTTTAGTCCCTAAAACATTTGCATGGAGAACTACTTTCTTACACCACTGATTAAGCATTCTGAGTGAGTAACACTGTGTCTGCTCTGCCTCTCAACCAAATACATGATTTGTCACATTATTATACACTTCTATGGTATTTTCTCATGGACAGTCACCACATTTCTGAGTTTCCAATGAAATCATATATATAGACTACTGTGCAAAAGTTTGGGGGTCACTAGAATTTTTTAATGTTTTAGAAAAAAACATTACCATTCAGAAATCATTCTAATATACCAATTTCACTAACCAAGTTAACTACATCCATTTGTATGCCTTGTAAACTTAAACATTTGGTTTTCTGTGTTGGATTTTAAATTGCTATTGCAAATTTTGCTTATTTGACACACAAATAGTCATCTAGCTGGTCAGCAGAGTGCAAAAATATCTTGGTAGTCTTGGAAGCATTAGCTACAAACAAATTAGTAATGTTCTATGAAAATTATAAATATCTCTAGAAAATATAAAAATATACTGGTATAAAAATACAAAATTGATTATCCTTCTGTGAAATCATAGATACTGGCCTGTTGAGTTCATTTGTAGTAGGCTGTATGGCTCTTTGAAGATCTGTTTATGTGAAACTTTAACAAATTGGGCAGACATGGCCATATGATATCTAAATAAAATGTGGTCACCCTGGAACTACTTAAAGGGGTCATATGATGCGATTTCAAGTTTTCCTTTCTCTTTGGAGTGTTACAAGCTGTTCGTGAATAGATAAGATCCCTAAAGTTGCAAAGACTAAAGTCTCAAACCCAAAGAGATATTCTTTATAAAAGTTAAAGAGCAGCTCATATGGGTTTTCGAAAAATCTCTCTTTTGCAGTTTGTAAGGTAGCTATCCTTCAATGTAAACAGTCTGCAAAGTTGTTAATCAAAAGAGTGCATGATAAAGATATTGTCTCTCAAAAGAAAGAGTCGACTCAGAATCGCCTTAACGAGTCGTTATATTTTCGTATCTTCTGCCTGTTACCGATCTACGTCACTGGGTAACACATTAGCATAATCCCCACCTGCCCATGAAATACGAACACTCATTGTGTCGAGAAGATGCTGTGTTCCACGATACCACAGCAATACAATTCGAACCTTTTGTTGTGCTTGTCATTTTACCGAGGACTGCTTCTCTAATCTTGCCTTTTATCTTCATTGGCTTCTAATCTTCTTTATTTGGACCAACAAGCATCTCCGAACCACAACCTGTAAGTACGATTGATACGTTATGTGTACATTTTCAACTGAGTGCTCAAAATATCTAGTTTTTTTTTGTGCTAATATGTGATATATACCTAGTGCAGCTTTAGGTTTCCAGGTAAAGCACGATATTACTGTTTTACTGAAATAGTTCTGATAATTCGCTGTGAACCCACTATTTCCTAAGAATGTGTTGAATAATGTAGACTGTCGTTGTTCTAATTACTTCGTTTAATAATAAAGAATGTAGTGTAGCGCACAGACTTCATAATCATTGTGAAAGTGCTGTTTATGTAGTTATAGTGTTAATGCAGGGAGTAAAAGACCCGGTAGAGAGAGACGAGATAGTTAGGCTGGTGCACATGTGATACAGGTGTTCTGCGTTATAATTAAAGGTTAAGACACGGAGCGTCTTTTGTCTGTAATCATGAGGGAAGTGTTGGAAAGAAAGGCCTTGTGATCAAAACTGATTGTGGATTGATAGCAGACTGATGAAAATCTGCAATGTGTCTTTGGTTGGGTTGGCAACATCTACAAAAGACATACAGTACAGAATTGATTGCAAAAATAACTGCTTCCTATTAACTGACCATAGCCTTTAGCAAAATGATCAGGAGTTAAACAACCAGCAGATGTCTTCAGTTTTTTTTGTCCTGTGCAATATTTCCCAAACTAAAAAGGCCTTTATTAAAGTAAATCAATGGCAATCACTGTTGTAAAGCATAGGGTATGTACTGTATATGCATGTCTTCATACGCCTGGTTGTGGCAATCATCGATCCACTCCTTCATGATGGCATGGTACGTGTCCAGGTCTATGGAGATGTCCTTGTGCTCTGGGTCCAGCATATTGCAGAGCTCCTCTAGGCCGCTGTCCTCTGAACTGCGGCAAGTGGTGTGTCTCAAGAAGTCCACAATGTGTGATACATAAACTTTACCTGCAACAGAGGGCTCTGCGTTACTATGGTTACAGTGGCTACAGTCACAGAGCACCTGGGTCTTGTCAGATGCCATCCCACCTAGAAACTCTATCAGAAAGTTTGCAAAGTAACACCTACTTGCTCTGAGTCACCATGACCATGTGTCTGTGTCTCTCATCTCTTTTAACATGCTTGGAAAAAAATAAAAATTTTTTGCATTCTTCTAAATTGCCGTTGCCTTTATATAAGAAGAATGGCTGTAAATGAAAGCAGCTTTTGTCTCCTGTTAGCCTCTAGGTTTGAATGCGGTGAAGCATCTCTGCTGCTGGTCTGAATGAGTCAATGTGTTCAGATGCTCTTAGAGGTTACTTTAGTGAAACCAAACAAAAACACAAGTATTGTAATATTAGTCCGCTTCCCAACCTCCTGAGGAATAACACCTGTGAATCTGAGGGGGAAAGGAGCAGTTCAAATCTACAAGGTATCAAAAACCAATTGCTTTGGAAAATTGCACAAATGTCACATTAGTGAAACTTCATGGGCTGAAAAGATCCATTGTCAATAGTATAGCAATATATGAAACACAGCTCACATTGAAGGCACTTTCAAACCAAGCTTTCTGTTGGTCAACTCAGCATGACCTACTTTGGTCAACTTGAAACGGTTGCAAAATCTGCATAAGTAAATCCTTAGTCCTCACGTATTGTGTGGATTCCAATTGAAATGACCAGATTTTGCCCATAAAAATTTGCAGAACAAAGGTAAATGTGACTAACAATGCTATATTAGAATGTGTTATTCTATAAAGAAAAAATGGCCTGTCTTCATAAACCTTAATTTAATAAAGAAAGTTTGCAAAGTAACACCTACTTGCTCTGAGTCACCATGACCATGTGTCTGTGTCTCTCATCGCTTTTAACATGCTTGGAAAAAATTTTTTTTTTGCATTCTTCTAAATTGCCGTTGCCTTTATATAAGAAGAATGGCTGTAAATGAAAGCAGCTTTTGTCTCCTGTTAGCCTCTAGGTTTGAATGCGGTGAAGCATCTCTGCTGCTGGTCTGAATGAGTCAATGTGTTGAGATGCTCTTAGAGGTTACTTTAGTGAAACCAAACAAAAACACAAGTATTGTAATATTAGTCCGCTTCCCAACCTCCTGAGGAATAACACCTGTGAATCTGAGGGGGAAAGGAGCAGTTCAAATCTACAAGGTATCAAAAACCAATTGCTTTGGAAAATTGCACAAATGTCACATTAGTGAAACTTCATGGGCTGAAAAGATCCATTGTCAATAGTATAGCAATATATGAAACACAGCTCACATTGAAGGCACTTTCAAACCAAGCTTTCTGTTGGTCAACTCAGCATGACCTACTTTGGTCAACTTGAAACGGTTGCAAAATCTGCATAAGTAAATCCTTAGTCCTCACGTATTGTGTGGATTCCAATTGAAATGACCAGATTTTGCCCATAAAAATTTGCAGAACAAAGGTAAATGTGACTAACAATGCTATATTAGAATGTGTTATTCTATAAAGAAAAAATGGCCTGTCTTCATAAACCTTAATTTAATTTAAAAAAATCAAAAATGATTTTACATTTTTATTGATTTCACTTAATATGTAAATTAAATTTGCTGAGAAACACCAGAAAACATTTTAAGAATAAGCTTAGCTATTATCTTTAAAAAAAAAAAAAAAAGTTTTTCCCCAAAAGAACTTTCCAAAAGACCCCATCACCAATCTCTACAATATTCTGGTCCTTAGATGTGCATGAGGCCGTCTTTTCCATCCGGCAGGTGTTCATCACATTTTTCCACTGTCTTTTGTCAATAGCGTAGCAATGTATAAAGCAAAGCTCACACAGAAGTCAATAACACACCAAGCAGCTTTTTCTGCTTCATATTTGTGTGACCAACTTGAACCCAGTGCAAAATCTGCATAGGAAAATCTCTCATCCTCGAAATTCAAGATCACGCAAATTCCTGTTGAAATGACTCGATTTCGCTGTGAAGTTAACCTAATAATAAATGTAACCACACTTTTATTCATATCTATAGCACAAATGGTACAGAGTGATAACCAAGATATAAGCAAGTTTACATGTAGGGTTAGACGTTTGTTAAAATGCACAATATGACTGAAAAATAAACAACATAAAAGCAAAGAGGGAGTGACATATGTACCTCTGCACTGTGTGTCACAGGCCTGAAAAATAGTGTCCAACAGGTCTTCCTCACAAATCAGACTGACCTCAGCCATGCTCTCCTTCTTGGGCTCGGAGGGAAACAGAGATCCTGTTCAAAACACAAGAAAAACAAAAACATAGTCACTAGTATTAACAAAACATTTATAATGTTAAAAAAAGAGAACTAAAAAGGTGATTCATTACCCTCGCCCAGTGAAAGTCTCTTGACCACGAGGGCCGGGTAGGCGAGTTCAGTGTCCATGTTAGAAATATCTGAGGAGAAGTTCAGGTTATACGAAAACAAGCCAGGAGCTGGGATCTTTGAGGTCTTCACCTCTGTGTCAGGCCCCTCCAGCAGGTTTTGTGTGGAGTAGCGTGGGGTAAAGTTAAAGTAATTGTCCCCAGTCTGGGCTGCTGGGGTGGAGCAGTTATGCCGAAACGGCCGACTGTACGTTGTTGTATTTCTCCTCTCCCCTAACGTGCCTAGCATGCTGGTGATGGTATAGGTAGCATTGCCAGGTGTGATTGGAGTACGAGGGGTGTTGGGGACAGACCCCGGTCCCGGGGAAGCTGTGGGGGTCAACAAGCTCTCAGAGGAATTGCGGTCAGAGCCTCCGTCAGTTCGGACGGTACGCTTCTTCAGGATGGCCTCCAGGTTGACGTGTAGACCCGAGTGAGGGCTGTCGTAGCTGCTGGACTGGAATTTTGGGATCTGAAAGGGCGAGTTAACCTCTTGATCTCGCCGCTGGATGGTCTGCAGCTTGCGGCAGATGCTGTCCACTGGGTTGTGCCGTCTCAGGGTCACTCCGACATCCATGTTGGAGCGAACAAAGAGGGAAAGCCTCGATCTACAGGAGAGATATGAGTTAATTTGTTTAAAGTCTAAGACGGAGTGAATAGTTTTTGGCAGGTAATATGATCTCAAAAAGAAAAAAAAACTGTTATACACTGCTGTTCAAAAGTTTGGGATCGGTAAGATTTTAATGAGTTTTAAAGAAGTCTCTTCTGTTCATCATGCTGCATTTATTTGACCAAAAAAAAACAGAAAAACGGTAATATTGTAAAATATCATTAATATTTAAAATAATGGTTTTCTATTCTACTTTAAAATATAATTTATTTCTGTGCAGAAATTAGGTTTAATTTTTTTAAAGTCTAAGACGGAGTGAAAAGTTTTTGGCAGGTAATATGATCTCAAAAAAAAAAAAAAAACTGCTATACACTGCTGTTCAAAAGTTTGGGATCGGTAAGATTTTAATGAGTTTTAAAGAAGTCTCTTCTGTTCATCATGCTGCATTTATTTGACCAAAAAAAAAAACAGAAAAACGGTAATATTGTAAAATATCATTAATATTTAAAATAATGGTTTTCTATTCTACTTTAAAATATAATTTATTTCTGTGCTGTAAAGCTGATCTTTCATCATCATTACTCAAGTCTTCAGTGTCACATGATCCTTCAGAAATCATTCTAATATGATTATTTATTATCAATGTTGGAAACGGTTGTGCTGCTTAATATTTTTTTGGAAACTGTGATACTTTTTTCAGGATTATTTGATGAATAGTTAAAAAGAACAGCATTTATTTAAAATAGAAAAATTAAAAACATTACAAATCTTACTGATCCCAAACTTTTGAACGGCAGTGTTTCCAGTCAGTCAAAATGTTTTCTAAACAGTAAAACAGTGGCCTGTTAAACAAAGCTAGTTGAGCAAACTCTGAGTTTCAGAGTAGGTTTACGGTTGACGAAACCAAACAAACCCAGTTTAGGTCAGGTTCAGTAGGGTCACAACACTCACTATAAACATGGTAATTAATACATGAATTTATCGCATTTGCAAATCATAAAAAAAACAACTATTGCAATTATCTGACTATATTCATTCAAATGAGTAAACTGGAGAAAAAAGTATGTATATATAAGTATATATATATATATCTATTAGTGCTGTCTAACGATTGATCGCATCCAAAATAAAGGTTTTTGTTTACATAATATATGTGTGTGTACTCTGTATATTTATTATGTACATACAAATACACACACATGCAGTATATATATTGAAAATATTTACATATATATATATATATATATATATATATATATATATATAATTTATTATATATATATATTAAAAAAAAAAATTATTATTATTTTTTTACTATATCGCATAGTATAATTAATATATAGTTTAGATACAGTTTATATGCTTTACACAATCGCATTGTGCCTGTTAATGAAATTATAGAAAACAGATAACATGCTATACAATATAAAAGCCCATTACATGTTTAAACGGTCACTGCATTATTTGCTTAATTAACATTATATGGATGACGTGAAAAAAATAAGCAGAAGTGCAAAAACTCACACCTTTATTTTAAAATACTCTCAAAGTCTCATTTCATATATATATACATATATATATACACAACCAAAACTATCAAAAACCATACAAGTAAAAAAGCAAACCAACCTGTCAAAATCCGACTAATGGCGAATCAAACATAAACTTTACACAAACTGACAGACGTAAAACGTCTGTGCCACTTTCAGGATGAAAATAACGGCCACCTTCAGTTTCATGTGGTGTGTCTGTTATCTTTAGATAATATTTATAAAGGACAAGCAAATACTGAGACGCCAAGGTTGGGAAAAACAAACACACCTGAATTAGCTCAAATGTTGACGCCGCAGTCGGTTCACAAATACTAGAGTATGAAGCGCCACCCAGCTGATCGAAGGCCTTATTAAAACCTGCGGCGCACTGACACCGTGCGTCCAATGATGGAACTGCAACTGACAGAGGGCGAACTTGGATGACTCCAGTGCTGTAATGTAACAGTATTTAAGTTTTTTGGGAAGAATCTGTAGTTTACTGTAGTTTTCTGTCAACTTTCACTTTTACTCCACTACATTTCCTAATTAAAATGTATACTTTTACATTTCCCCGAAGCACGTGACTGCAAGAACGCAGGTTTGATGAATCAGTGGTCTGGCTGCGTCCTAATCGGTCCCAATGTGCCTACTTATACTATGCCCTTAAAGTATGTACTCTTTTGGTGAAGAATAAGTACACACTTTTGAGTGTGTAGTAGAAGAGTAGAGGCAAGCTTTGGACATACTTTTACGTCATACAATTGCTTAATGGTCCGCTCTGTGGCATATAGTACACGCACCCTGTCACCGTAAACTGACCTGTCAGTCATCTTGTCACAGTTACCTAATTAAAATGTATACTTTTACATTTCCCCGAAGCACGTGACTGCAAGAACGCAGGTTTGATGAATCAGTGGTCTGGCTGCGTCCTAATCGGTCCCAATGTGCCTACTTATACTATGCCCTTAAAGTATGTACTCTTTTGGTGAAGAATAAGTACACACTTTTGAGTGTGTAGTAGAAGAGTAGAGGCAAGCTTTGGACATACTTTCACGTCATACAATTGCTTAATGGTCCGCTCTGTGGCATAGTTACACGCACCCTGTCACCGTAAACTGACCTGTCAGTCATCTTGTCACAGTTAACATCCTCTACAACACAGATAACATCATTTCACCAGGTTAAAAGTTGATTATTAGTAACTCAAACCCCTTTATCTAAACCTCTCTACTTAACCGTCGGTCACGCACATCTGTAGTTTTTGGCATTTTTTATTTTTTATTCATGTTTGTAGTTCTGAACCGAATCCTTCGCCGAAGTGCAATGGATTGTGGGTAATATTAGCCATTAGAGTGTGCATGGATCCACACACTTCAAAAATCTACCTGAAATAGTAGACCATCCTTCTGGTATACTCTTTTCAACATACTATGCTTTGGGACGCACTTATTTTAATCTCACATACTATTTAGGATGGATAGTATGAACATTGGGATGCAGGGTTAGGCTGTGTCTGTAACCATACTTTCAGGTTAAGAATCAACCAATCAAAAACCATATTGGTTTATAACTAGTCTGAATGTTGGGGGAAGGAGCACACCCCAAAACATACTTGAACCACATACCCAGTAGCAGACTTGCTGTGAGCTGATAGAACCCAGACACTGGAGCTATGTACCGGCCACTGCTGATGTTAAAGCCTTGTCCTCTCTGATGGAACTGCTCTGTGTTTGAGGGCTGTGGAAAACACAGAAATGGAATTATTATGCCATTGCCACTGTCTTCCATTGCCAACCCTTCTACACTGCTTGCCAGTCTGTTTCACCATCAGCCAAAGCTAACATCGCTGCTAAATAGAATACAAAACCATGAATACATCTAGAAGTTAGTGCTACTTCAGAGAAATAAAAGCTTCTTTTATAGGTCACATTTACTTTCACAGCTCTGGGGCTGCTATGTCATGGTTATTGAAATGAGTAAATTGTTTCTAGTTTGGAAAGGATTGTTTTCCACTTACAGTGTTAAAGGGCTGGAGCTCCTGCAGACTGCGACGTTGGACCAACAGGTTGTGGTGCAGTCGGCAATGGAAAGCTGTGGCCACACGAGGGGTTTGATCGCAGAGCAGGCAGTGAGTTCCTACCATCTCTGTGTGGAAAGGTAATTACAGGATTGTAATGTTGCTTTGTCAAATGCACATAAGAACTAATTCCCTTCTTATTACATTATTCTAAAGGGTTTGGGACAAGGTGTAACCCAATAGACTAGGCACCTTCTCAGACCCAAAAACACTGAAATACAGCTAGTGGAAAATGTTTTGGATTGTATTTGACTGACACTTGGCTGCATATAAAGCCGTTAAACAATCTCACAATGAATAGAAGATGTAAATATTTGGAGTGGTTGAGTGTATGTATGAGCAAACAAAGTGGATGAAAGTGTGAGGCAATGAGAATGCTAGAATGTATGAGCGTACGGCGC
>NW_015505180.1:4146833-4210908 GCF_001515645.1 Sinocyclocheilus grahami
TACTATATCGCATAGTATAATTAATATATAGTTTAGATACAGTTTATATGCTTTACACAATCGCATTGTGCCTGTTAATGAAATTATAGAAAACAGATAACATGCTATACAATATAAAAGCCCATTACATGTTTAAACGGTCACTGCATTATTTGCTTAATTAACATTATATGGATGACGTGAAAAAAATAAGCAGAAGTGCAAAAACTCACACCTTTATTTTAAAATACTCTCAAAGTCTCATTTCATATATATATACATATATATATACACAACCAAAACTATCAAAAACCATACAAGTAAAAAAGCAAACCAACCTGTCAAAATCCGACTAATGGCGAATCAAACATAAACTTTACACAAACTGACAGACGTAAAACGTCTGTGCCACTTTCAGGATGAAAATAACGGCCACCTTCAGTTTCATGTGGTGTGTCTGTTATCTTTAGATAATATTTATACAGGACAAGCAAATACTGAGACGCCAAGGTTGGGAAAAACAAACACACCTGAATTAGCTCAAATGTTGACGCCGCAGTCGGTTCACAAATACTAGAGTGTGAAGCGCCACCCAGCTGATCGAAGGCCTTATTAAAACCTGCGGCGCACTGACACCGTGCGTCCAATGATGGAACTGCAACTGACAGAGGGCGAACTTGGATGACTCCAGTGCTGTAATGTAACAGTATTTAAGTTTTTTGGGAAGAATCTGTAGTTTACTGTAGTTTTCTGTCAACTTTCACTTTTACTCCACTACATTTCCTAATTAAAATGTATACTTTTACATTTCCCCGAAGCACGTGACTGCAAGAACGCAGGTTTGATGAATCAGTGGTCTGGCTGCGTCCTAATCGGTCCCAATGTGCCTACTTATACTATGCCCTTAAAGTATGTACTCTTTTGGTGAAGAATAAGTACACACTTTTGAGTGTGTAGTAGAAGAGTAGAGGCAAGCTTTGGACATACTTTCACGTCATACAATTGCTTAATGGTCCGCTCTGTGGCATAGTTACACGCACCCTGTCACCGTAAACTGACCTGTCAGTCATCTTGTCACAGTCATCTTGTCACAGTTAACAGATAACATCATTTCACCAGGTTAAAAGTTGATTATTAGTAACTCAAACCCCTTTATCTAAACCTCTCTACTTAACCGTCGGTCGCGCACATCTGTCGTTTTTGGCATTTTTAATTTTTTATTCATGTTTGTAGTTCTGAACCGAATCCTTCGCCGAAGTGCAATGGATTGTGGGTAATATTAGCCATTAGAGTGTGCATGGATCCACACACTTCAAAAATCTACCTGAAATAGTAGACCATCCTTCTGGTATACTCTTTTCAACATACTATGCTTTGGGACGCACTTATTTTAATCTCACATACCATTTAGAATGGATATGAACATTGGGACGCAGGGCTAAAAAACACCTTTGCTCGTGTGCCTTCAACCCTTCGAAGCTCTCACTCTGGAGGGTAAACCCTTTGAAGAGATTAGGGCATAGGGATGAGCCCTTCCGACTGGAACGCAGGGACAGTCAAAAGCGTCGTTCTTGAATGAATCAGCCGTTTGAATGAATCGGTTGAATCTCAATGACTCACTCATTAACAGGGACTTGCTGCCACCTACTGGCGGTTTTAATTTCACATTTCAACTATTTTTTTTTTCTCCATGTTTTAAATCATTTCAAATATCAGTAGTCAACGATTTATGTTTAAAACAAAGCATTATTTATGCATTTGTAACAGCAGGTTAAATGCATGCATGTCTTCTCTGAGCGTCATTAAACTGTGTAAATACATATAAATGCCACTTCAGATGCAGATTCCAGAAATGATTTCTTATGTTGGAATGAAAGAGACTAATACCGGATGAAGTGCCTCTTATGCTTACCGAAAGATACAAAATGGAAGAAAGAGTTCGAACTGAACACAATCTTGCTGCTCAAACTGTGTATAAACATTTTTTAAATATTTGCTCCTTTTCCATTTTGCATTTACTTGTACTATGCCTACTTTAAAACTTTTACTCAAGTAATATTCTAATATTCCTTCTACCAAAGTCATTTTCTGGTAGCCTAAGATATCTATACTTTTACTTAAGTGTGGATTTCGGGTACTTCATCCACCACTGTATGATTCATTGATTCCTCATATTTTCCCTCAAATTGAGCATATTATTAAAATATCTATAATATATACGCACATTTAAAATATGCTATATAAAGAGCAAAAAATAAGGAACTAAATAATAACTTTTTGAACCACGTGCATATGTTTTAAATCTAAAAAATACAGGTCAATGGAAACCTATTTATTGCAGTTCAACAGGCATTCTGCAATTGCCCTCTCTGCCAGTGCTATGCATAATAACAAAGAGATGTAAAGGAAATTGCTGTGGTGGTGTTAGTTGCAATTTAGTATCTTGGGAGAAAAGAAAACAAAAAGGGCTTTTTATCAGGGGGGGGAGGGCTTTAGCTGTACCTTATCATGTGCCTTATATTTTAAAATATATGATGTTCCATGCCAAGTACCAATATGATATCCATCCCATAATTTCTAAAGTACCAAGGTTTTTTTCTCCATTCACATAATCAAGAATTTCTAATGATTGCACAAAATGTGCATTTCCGTCACAGTACACTCTCAAACATGCTTTGTTTGTTTTAGCACATTGGTTTTGATATGGTGTAACGTTAATCTGAAAGAGGTTTACAGACGGCGCACATTTCATCATGGCGAGCGTTGCATCAGCCACGAACGCACCATCATCTCAAGAGGTAAAGGCGCGCATCGCATTCATAGCGGGTTTTTTCACCCATAAATATAAACACGTCTATGTTTTCAACCTTCATGTGTTTGATAAATGTAGTTAAACCAAGTCATATTGTGTCCTAAAACCGCGTATGTCGGCTTGTGCCGTTCTCTGTCGTGGCACATAGGTTTTCACTTTTGTGTAACTAATTTTTATGTATTGCATTGAAATGGACAACAACTCAGACAATATATTGTGTTATATGTTATATAACGTGTATATGATCTTCAAAGGTCATGTATTTTTATTTTTTATTTTTTTATGTATGTATGTGTTGGTCAGACTGACCTTGTGTTTACGCGCATGATACATCACTAGACTAATGAAATAAGGAGGCAAAGTCCCCTGTTAGGGTTGTTGTTTTTTTTTTATTCAATTATAAAATAAAGTTCCAGTTACATTTTATGTTTACATTCTTTCCAGGTTAAAGGCACGTGGATTACTACCATGCTGTCAGCAAAAAGCTAATGTTCATATTTTGTATTTATATTTTTGTTAATTATTGTTTTATATATAAATATTCTTTATTAAATTGAAATCTGATAAGGGTTTTCCACATTTTTACTGTGCTTGATATAGCTATAAAAAAGGCATTTATTACTAATTGTTCTTTGGCTATTATTTTTAACCTTCACCTTCTGTTCAGACCATTAGGCAACAAATCCACTGCATGGAGGTGCGCCTTTCATTCAACCCAGCTGATTGGTCACTAAAAACTCACTCGCATATCATTTCATGTTTCAAGCCACTTCAAGTTCATTTCGTGATGAACATGATGATGTGTAAGGGGGTGAGTTCATCAGGGGTGTTAAGTACTTATTTGCTATACTTAAAAAAAAAAAAATTTCCGGAGCAGGGATCTATTGCAATTGAAAATTACAATGCTGTACAATTCTGTAGATCTCCAAAGTAAAAAGGTTATATTTATAAGGTTGTCATATACTTATTATTTTTAAGTATTATTTTGGATAATTTGCACTTTTCTTGAGTGTTATTGAAACGGAATACTTGCACTCTTGCTCAGTTACATTTCTAAGGCAACAATTATACTTTTTACTCCTTCATTTAGACCTCCAAAGTACAAAGTCTATTTTCGCAGGTCATCATTACTTGACTTGAGTCTGACTCAGTGTAAATTCTATTTAGACAAAACTATGCTCATTCGTCCTTGTGAGGAAACATCTTATCGTTCACCACAGCACAGTGTTTGACCTAAAGAAATATGTTATAATTATAGCTGTTGCTGTAGCAGAAAATGCAGACACTTGGTTGGTGATCACTCTATAAACAGACGAACTAAATACAAAGGTCTCAGTTTCAGGATGGAGCTTGTTGTGTTCTGTAGACAGTCAGGACTTTTTTTTCTACTAGCTACTTGAATTTTTAATTAGAGTTATTTAAGTGATATTCTAGATATTTTGTAAGGGAATACATTGTTAAGAGCATGGAAATGTAAGACCAACATTGCTTATTCTTTTATAAGAGAGCAGTAAAAGAAATTAGTGAAGAGCATCAGCACTCTAAGTAACATTCCTTCACATTTTAAGGTACTTAAAGTGCCAAAGTACTTCGGAAATGTATCAAATTAATTGTGTTTGCATATCTGATTGGATATTCCAGCTTCAAATATGCATATGCTCATATTATATGTTGTATTTTTGTTCCCTTTTAGGAATTTGAGAATAATGGTATGGCTGGCAATGCCTCTAGCTTTAAGGTAAGGCATATTGTATACACATATTACAGATTGCTATGTATATAGTGTAATAAACCGCACTTGCCTTTAGCGAAATGTCCAATGGCATCATTCTGATGTTTGATAGATACACCAGACAATTAGAAACTCTCCTCCTCAGTCAAAACTTGATTCTTTCTCTGATAAATCGACTTTTCTTATGGTCTTATGGTCATTTCAGTGTCCACATACTGTTTCTAAAATTCATAGCATAATGAAAGAGCATTTTGAGTGGCTATACAAGCTTAGTTGAATCTTAGTGTCTTGAGTAGACTCATGGTAGACTCCTTGTTCCATAGCGTATTTTGACCTCCATGGCTCCAAAATGTGACCTTGGACCTCTCTTTTTGGCAGTTACCAGAAAGGTCCTAGCTTTTCCAAGATCCCATGCTGAAAAGAGAAGCCAGTCTCTCAGATCACTGTAAGCCTTGTCAATCAAGCTTGGCTTGGCTTTGGGCATGCTCTCTGTCTCTCTCTACCTTTCTCTGACTCAGGTGGTGATTAAGCCTGAGTTCTTTTCAACACAGGCTAGATCACACCATTGCCATAAAGTAAACATAGTATTATAGACAAATATCTGCAATCATGCCTTAGGTTGGTGGCTGCTTACAAAATTAGAGCATTTATATAGTGTATGGATGAGAGAAATATCTAAAAATAAAACAGTTTTTAATTCTGATCATTTGATTCATTGAAATGATTCAAATAAAAAGAACGATTCATTCACAAATCAGGCATTGCTATTTTAAATGTGACATTTGAAATGTATAATACTTATATATTTGCATCCTTGCTCCAGTCCCTCATTCCCTATACGTAATTGCATGGGAAAGAGTGACAAGTACATTTTGCAAATGGAGAATAATTACATTTCAATGCTTTTTGCGTTCTCCATTTTTGTGTACATTCACAAAAATATAAAGCCCCCCTCAATTTTATACGACCATCACCAGTTTTGCAGTTTGTGAGAATGCTAATGTTTTGCAAGTGAACACAAAATCATTTAAATTTTTTTCTTCTATCACCATGTCCTCTTTGGGGCTTGTCACACTCTTTGCAGAAATGACCGAAGAAGACAAAGATAAATTCCAAAACATACAGAGTTTAATAAAGATCCACACAATAATCCACAGGTACAGAAACAACGCAACTTCCAAAGACGAGACCGGACCACTAACACAGGAAAAGGTTTAATTTAAATACACTGACAAACGAGGTTAATTAATGATACACGGCTGAACAGAACAAACTAATAACACTAGTAACCATGACAAACAAAGATGAGTGGGAAATCATTAATAATAATAAATGCATTTAGCAGACGCTTTTATCCGAAGCGACTTACAATGCATTCAGGATATACATTTTTTTTACCAGTATGTGTGTTTCCTGGGAACTGAACCTACGACCTTTTGCAATGCTCTACACCTGAGCCACAGGAACATGTGGAAAACAGGGAAAAAACAAAGGAAACAATGAAGCTAATGAAAACAAACTAAAAGTCCAATAAACATAAACGAACTAACATATTCGTGACAGGGCTCCATATGTTGGATTGTACTGGCATTTTTGGCTGGACCATTCCTTATTGTACATACTCTTAAATTAAATCATTTTAAGAGCACATACTAGCATTTGGTTGAGTATCAGTGAACATGAAATATCATCAAACAAAAAAAAAAAGCTTCAATCTGGTAATGGACATCCAACATACTTTCTAAAACCTCATACATGAAATCTCATATCAAAAGGCACAAACGTGAGCTGGTGCTAAAATAAGGCTTTTTGCATAGGTGTTTATTTTTGGGCTCATCATGGCAGCGTGCAAAGCATTGTTTGTCTATTGATGAGGATAATCACATTTAAGCTTCTTGAAGGGACTGTATGAGGTCACACACGGCAATGACTTGATGGCCACAAAGCACCTCTCATTACAATGAAACCTCAACAAAATGATAGCTTTCTAAGAAAGCACTGTGTCTGATCATACTTTATACTATGTAAAAGTACTAATTAGCATACTAAGTAAAGAACTGAAAACACCATCATCAACAACAATAATAGCACTTCTGTTGACCACCACTGTAAATCTGCCAACATGATTGCTCTCGAGACTCAACAGAGATTACAGATGGTTGTTCAATTGGATCTAGCATATTTATAGTCAAGTACTCACAAAGAACTCGTAAACTGAGGTGTCAGACTAGAACAGTCCTCAGATTCGTGCTGCTTTACGAGTCAACGCCTGAAAAAGAAAGCACCATAAACAGTGTCTCAGAGCTGATATTGTTTTAGTTGACAATCCATGAATTAGACAGATGGGCTGATGTCATTACATTTGATTAAAAAAAATGTGTATATATGTGTATGTATATATATAATTGTATTGTTATAATAAACTATATAAATTTAATTAAATGGTTACTTTAACTGCATATATATATATATATATATATATATATATATATACACTTATATCTGCCTGTGCTGCAGTTAAACAAACCTTTGCTAATAAATGCTGAGGCAGTGCGGTGCTCACCTTTCCACCATAATCTGGGATTACAGAGGGTTTCTAAAGGAACATGTAATCTGTGACAGTGTCTAATCTCAGAGTTTCAAAGTTTGAGTGCATTTCTGTCAGGGAGAGTGATCCACAGAGCTAAATGGAGTGATAGAGAGATGGATTTCACAGACTGACCCTATTCTGTGTCTATAAAAAGCTCTTGGCTGGTGTATTATGTCATCTGATGCTGTTTATTTTTGGCTGCGTTCTGTCTAGGCCTCAGACACTGTGATACAGTTAGCACAGACCCATAAGCCAAAACCTGACCCAAATGGCCTGGTGTTTGGGACGGTCTTCACTGACCACATGCTGACCATTGGATGGATTCTTGAGGAAGGCTGGCAGAAGCCACACATCCAGCCTTTTGGGAACCTGTCCATACATCCAGGCTGTTCTGCCCTGCATTACTCTGTACAGGTCTGTCCTGGCCATCTGGAGTTTCATCTGTGTGGTTAGACATCAATTGTTACAGCTAATAATTAGCATATTTTTTAAATGTTTAAATGTAAATACGTACTGCCTGCAGCTTTTTGAGGGTATGAAGGCGTATCGGGGGCCAGATAGCAAAGTGTGTCTCTTCAGACCCAAGATAAACATGAAGCGGATGCTGAAGTCCGCCCACAGGGCCTGTCTGCCTGTAAGATTAACGTCTCTCCCCTCTCTACTGCATCCACATTCAGTTTTCATCAAGTTACAGACACAAAACTGCATGTCTGTTTCTGTAGAGTTTTGATGGTGCAGAGTTGTTGGAGTGCATCAGGAAGTTGGTGGAGGTGGATCAGGATTGGGTACCTCACTCAGACTCTGCCAGTTTGTACATCCGTCCCACCTTCCTGGGCACAGAGGTTAGAGCTACACAAATCCCTCATAATCTCATTTTGACTATTTTTAGCTTTTTATATCTTGCAGTTCACAAAAGCATATCTGTGCATATAAATGAAGACATGTAATTTATGTAGCCTATAACCTGTAATCTATATTTTCTTTACATATGCCTGTGTGTGCAGCCCACCCTTGGTGTCAAGAAGCCTTCCAAGGCATTGCTGTTCGTCATCCTCAGTCCTGTGGGCTCGTTCTTCAGCACGGGAGCTAAACCAGTATCTCTGTTGGCTGACTCCAAATACATCAGAGCCTGGAGAGGAGGGACAGGCGACTGCAAGATGGGAGGGTGAGTGAATGAGAGAGATTTCAATGTGCCTGAGTATCTACAAAAAAAAAAACACTACAAAACACTAATTGAACGAGGAGCATTGTTGCAAGCTTATTGGCACATTCTTAGTCTTGATCCAAATATGTGCAAGCTTGGTTTAATACTGAAAGCTTCATAGTAGACTTTGGATTTGTGCGTGCTAACAGCCATGTTTTAAATCTGTGCAGAGCGTTTCAGCAAAGCAGGCAGTGCTGTATGTGTCAACCTCTGAAGAAATGATAACGCCACTAGAAAATGGGTTTTTTCAGGGCTAAGACAGATCTTTGTTTGTGAACGTGAAACCTCCATTTTTTTAGGAACTATGGCGCGTCTATCTATGCTCAGAATGAGGCAGTGGATTACGGCTGTCAGCAGGTTCTGTGGCTGTACGGGGACGACCAACAGATCACAGAGGTCGGCACCATGAACCTTTTCCTCTACTGGATCAATGAAAAAGAAGGTGATGGCTGTTTACATTTGTAAACCATTACTTTTTCACTCTCTGTTTTGATAGACAAAGTATTTTGGTTCTGTATATTTACTTTAACAGAAAATACAGAGTATGTGGAAGTCAAAGTATATGGAGGTCAAAGTAAATTTGCTGGACCTTCAAAATGCCACAATCAATGATTTAGATTCTCATGGAAGCTTATTTCTGCTAAAGAATAAAAAAAGGTAATTGTGACATGTCTTATCTCACATTTCTGTGAATTGTAAGTTATCAACTCAGAACTGAGAGTTAAAACTTGTGTTAAAACTTTAAAAAAGTCAGAATTATTTTCTCAGAAGTCAGAAATGCAAGTTTCTATCTTGCAATTACAAATTTATATTGCAATTCTGAGTTTATATCTCGCAATTCCAAGTTTATATCTCACGATTCTTAATTGCAAGAAAAAAGTCACAATTGTGAGATATAAAGTCACAGTTACCTTTTTATTATTATTATTTATTTATTTTATTCCATGGTGGACATAAGCTCCTCTACTGAAGACCTCTAGTGGTCTAAAAGAAAATGACAGTTCACAGCAACTTTCTAATTTCATCGTTATAGACATAATATTTGAAAAAAAGTTTAAGATGAAAAACCTGTTTTTTTTCTTTCTAGAGGAGGAGCTTGCAACACCACCTCTAGATGGCATTATTCTGCCGGGCGTTACACGGCAAAGCATCTTAGAACTTGCTCGCAAATGGGTAAAACCAGTCAAAACCTTACTGTCAGGAAAAAAGTGCAAAAATGTATCTTTAGGGGTACAACAGCTTGTCAACTTCACCCTCATGTTGCTCCAAACCTGTATGACTCTCTTTCTTTTGTGGAACACAATAGAAGATATTTTGAAGAAAGTTCATAACATCTTCAGGTCACATTGGCTTCCATTGTATTTTTTGTCAAATTGGAACTGACACTGTTTAGATAGCAACATTCTTTAAATGATCTTCTTTTGTGTTCCACTGAAGAAAGAGGGTCATACAGGTTTGGAGTGAATTACTACAGAATTTTCATTTTTGGGTGGACTGTGATTGTTTGGTTCAAAGCTTCATTTGATCTAACAGGGTGAGTTCAAAGTATCCGAGCGCTATTTGACCATGGCCGACCTGCGGCAGGCTCTGGAGGAAAACCGAGTGAGGGAGATGTTTGGTTCTGGAACTGCTTGTGTTATTAGTCCAGTTGGCAGGATCTTGTATCAGGGAGAGGTGAGTCTAGTTTATTTTGGATGGCTAGAGCACCGCACACTGATTCAGTATCAAAACATACTGGCGAATCAACAGATATCTACCTCTGGGTCAACATCTTGGCCAATTTTTGGAGCTTAACAAATTTTCAACATGTTTTTCTTAAACTAATTACCTGCCATTTAGAATCTGCATATTCCATGTGAAGGAAGCTTTCCTCCACTTGCCTCCAGACTGCTAAAGGAGCTCACAGATATTCAGGTAAGACACTACACACACTTTCAACACACTGCATGACATATTTTATAGCCCTATGTAATGTATGTTAGTGTTATTTGTCAGTGTTTAGAATGTAATTAATATTTCATGATGCTGTTAAAACAATTTGAGCAAAACTCTTTTCTGATTATGTCTTGAGCTGGTTGATAATGCTTTCTTTAACTTACCTTACAGTGGTGTCATTGAATGTGCATTTAAATGCACTTAGAAAAATGTAATTAGCAAATTAGAAATAAAGCAAAATAGACAGGGTGTCATTCAGTGTTTCACTAAATGGCAAACAAATACATTCAAACTATGTTAGTTTTGAAATTGTGTCTGAAATAGGTTTCAGGAATTTATATATTTTACTGTCTTGGAAAGTTTGTTTAGTTTTTTTCCTGTAGTTTGCAGTTTTATTCATTCATTCGTTCTGCTTAATCTACCTTTTAATATTTAATTTATATAATATTATTTCATAAAATATATAACATTTCATTCAATAATTATGTGCATATTTATTTTATTTGCTGTCATGGTGGAACACTTGTTTAAGTGAGATTAGAGAGATTTATGTTCATTTATGTGGTGAAGGGAACAAAAATGGGGCCTAAACATTGGGTTGTTGCGCCCTCATCTGGTGAAATGGAAGAATTCGGATATTTTTGGTGTTTCAATTTTTATTATTTGTTGTAGAGGGGTTACAGTAAAATAATTGTATTCTAACAACTTCTTAACAAGAACAAAAACCATTTAACCTCCACTTTTCCATCCCAACACACATTGGACAAATAGAACAATCAGAACAAAATCATATTGTGTCATTTTGTTTTTCATCTTTTTGCTCTTTTGCAGTATGGACGGACCCCCAGTGACTGGTCTTACATCGTATAAAAGAACCTCACCGATGTCAACGTACACAAACTCTTCAAGACATTTAAAACATGCACATCGTACAAAAAAAGCTTTATTTGTGGGTATATGAAATAATTACTTGCCACGTTCATGTATGTTTTGTTTTGTACAAAGTTTACCAGCTAACTAAAACCTAGTCTAGCAATAATATGTTGCTCTTTAGCATATTAATCCACTCAGATGCCTCCTCATAGTCACAGTTTATTCTAATCATCAGTAACCAGCAAATCACAGTTGGTGACCAACTGCTTTGTTAAAACTGGCTAAAATTGCTGTTATATGAGGTATATGAGATATTTCCACACTGTATAGTTAGATTCAACATTCAGTGGAACTACAAATGTACTTCACTATTGATGCTGTTAGTAATATGCAATTACTGTATTATTGCACAAGCTCTTTAAACTTATGAAAGACATTTATAGATATTTAAGATAGTATGTTATTGTGGTAGAATTTTTTTTTTTTAAACGTTTGTATTTTTGGATTTAATTGTTACTGTTAGAACATGTTAACATGTTTAACATCTAAAAAATGTTAATACAGATGCCTCCTCATAGTCACAGTTTATTCTAATCATCAGTAACCAGCAAATCACAGTTGGTGACCAACTGCTTTGTTAAAACTGGCTAAAATTGCTGTTATATGAGGTATATGAGATATTTCCACACTGTATATTTAGATTCAACATTCAGTGGAACTACAAATGTACTTCACTATTGATGCTGTTAGTAATATGCAATTACTGTATTATTGCACAAGCTCTTTAAACTTATGAAAGACATTTATAGATATTTAAGATAGTATGTTATTGTGGTAGAATTTTTTTTTTTAAACGTTTGTATTTTTGGATTTAATTGTTACTGTTAGAACATGTTAACATGTTTAACATCTAAAAAATGTTAATGTTGTAATGTTTAATTTTAGCTGATAATAGTAGTTAGTAACAGATGATTTTTTTTTAAATGCTTCCATTCCAAGCGCACAAACTTTATAAAAAGTTCTATTTGATGGAGATCCTTTTTGCACCCAAAGGGAACCTTAAAATCCACCGTATATTTGTTTAAAGACGTTTGTATGATTGAACTGATCCATCATTTATTGTAGACCTTTGTTGCAAGGAATAAGTTCTTAACAGTTACAAAAGCACAAATACATTAAATAATATAGATTTAGAAATGTGTTATACTGTTAAGTATTGTTAATTGCCAAAGTATTTTAATGGTGTACTGAGTATTTTGTGACGTGATATCAGAAATAAAAAACAATGCTTCATTCATTCATTCATTCTTCTTCTGCTTAATATACCTGATAATATTTCAGTCATGTATAATAATAATAATTTAATAAAGAAAAAATTATAATACATTTTTATTTGCTGTCATTGGGTGGAACACTTGTTTAAACAAATAGTTTCAAAAATGAAAATTCTGTCATCATTTACTCAGTATCCTCAAGTTGATGCAGTTGCAATTGCAAACAGTTGCCCCCCCCCTGACTTTCATATGGAAGAAAATACTGGGGACCAGAAACTTTTTGGTAAACCACATTCTTCAAAATATCTTGTTTCATGTTCGCCAGAAGAAAGAAATGCATACAGGCTTGGAACAGCATGAGGAAATTGAGTAAATGATGACAGAATTTTTATTTTGGGGTGAAGTTTGCTCATCTTCTACTGGTTTGTTTTCAGCTCGTAACATTTTTTTCCTAAGCAAGTGTATTAGTGTGTACAGTATGTGTGCTGAAGGGATAGAGCACCCATAGATGAGGGAGAGGAGTGCTGGGACTGTGTATTGTGATGATATATGCGAGGGTTTGAGCTCCACTTGCTCCTGCTGCTCTGAACACACTTTACACACATTCATCATCATAACATGCCCTACTTACTTTAGACATCTTTAATTCATTCATGCCTCTCTTCCAAACACATATTGTACACAAAACATGAACATGTCCACTAAGTAAAATAATACAACTCCTCTCACTTAAATTAAAAAAGGTTCTCTAAAGACGTTCTGTTTGTTCTTCTTCCTGCCTTAGTAGCCTATAGCTCTCCTTTTTAGACACTATTAGAATCGAACCACTGCTGTAGTAGCAGAAAGAAGGCATTGTACTTTTTCCTCTTTGTTTTTGTAATATAATCAAGCTTTTGTTGTGTTCTTAATATATTACAGATTCCATTTAATGAGAGGAAACAAGAAAGATGCAGTACTACCTTTTTACACAAGATGGCGAAATATAACAAATGATGTAAAGAGCTAATGATGAGTGTAACTGGATTTGAATCACTGCAGGTTTGAATCACTGAGATCTCGGAATCACTACAGTACTATTTGTCTGCACTGGAAGCACACACATACACATACATATATATAATTCTGGAGAAAAAAAAGTCCAACATGCACTGGCAATGTGAAAACAAAATAAGAATAAACCATTTAATTTTTTTAAAGTTAAGTTGTAAATTATAAAAGCAATAATTAAGAAATTAAGCCAAATTCTTGTTTGCCAATAAACTTGACTCATATTTATAGCCCCCACTAACCCCCAACATGCCTTAATAAGGCTCAGGTTAATGGTTACATGAAAAAAAGTGAAACTGACTGAATGTCAGCCCCAACCAGAGCTGGGGCAAGTGACCTAAATCACTCCTGAACTGTGAAATAATGCTCTTGCCTTGAGAAAAGGGGAGAGAAATCAAAATGGACCTGAGGGAGACTGGATCCAGAGCGTGCTGGGATCAGATCACTTTTTTAAGCAGAAGCATATTGATTTATATGGAGCTGTAATTGCTTCAATATGTTCTGGATGACTCCCCCGTAATTAAGGCCTGGCAAAGACGCACTCCTGGAAATGCCCAGTGCCAGGCAGCGGGTAGAGAGGCACCCCACCCAATCCCCTGTGCCAGCAAGAGGGGAGAACATCCCCAACCCTGCCTCATCTTCATTTACAGCAGAGGCTTCCCTGTTCACAGGTTCACTGAGCATCTACTCATCTGATAAAGGGCAAGAATTTGGCATATGCTGAAAGCTTATACTTGCAGTCCATTGATGATTTTGCACTTTCATTGCACCTTACAAGCTGGCATGGGTTTGCCATAATGGCTTGTACCTTCTTGTGGCCTTAATTAGCATGAAAATGAGAAGATACTGTACAGCAATAGTTCTCACTGGACATTAAGTAGTGATTCTATCTTACAAAATTAAACTAAAATGTTAAAGTTAAATGAAATGCATTGAAATATGAATTATATTAATATAATAATATTAAATAAAATATTTAAATAGGTTTCAATATCAGGATATATTAAATTATGATACATTAATTTTTTTATTTTATTTTATTTTAACAATAATTTATTATTATTTTAACCTGTGGCCTATTTTGCAGTTAGTATCAGGGGAGTTTTTCTCATTTTCTTTTTCATACACATCAACATGAAGCTGGGTGTGGAAAACACAAGTCAAATGTTTTACACAGCTGACATTCCCAGCAGCGGGACCAACCATCACATTGTTCTTGATATAGAATGGTGATGGATTTCCCATAAACCTTTGATTTCACCACTTTCACCCAACATGAATGTCAATCAGAGGAGGATGTTTAAACAGACGCAAAACTTGATACTGCATAGCAACACTCAATGGCAAAACATAACATTTCACTGATGTCAGTTTGATAACACATCTTGACAGGGTGAACAAACACATGTGCTTTCACATATTATAACACATTGACACAAACTCTCTTTCTCTCTGTCTCACCCACTTAGAGGCGTACAGTATCCAGTTTATGACATTCCAGCAGGAAGTATTGTGTCCAGTCATTATTAATGGTAGCTGACAGAATGATTGCAGTCCTTGTCTTGCATGCTAAATGAAGGACCTCGTTTCCAAAAATGTCAATGCACTTTGGAAGTGGATTGTATTGGGTTACTTAATCAGAAAGATCTTTTGTGTTGTGTGTGTGTGTGTGTGTGTGTGTGTGTGTAGATGCCTGGAAATACATTTTATAGATATTACAGGAAGAACTCATTTAATTAGCAAGTCATGCATTCTAAATCAATTATTTTTAAACAATTGTATTATTTATGTCCATATGTACCTTTAAAAAGTAAAACTGTAGCAACTGCCACCTGAGAGACTCACCTGTGACATTTTAGCCATTATGTGATGACATTTTGCAACCTGTATGCTTTACAGTTCATAACAAAATATATAATTATAATGATTTATATATCATTCACATAAATCACTTGTTCAGCATGGTTTTCTTTCCTGTGTTAATGTATTTCCTGTTTAAACAGGAAGTTAGGGTGTGGAATTTCAAAGGGCTACAAAGGTTACATCACAGCCATTAACCATGATTTGCTTCTTGCTATAGGTTGGTGGCATTAGGGGGTGGGACATTCTCATTTAAAAAAACATTTCATTGGATAAAATCTGTGTAGTACAAGATGAGTCATCAACATTATTCATTCTGTTTTTCCTGAAGAAAAAATAAAAAAATGTAACATTTAAAAAGTGAAATTTGTAAATAATTAAAAGTAGGATCTTGATATGATGCAAGACAATCTTGAGCCTGCTTCTGCTTGAGCTTATGATACTTAATTGTTGCAAGCACCCACTACACCATGGTACCAACATGAATCAACATATTATTGTGTCTAAACCATCCAAAGGGTTCAGGGCCAACATGAAATCCTCTTTCAGATCATTTGATATTGTCCCTGAATAAAGCAAGGACCACCGTCTCAGAGTCAGCAGGCTTGGCAGGTTGAGCCAGACAGATAACACTGTCAGACATTGTCCCTCTAGTCTGGAGAGCCTTTTTTCCTGGTCAGTGGGTTCACACAGACAGACAGGCAGACGGCTCCAAAGAAGAGCAAGTTGGCAGAGGTACAACGAATCTAAGTGCTGCCCAATGCAGAGCAAGGAGAGAGAGAAGGTCAGCCCACTGCATCAGATTCTCTCAGACACGCAGTGAGGCATCAGCACAAAACCCACTGTATTACTTTACATCTAGCCGTCTCACGACACTGGGGGGGTAATTCATTCATTCTGTAAACACGATCTTGTGGTTTGAACTCAGCTTACTGTTACTCTCCATTCACAGCTGTTGTGGAGAAGAACCACAGTCTTCACAACATGTTTATCCTTAAAGGAACACTCCACTATTTTTGAAAATAGGCTCATTTTCCAACTCCCCTAGAGTTAGCGCTTTTAGCTGTAGCTTAGCATAGATCATTGAATCTGATTAGACCGTTAGCATCTCTCGCTCAAAAATGACCAAAGAGTTTCTATATTTTTCCTATTTAAAACTCGACTCTTCTGTAGTTACATCGTGTACTAAGACTGACGGAAAATGAAAAGTTGGTATATTCTAGGCCGATATGGCTAAGAACTATACTCTCATTCCGGCGTAATAATCAAGGAACTTTGCTGCCGTACTATGGGTGCAGCAGGCGCAATGATATTTCGCAGCGCCTGAAAATAGTCCCCAGCATGCTCCCTGTGCAAGCCGGTGGTCACGTTGGTTATGTTGACAGAAGTTAGCCTATTTTCAGGCGCTGCGTAATATCATTGCACCTGCTGCACCCAAAACTCAACTGTTTAACTCTAGGGGAGTGTTCCTTTAAGTACTTACACGCATCAGGAGTGAAGTAGGCCTACATTGCTAAAAAAAATTAGATCTCTCCAACTAAAAAATGTTCAGTGACTGAGTCCATCTGAAATTTCTAGTTGGCTTAAACTCTCATTTATTTTTTGGTTGATGTTGTGCTGGCCAGTAGAGCGTTTGTCTTGGACTTACTTAAGCCTACTTGATACTGGCACCTGGTGGTGTGAATGTAGCCGTCATTGAAGAAATTAATGCAAAGTCAGTCACAATCTGTTTATTTTGTGACAGAAATTGGCTAATAACATTAGAAGTTCCATGTAAAATTAAATAGGATTTACTGGGTTACAGATAAGACTAGAGTGTTGTTATGTTAATGTGCATGCTTCTAAATATATTATTTAAAAGTTCTATATATTTATTTACATGTAAAACTTTTTAATGTGGAACTGATAACTGAGAGCTATGGATTATTGCATTTAGATGACAGCACTACTATGTGGACTCAAATAGAAACAGGGGAAACAACTCTTAAGTAGGACTTACATAAAGATGTCCTACTTAAGTATGTCAAAAAATGCTCTTAAATTCAACTAATTGCATTAAATACAATTATGTATAATTACATGTTACAATAAAAAAAAAATTTAATGATGAAGTTGCAAATTAGTACATTTAAAATATATTAACTTTTAATGTCATATCAAATAGCACACTGCAGTGACAATTCTAATCTAGTATGTCCTAGTATGTTAGTCAACCCATCAAAGTAAGTGTACTTCTTTAAAGAATGACAAAAGCTTATTAAAACATAATAATTTAAAATGTACTTTTTAATAAAGTACTTAAGTGTGTTGCAAACATGAAAGTGTACTCTCTTTAAGCACACTTAAGTGGCCTTTTATTTCATTAATATTACTTGCGAGTGTGTTTTTTTTATGTACCTTAAAGATTTGAAGTACACTACAAGTGAGTGAACCTGTTTTTCACAAGGGATTTGAAACCACGACCTTGACGTTTGTTAACACTACGCTGTTCCAGTTAAGCTACAGGAACACCATGGTACTAAA
This sequence comes from Sinocyclocheilus grahami, assembly GCF_001515645.1. Taxonomy (NCBI): domain Eukaryota; kingdom Metazoa; phylum Chordata; class Actinopteri; order Cypriniformes; family Cyprinidae; genus Sinocyclocheilus; species Sinocyclocheilus grahami. The sequence goes on from NW_015505180.1 coordinate 4,164,663, forward strand.
CGTCACTAAAGTCAGCTTAACTGAGAAGTCCTTTAAGAAACTCTCATTTGGCTTTGCAGAAGAGTTCTGCAATGTTATTTTCATTATGTACATACTAATTAGATTCATTGTCCACTGTTGCTCAGCAAATATACTTTTTTTTACTGCAAATAAGAGGTTGACTCAGCATTATAACTTTATATATAACCTTATTAGTAAAGTGGCATTACATAATGATTAATTAAACCCATTTTCTTACTTTAATACATTATATTTTGTTATCTGAACAATATTTTTTACAGTGAAAAGTGCTTAATGGTTAAATTAATTTCTTCATCCTGCAAGGGTCAGATTAACTCTCCATGTGCCATTGCATATTGTAGCAATGGTTTTTCAACAACACTGCTAACCATTGAACAAATCCTCATCCTGCTGGCCGACCCATTGCGGCACCATCAGTGGACATTGTTCTTTGATGAAAACATGAGAAAAACATCACAGCAATATCTATGCCAGTCTAACTCCTTTGCCCAGTGAACACTGACCACACACAGCAGGAGGTTGTTGGTCGGTTTCAAGAAGCTTCCAGAAGCAATAATAGTGGCCATGTCCCTCCACATTGACTACTGTGTCCCCTCTAACCACTTTTCTGTGAGCATGTGAGTGACCGTACTATGTAAGCACTCCTATTGGCTCATTGTGTGAACTACGAGATGGTATTAGTGGGGGGAAATCTTCTCCCAAGTCTCAGTGAATGCACTGTCTGTTCATCGAAGCAATGAGAGAGCTCATTCCTCTGAGGTCAGCCAGACCGTACTTTGACAAAACTTACCCAAGAAGCCAGGCTAAGCATCAATCATATAGACAGGAATTATATCAAATAAATACTCGACAACCCCTTTTCCATGGATTATGTTATTGCAGTCTTTTACACATGCATGCGCTGATGAGTGTGGATAATGTGGTTCAGTTTCTAAATCAAATCAGATCATTTTATTGTCACATCACCATATAGAGCGATGATGGATGAAACTCTTGGGTGCATGTTCCAAAAACAATGCAGTGATGTATAGTGACAGATATCTGATCACAATATGCAATGTAATATATGCACAGTAAAAAAATGAAATCGCAGTATGCAGAATATAGACCGATAATCGGTTTGAAGTGATATTTTTGTTTTACCATGTAACCTAAACTTGGCTACTTTATGGCATAATTTGTACGTTCAACGGACAAACATTGTTTATGTTAAAGCTCCTTATTTAATACCCAAAACAGACATGAAAATAAATTTGCAACTATTTGCAATGTAACTTTACATAAATCAGATGTCAGAAAGAGCTTTATTGCCAAGTATGTTTACACACAGACAGGAGCTTCCAGTGCAGAAGAAAAAGTAATGTAATAATAATAATAATAATGAGTGAAAAATTTAAGGGGGTCTGAATACTTTCCGTACCCACTGTATGTACATAAATATGTATATGTGTATATAGAGATATTCTAGACATGGCTGCCACTACTCAGTAACACAAACCACTATCATTACAATTTTATAAATATATTAAAAGAACTTTCAGTTTTAAAATCTTTTAGCTGATGCTTAGCTTTATCTCAACTAATCGCGCCCCGAAAACTTCATATAGAAATTAATTTTAAAAAGTTCACCTCATATAAATATTATAAAAGATACACGCTGGCAAGTGTGTCGGCTGGGAATACAGAGATGAAAAAGACACCGTCCAAATTACGCATGGGAGTGTCCCTAAATTCAACTTCTGTCCCTTTCTAAAAACTCACCACTTCCTCTAACACCCTTATTCGTTTTAATTCTGCAATGCAATCATTTCTGTTCTGTTAGTAAGTCCCAAAAAGATCCAAATTCGAGCCTATTCTAAGAAACAGATGACGTTATTTGACAGGGTGCCCAAAATCCTTAATGAGTAACTTAGCAAGAGGAGAAGGCAAATGCTGCCCCAGCTGTTTCCTGTTGAAAATGTCTCTGTAATGTAGATAAATGTGAGGGATTTTCTCTCCAAATCCGTCTCCTGTTCGCTAAATCTCACTTCTCCACAACGAGCCTGCGCAATGGAACAAAGTCGGAATATTGAGATGTGACATTGCCTGCATCTATCTCATCCTCTTTCTTGCTTTTTAATGACTTCAAACAAGTTCATTTTTGCTGGGCTTTTGCTGGAGACCCAAGGGGATGTCTAGCGGTCATTTCTTCCAGGGGCATTGGTGTGATGTCTTTAAGGTAACTTAACCTATTTCCCTTCAAAGCAAATAGGCACCTTAGACTTACCATTATTGATTTCTCACTGAAGCAATAGCCTATAATATAAATTATATAGGGACTGAATATTTTAAGACAATTTGCACTCAATTTTAAATAGGATAAATGATCAATCTGCATCTTTAGGCAATTTGCATGACATTACACTGTACATGCAAAAGTATTTTCACATTAAAGATCTGACAGCTGTAATATGGCAAACTTTTTTTTACGAGACTTACGACAGATTGAATGATGTGCATGGTGAGTCATATCATGATGCACCATGGAGTTCATTTGCGCAGTGCACAAGTCACCAACTTGTATATCACGACCCTTAAAAGTAAATATTGCTGAGTCGACACGAAAAAGGCTTGGGCAGAAGGTTTTTGCAGCATACTTGTGCGTTGTGTGGTTGCGCATTATATTATCTTTATTGTGTAAAGTGCTTCCTCTTTTGGGTTTGGCGGCTTTGCAGCTTTCCAGTTCCACCTCACGTATTTGTAGGTAAACCACAATGTTTTATCCATGCAACCCAAAATGCATGGTTTACAAAAGCGCTCTTCTTTTACTGGACACTGGGTTGAAGCAGCATTATCCTATTGGCACGGGCAAGAGCTAGGCGCTTCAAAGCGCGCGCTGGAGACATTTCCGCGCGCATTTGTGGAGAAGTGCAATAACCCGCTCTGGTTTAGCGGGATTGTGTGCAGTGAGAGGAAGGACACTGACTTCTAAAGCCACCACAGAAACGGAGTTCTACATCTGAATGGGAGTAAATATCAAGTAAATGCACGCGCGCAAAAGTATCCTCGATGTATAGACAGGTGCATTGAACTTTTGATTGCATTTTATAGTTTAAAAAAAAAAAATTATTTATTTTTTGTCATTCTTCTTGTGTGCAAGAAGTAGAAGATCTTCAATATCCAGGCACCTGTCTCTGTAGGCTGTTTGATATTCAAAAGAAGATGTTAGAAAGATGAATAAGTAACATCTGTGCAGACAGATAGATAGAGATGCACATTATCTTTAGTTATGTTTCAGTGCATAGATGTAATGTATTTCTGGTTTCCCTCTCTTTGGGATGCAGTGTACCATGCGCTGTCTCTCGTGCACCCACACCCTCTCACTGGTGCTGTGCGTCCTCGCGTTGACTCCCGCGACACTGGAGGCGGGGCCGGAGACGCTGTGCGGGGCGGAGCTTGTAGACACGCTGCAGTTTGTGTGTGGAGACAGGGGCTTTTATTTCAGTAAGTGCACATTTTATTTATTCATCAACTGCTGCTCTTTCTCTTCCCCTCTCTCTCTCTTCCTCTCTTTCTCTTTCCCCATGCACCAATGCGCCACTCATAAATAAGAAAAGCATACGTTTTCATGTATTGCTGTCCAATTTTCCAAAATGTTCCCCCCTTTCTGCTTTTGCTTAATTTGTCTCAGTTATTTCGGATAGAAATAGATAGATCTAAGTAATCTAATCCTGCCAAACACTACTTACTTGTCAATGCATGTTTCAGGTCATATTATGCCTGATTGATTGGTGCATGTTATTCCAAATATAACTGTTTATAAGCTTTGTCAAAATATATGAACTTGCTCTGCCTGTAAAATGACTTCACTTATTGCCTAACATAACAAATCTCTCACTTTCCAAACCTTCCCTTCAATCACACTGGTCCATTCTGGTACCATATGTAACGCCCACTTGTCATTATCCAATCAATTTTCAAAGGAATTAAAAAATCGTATTAGATATCCTATTGTGTAAAACAGGTTGTGAATGCCGCTTCACATTAGATTATTGTAAGGTGAGCTCTTGCAATGCCAAAGAGGAACCTGAATAAATTATGTGCCTGATGCTCATGTATTACATTTAAAGAAGATCAGCCAGTTGCTTTGCCCCCAAAAATGAGGTTGCTGGAATTTGGCGGACACGAGTAGGAAGGGCAAATAAATGTAGTGTACATCCAACTGAATACGGGGGACTACCCAAAGAAAACCATTTTGAATCCTAGACTTAAATCTCTCTTTTTCCACAAGCCATGAGAACTGCTGAGTCTTGGGATGTCCCAATCAGCCGTAGGGAGAGATTCAGGAGTTCTAGACCTTGATGGGACTTGCTTTTTACACTTTGTTCATACATTTTCTGGACTATTTTTTCCTTTTTTGAGCATGCAATTAATTGAAATTTATTCTGTAATGTTTATTTGTCAATTTGTTTGACTGGGTGATCTATTTTGCATTCTAATAATGATAATATAAATTGTTTTTAATTACCTTTTTCATATTCCAATCAATCAATCAATCAATAGATTCATGCAATTTAGGATTAAAGGGATTGTTCACCCAAAAATTTAAATTCTGTCATTATTTAATGACCCTCAGGTCACTCAAAACCCATATTTTTATTTTTTCTGTTGCAAAAAATAAGATATTTAGCAGAATGTTCAGACTGCTTATCTGATAAATGATAAAAAGCCAGGCAGCTTGAACTCAAACAGCATAACTATTTAGTAATGTCAGTAGTAACTGAATAAAAAAAGTTTCTAATCTTAGACTATTCGTATTTTCCTGAAAAATCAATTGTCCTGTCTATGACATTCGATTTCAGTGTACCAAACGAGACCAGTTACATCACAATGTGCAGCTATGATGTTTTAAACTTGTGCACATATATTGTTATCTGTTTGAATTACCCGATGAGATATTTACAACGTGCAAATGGCTCAAGGAAGTATGAGAGTCTCGGGCCACTGATGATGACATATGAAGTGATTATTTTGACAAGTGGACAGAACCCACTGATTCTGTGGAGACACATTTTATTCACTTACTTTAAAAGCGAAGCGAGATTGAACTTGAAGTTAGAGTTGACATTTTAAGTTTCCAGTCAACAACATTTGAGCTTTTAGTGGTCACAAAGGAGCTGGCTGGATCGCTCATGGCTGTCAATGCCCATGTGTTTGTTTTGTCAGTACAGAGCCCAAAATAAATACGTTTATGCTAATCTGAACTTTCCATGAAATTATTGCATCAGTGTGACAGATTCGGTGAAGAACAAATAGATGATTTTATACAGATCATTTGACTTTGACCTAGTAAGTAGTATAAAACTTAAAGGAATTTCTTACAGTATGTACCCCAACAACCCTGTTTGCTGTTGTTATTCTAAACCTGGGTTTTTGCTTGCTTTGTTGTATAAAAACCTGTGTGGACTGGCTTCAAACCCATGAATCCATACACAAATAAACTGAATTCATATATGCGGCAATTAGCATTGTGTTCAGTGTCCGTTGCAGTGCAGCCCATCACACCAGTGCCCTTAATGCCAGTGGAACGCACCTCACATTTCAAAACTTCAAATTTCATTATCTTGATAGAAAGGTCCACTACTCGGAAAATACTACTCGGTGGAATTTTTTTTTTCATTGAAACAAAATGTTGCTTTTTGAAGACATAGAGAAGAGGAAGACACAGAAGAAAAATAAATTGATGGTGCAGTCTTTTTTTTTTTCAATTGTTAGCCTTAGAAATCCTCAGTTGTCTTTGAAATGTCTCAGTGTCAGTCTCATCCCACATTGTCTTCCGTTCTAAAGGGTTATTGGAGAGGAGAGGGGCTCCGAAACAAGTGATGCAGAGCTAGAGCACATCATTCTGTTTATTACAAAGGGCACCTCGTGTCCAGAAGTGTTTGTGTTGACACAAAGCTGCCCTTTCCCTCCATGGTTGTGTAGTCTTTTCCAGCAAAGCATCTCTGATGTCTGCCAACAGGCTGAGCATGCACCTCATGATGCATTCCCATTCCCCAGACACAAACACAATGGGAATGCGGAAAGTATGCACTGTAAAATCTTACTTTGTCCAGAAGTGGGTGCAAGTCTCCTCTCACACATTTGGAAGGATGATCTGGCACCTCACGATGACAGGTGAACCTCTTCTGAAGGTTCAGAATTATGTGAATCTTGAAAGGAATTATGTTGCATTCGAGTCATTTATGGACATTCTTGTTTACAAATTTTATGCTTTCAAGTGATTTTGGTGGAATAAAATGTACTTTGTGGACTATTTCATGTATCGTTTTCACTTCCTGACAAAACAGGAAGCTTTTTAGTGCAAATGCAAGACAATTAAGAGCAAATAATGCACATTAGGTGTATAATTGATGCTTTCAGCTGTGTATTTTATCATTCTTGTGCTGCCATGGAGAATTATAGGAAGTATAGTTTGGATGCACAAGCTTGTGGCCTAATACATCAGCTAACTGAGTACCATTTCTGGCCAGCTTTATTGCTATTCTTCTTCAACAGTGCACAGAATGCCTGTTAAGTAAATTGTACTGCCAACATTTACAATTACAACATATTATGATCAATACCAAAGGATATTTGTACATAATTCTTTAATTGACACCAACTCAATTTAGAAAGTCTGGCCAATCACAACTCTATCATGGTGTCCATGTGCCCTCAACTTGCAAATATGATAATTCCAACATTATTAAGCATTAATAATCACTCAATGATAAAAGGATTGCAGGTCACCTCCTCTCAGTAGCAAAGGCCGCAAAACAGAATCAAAGTTCTGTCACAAACATCACTGATAGGACGACTTTTCAATTTCGTTTGTCTGGTTTCATTATGTTTGAAGCAGCTGTAGAGAAGAACACATCAACAGCACACAGCCAGGCTTGGCTCTTGTCCTAGAGCAGCACCGGATTATGGGGGATTACAGGATGATCAGGATACCCCTGCCCCCTCCCACGCAGTTGTTCTGCTGGACATGAACATGTTGCAGAGGGAACTGGGTGTTTTGGGTTCAGCACTTTTCTGGTGAAAAGGTGGTGTTTTTTTTTTTAGAGGTCTAATATTTAAGATGTGTCTGATTTACAAGACACACAAACAAAAATACTTCTCTCCAAACCCAAGACATTCACATGTCTTAATTTGGTAAATCCAATTGAGTTTTACCTGTAGATCATTTGCTCTAAAAGGAAACTTCTTTCATCATATTCCCACCCTCATGTTGCTTGACCCTCATATGACTTTTGGAAAAAAAATCCTATTTCTTTATTATAGCATCAAGTTATAAATCTTAACCCATGTAAAATGTTTAAATAGATTCAATAAATATATATAAAAATTAAATTTATATCTATTAATACATCTATACCTATAGTTATATAGATACTTTTAAATAGATAATATAAAACTATTTTAAAAAACTGATCTGATCTGTCTGTCTATCTATCTATCTATCTATCGATCAGATACTAAAATATAAAAAAAAAAATCAACGAATCTATTCACATAAAATCAGTCTATTAATTTATAACAGCAAAACGCCCTGGTTAAAACATTTCAAAACATTTGGACAAACCATTACTTGGCTGTTTACAACCTTTAAACACCACAAACAGTTTCTATTCAGTCATTAATGTCTGCAAGAGCCAACATCTCTTTGCATAGTAAACAGTGGCAAAAAGAGCCAGGAGACCAAAAAAAAAAGTAAACTTCATGTTACTATAAACTCTTTGTGGCACCATTGATAAAGAGGTAGTTTCCAGTACTATAGCAGCTTTTATAGTCCCCAGTGGACAGTAAACTTCCTGACACTATAGACAGCGTATGGCAGCTGCTCCAAGAACTCCCTGTTCTTTAATAACCTGAACATGGCTATAAAAGTCAGCTTCTTTCCAGAGGTGTTCCTCATTGGAATGTACATGTTCTGAACTTCTGATGTGTGATGATGTTTAGTTGGAAGCAAAGGTGTCTACCCAAAGGTGCTAGGACACATTTGTGTGTTAACGTTTGCATTTTTGCAACACTGAAGCATGAGGCACATTGTCCTTAATCACAGAGATGGAGATGTGCTTTGCTCAGGTTTCACGGCTGTCACTTGGACTGCTTTTTTTAATGGCAAATACAATAGACCCCAGATTCAGAGAGGAACATTTGATATTTTTAGTTCATGTCAACATATATGCTAGTATGCTAGCATATACTATAGATGACTTTAGGCATGGTATAAAAGCCACAAAACTCTAAATGAATTCTAATTAAGCTCAAATCTATGAGCATCTAAGCACACTATTTAAATGAGGCAACTTGAAGGTCATCCAAAGTGTCCAAAATGATTGTGTGAACACAATTCTACCAGTACAGTGTCCTACATAAAACTCACAATTGTATTTAAAGATAACAGCGCCCCTTAATCTCCCAGAAGTGTTCGGCTCCCAAGAGTCATGCAGTCTGCAGGGATGCATGTTTGTCAGAATTAGAGCACCTCTCTTTCCAAAACAATGCTGTCAGAGTGCAGCAAGTGCAAGGCAGAAGTTAATGCATTTTGTCAGCACTGGCAGCCCTGCGAGCCAAGAGCTATTAACTCTGAAAGGCAAAGGCATTTCCTCGTTGTAAATGCCATATTAAATTATTATTGTCATTTCAGTTGGTAACATGGAAAAGCCTATCAGAGCTATATTGCCCTAGGTGAGTGGCGACTTTTTTTTAAGGCCACCGGGAGATTGGCGACATGGAGAAAGAAACATTAACTTAGTCAGGTGTCTAAGTGCTACCTTTAACATAAATCCGTTTGGGATCAGACAACCCAAATCCTACACATGTACAGTAAGTGGTCCAACCTCATCGTTAGATGTAATGTCTAGGACATAATAGTGCATTGACAGCACACAAAATTTATACCCATAAGGCAGTTTCATGTTCTTTCACATGGGTAATTATCACCTAGTTCAGCAGCGGCATTAACAAGCACTTCGGGAAAAGCTCATCGTTCATCCTGGTCTTCTAGCAACATCATTCTTCTCAACAGTGGTGCTGAGCAGGGGTTTTTCTCCATAGGTTAATTTGACCCCCACAAGGGCCGGATTTGGCCTCCCAAACCAGCAGGCTAGTTTAAAGATATCAGGTTTAAAACTGCAAAACGTGATATTCTCAACATTTGGGACAGCGTGACCTCCATTTAACTGGGGGGCTTGCCAAGAAGGGTTCGCTCTGTGCAAAGCAATACCCTGTAAATTTCACGCTGAAGAAATTCATGTCATTAACGCATCCATATATTTGAAGAATCACAGCTACGATCTGGCTGCTACGCTAAGCTATTATAGCACTCATGACCGGGTTTTTAGCTACAGGTTACTACCAAAAGTTTTAGAGATTTAGCGTTTCAGAGTGTAACCTTGCAAATCGTAATTGCTCCTCATAAGCTGGTGCCTTGCCAAGAATAAAATGGATAAAGGGCTTGAACTCAATGTGATGACAGGTTTTATTTTACGTACCCAAGTTAGGACAAAATTTGAAAAAATTTGCTATTAAGTGCAGGCCTTTCCTCACAGCAGAGCTTTAGAAGAGCGTTCACTTTTTGCATGCATATCTTGCCATACAAAAGGTTATTTATAAATTATATTTCTATGCATCCAACAGGCAAACCAACAGGATATGGGCCTAGTTCAAGGCGGTCGCACAACCGTGGAATCGTGGACGAATGCTGCTTTCAGAGCTGTGAGCTGAGGCGGCTCGAGATGTATTGTGCGCCCGTAAAGCCTGGCAAAACTCCACGATCCCTACGAGCGCAACGGCATATAGACAGCCCAAGGACAGCAAAGGTGTGCAGCCACGCTGCTGATGCCAGAACTAACCCTTTGCTAAGCTCCACCATCTTGGTTATTGTCATTTGCACTAAAAAAAATCTTTTATTTTTGTCTTGGTCTCGTTTTACATGATATTATGATGCGTACCTCAGTCTCACCAATATTTATGCAAATATTAGCAAAAGAGAGAGGAAAAAAAAACCCCACTTCATATAATATTGACACAAGGAGCCTAGAAAGGATATAAGTGCCCCATGCAACAACGTTTACCATGTTTTTGAATAAAATTCTGCTAAACACTTTACAAACACAGGATTTCTTCCAGTTTGGGTTAAAAAAGGGGCAAAAATAGATGGTGGATGGTTGCTAAAGTATCTCTGGTCAGTCATGTTTTTAAGGTGGGGCTTAGTAAAGGGTCAGTTGATTGTTTGACAATTGTACATTTCTGTAAAACCTTGTGACACAATAATTTATGTATACATAATGAGGATCGCAGTATTAGTTGACTAATTTGGTTGACAAATGTCGTATGAATTTTATTGATTGTGTTCCCCTGCAGAAACCTATATCTGGACAAAGCCACTCTTCCTGTAAGGTAAGTCTAACTTCATTCTGAGATTGAGCTGTAATGAACATGACGATGCTTCAAGACTAGTGCATTTTCTGACATCGCACTTGTATTATAGGAACAGCTTGCCTACACAAAAATTTACTTACCCTTATGTCATTTCAAACCTGTATGACTGACTTTCTGCTGTAGTACAAAAAAAGTAGATTTTTGAGCAAAATGACAAAAAGAACCAAAAAACGTACCATAAACTCTTACTCCATGTTCCAGGTCTTCTGAAGCCATACAATAGCTTTGTTTGAAGAAAAGACCCAAATTTAAGCCATTATTCACTCAAAATCTTGACATCTGCATTAATTCTGCTAGGAAGGAAATAGGGATGTCCAAACAAAACATTATTTTTGGAATATAGCACATAAGCTATATGTGCAGCCCTACCGGTATTATTTGCTCGGCTCTGAGATGAAGTAAATGGACCGCTCACCCAAAAAAGAAAATTCTGTCATCATTTACTAACTTGTTTCAAGCCCGTATGACTTTCTTTTTTGAGTGGAACACAAAAGGAGAAATAAAAAAATAAAAAATATGCCGGTCAGTTTTTTTTTTCCCCATAAAATTGCAGTCAATGGGGACTGGAGCGTTCAAGCTTCAAAAAGGATGTATAAGTATCTTAAAAATTTGATTACTGACTTTCTGCTGTAGTACAAAAAAAGTAGATTTTTGAGCAAAATGACAAAAAGAACCAAAAAACGTACCATAAACTCTTACTCCATGTTCCAGGTCTTCTGAAGCCATACAATAGCTTTGTTTGAAGAAAAGACCCAAATTTAAGCCATTATTCACTCAAAATCTTGACATCTGCATTAATTCTGCTAGGAAGGAAATAGGGATGTCCAAACAAAACATTATTTTTGGAATATAGCACATAAGCTATATGTGCAGCCCTACCGGTATTATTTGCTCGGCTCTGAGATGAAGTAAATGGACCGCTCACCCAAAAAAGAAAATTCTGTCATCATTTACTAACTTGTTTCAAGCCCGTATGACTTTCTTTTTTGAGTGGAACACAAAAGGAGAAATAAAAAAAAAAATAATATGCCGGTCAGTTTTTTTTTTCCCCATAAAATTGCAGTCAATGGGGACTGGAGCGTTCAAGCTTCAAAAAGGATGTATAAGTATCTTAAAAATTTGATTACATTTCTAATCGCAATTACAATTATGGATGCCACAATTACATAATCGTTCAAAGCGGCAATTAATCGTTCAAAGTCCACTTATGTTATTATGCACGCTTAAGATATGTTTTTTTTTCTTTCTACATGTTATATTAAGGGTTTTCCCCATTGTTTTAGTATAACATCATAATACCATTCATATTTTTTTTTTTATAGTTTAAAGAAGAAACCAATCTGATGTATATTTGATATTTTAGGCTTAAACAAGCTGAAAACACTTTAGTGCTTTTCTATAGTATTATTTACATATAAAAATACGGCATGCAGTTGCATCAAGCAATGGTATAAACATCATTCAATGTAAATTGTGATAATCGTAATGAATAAAATCGCAATTACAATTTCAAGGGAATAATCGACAATTATATTTGGCATAATCGTGCAGCCCTAAATACCGGTACATTGTGCTGCGATACATACCCAAGGAAAAAGCAGCTCTTCCCTCACCCCCACTGCCCAAATGTGGGCCATCCTTTTAAGTGCTCTGTCGTCCTCTCTCAAAAAAGAAAACCATTAGCAAGTGAACTGCCTAAGTGGTTTTTGTGGTAGACCTGCATGTGCTCTCCACAGACATATTTCTGCACCCATACGTCATGCGCTGGAAAACGAATATAAGGTCACCTTAGATGTCTGCACGCTGAGTTTAGAGTCTGGCCCCTCACACCGGCCTTTCTCCTCCACTCCTTGCATGCGGTTTCATTCCTAGCTCGTGAATTACACTTATTAATCTTGCTGTGGTGAAACCTTTGATGTGTTGCTTTGACAGTAGATTTCCTCAGCATTATGAAATAACACTCCGTTCACCAAACAGCTGTGTTGTTATGGGCAGCAACAGCCGTTCTGCTCTCGTTGGGTCAGCTTTCTGCGTTACTTATCATCTGAACTGAAACTCACTGCCTTTCTCTTTCTTATTTTCAGGAGGTTCATCAGAAGAACTCGAGCCGAGGAAACTCAGGGGGCAGAAACTATCGCATGTAGAGGACAGTAAGGCGAATGGCTGAGAGAGACAAGTGAAACTGTTGGACAGTGGGGAAGCGGGATGAAAGAAAGACTGGTCTTCCAGGGACATGCTCCACTGTAAACCCCCCCCCCCCAAAAATAAATAAATACTAAAAATAAAATAAAAACCAACACGATACTGTTAAAGCCCCATGTTAAGACAAACAAAATCTGATGATTTCCATACACTGCACCATTCCATACTGGGGAAAATCATAAATTAGCTGCTAAAAAAAGTCAAATGATAACGGTTTATCCTCCTTGTGTGAACGGTTGCACCTAATGAATGCTGAAAGCTTTTTATAGTGGCAAAAAACTAATTTTTGCGGGCACACGAGAAAGGAGTTCACCGTGAGATCACGGACCGTGTTGACAAGAAAGGCTGTCTAGACAGTTTATACCAGATGGAACCCTTTGCAAAACTGAACTACGGCTGCACAGAGAGATGACATAAAATACAAATCAATCTTTTCTAATTTGATCCATTGTGCAATACCAGATCAAGGGGGATTATACAAAAACCTTATGCAGATATGCTGAGGTGCTCTAGAGAACACATTCAGGATCGATGGAACCTGACCTACATCCTGCAAAACACCCTTTTTTTTTTTTTTAATTGTGTGAGGGATCTTTGCTTCTTTTTTTAATCATTTTAACTGCATGGATTACCTTCTTTAGAAAATAGGAGGTGAAAGCCATTCACTCTAACAGTTATCCGCATGCATTTACACCAGTGTATCAGCATGCAAAGGAAAGACAACAGAAACTACAACAGAAGCAAAAGATGACTAGCAGTTGTAACGTATAACATCAAGAAGAACATAATCTGGTTTAGCAGCTACTGTTTATCAAATAGGAAGTTGCAGGTTTGCATTTTTACAGCGAAAGAATGGTGACAACTCACAAGCTGTATTAAAGGGATATTTCACCCAAAAATGAAAATTGTGTAATTTACTCATTTTACTTTACCTTCTCATGGGTTTGCTTAAAATATGACTTTTGTAGTCCATTTTTGATGCGTGTTTCTTCTGGGAAAAATAAAAAAGGCAATTGCAATGTTATTTTGCATAATACAACTGTACGGCTCATAAGTGATTATTTTAAACTTTATCACACAATTACCCTTTTTATTTTTTTTCTCCGAAGCAGGCTTATGGAATTGCAGAGCACCAGCCATTTGGAATTATGTTCCTATTGCATTTAATTTGTGTCCTATTTGAAGCTTTCCAAACATGATCATTGTACAGCAAATACTGGAAACAAATTTAATTCTGAAAAAAGAATAATACCAGAATACAGATTAAAAAAATTACAGAAGGGTGCATAAACAACGACACAATGTCTGTTTTTGGGTGAACTACCCCTCTACACCTCACTTTAAGCCACTGTCACAGGGGTTGTGAGGTGTGACCCTCTGCATGGTGATTTCCTCTTTTCTGAACCCAATGGATCACGTCCACCCACACGGTTTACTCTGTATCTATACTCAACCTATATTAACCTTTGCATTCTCTAACCATAATCATATGTGATGGCATTATATAGCGGAACCATATAAAAGATCAACCCACTGTATAATGGTGCTATTTTGTAGTTTGTTACTTGCAGGGGTTGGCTGAAAACATGAAGCTCATTGTTGGAAGTCTTCCCTTTTGCACAGCCTTGTGGCCACTATTGTAATAATATTCCTTTATTTTTATTTTTAAGCCATTTCAATAAGGTTACAGTGTAAGCGAGCAAAAGTATTTTTGTGAGAGCTGTGAATGCATAGAAAAAGGAAAAAAATGTTGCCCGAGATGGTTAATTGCAGTTTTTGTTTTCGCTACGGTTTTTAAATTATTATATTTGATAACAACAATAACCTCCCAGTGCCAAATAACTTGACAGAGTACTCTAAATGGCAAATCTCCAATATTACCAAAACTTTGACCATCACAAAGTAGCTTTTCATGCACGCTACATTCATTTAGACATCTTGGCACTGAACTTAAGTATTTGTAACTGGCAAGGAAATGGTGCAAAACAGTCCTTAGTGTAATTCAGAGATGAGAAAGACAAAGTTAGTTCAATTCCAGTTATTAACAGTGTAATTTGGCTAACACTGTACGAGTCTATTCAGGACCATTGTTTTTCCTTTTTACTTGCCTATGTTTTTACTTATCGATGTGTCTCGGGAGGTTTAATAGGAAAATTGCACCAAGATTAAGTAAATTACACCATCAGTGCAATTAAGAAAGGTTATGTTTTAACTAGCAGCACCTTAACCATACGAAGAGAAAACAATCTATAAACAAGATGATACAGATGTTTAACATTTTCAAAAAGGTAACTATCCATTTTTGGACAACCTAAATTCAGGTCTTAAGAGTGTTTGTACTTTTGAACTGGGCTGTATGCGTTTTATATAATCTTCTCAATCTGAATTAAGAAACAATAGAACAATGTAGAGTCATATGCAATAGCCACCCAGAATGTCTATATAATGTGCACAAGTTCGATGTAATAGATCTCCAGCAAAAGGTCCTCACATAATACCAAAGACTTTGAATATTTAAGGTACGTTGGTTATAGATTTGTGGCAAATACCATGGGCAGCACTAAAGATACTTCTTGAAGCTTCAATTAGACACATTAAGCAACACATTTTTACAAACATATTGTGCTTATTTTGAAGTTGTTCTGTTTCCCATTACATTGAATGTAGGATTTAAGGCTGCTGCAGAGTTTTGCGGCACTTTGCTTGAGTTTGATAGTTTTCAACAGAACATAAATCCAGAGACAGAAACAGTATGGAAGGACAAATGTTAAGAGGATTCTGGGCATTGATCATTAAAGCATTCTTTTGATTGTGAGGCTTTCATTAGGCTACTGGTGCTCAATTGCTTTCTGTATAAATATGAAAATACTGACAGATTGTTCACCGTTCCTGCTGAATAAACCACTTGTCAATATCTGAAGTCTCAAAGAGTGATTATTACAAATACAGGAACTATACTTTTTAGTTACATAACAGCCATGAACCAAGATTTGCTGCTTGCTAGCCCGTTTCAGGGGGAGGGGCTTTTTGCTTATTGAGGGCATTTGATTGGACAAAAATCTGTTAGTGCAGGATGAGTCATCTATACTTTGTGTTTGCTTTGAGTTGATAGTCTTTTTCTTCTGGGTAAACAAACTAAAAAACTAAAATCCCCCAAACTCTCATTCTTTCAAGCATAGAAGCAATGTTCCTGCCCCTTGCAAAGCACCTCGAAAACTAAAAGGTAATGAAAGTACAGTGTGACAATTAGAGTAGAGTAATTATTAGAGTAAATACTGGTAGAGTAATTGACAATAAGCGACACCTGCACCACTCACCGGTCTCGAGTCCCACGGAGGAGCTCCGGAAGGATAAAAGGAGGAGCGAACAGTGAAAGATGAGAGAGGACCAGGCCTGGACTTTATTTTGTGTTTTGGTTCCATTTGTGCGAGACCGTCATCTGCGAGAGGCTGTCGCGCTATTTCGTGTTAATTTTTATTATTAAAGATTTGTTTAAATATTAACAACAACAAAAAAGAGTCCAGGTCTGGTCCTCTCTCGTCTTTCACTGTCGTAGCTCCTCCGTGGGACTCGAGACCGGCGAGTGGTACAGGTGTCGCTTATTATCAATTGCTCCACCGGCCTCGCTCCGTTCCCATGGCACTCGGCCCCGCTCCCACTCCGTCACATACAGCATTTGCCAAACTGTACATTAATGCACTAAACTTAAACCTGCACAGTCACCGCATGACAAAGTGATACTTCCTAAAATATGACATGTTCCGCCAAGACAAACAAATCAGGCTGTGGCTGTACTGACAAAAGAAGCTGCACATTCAGCTTTTTCTAAGTGACGGGACAAAGCTCTCATAATCTGTTCCACTATATATCCATTAAAAAGTGCTGACAATCAAGCCTTTTAATAGATAAATTGGCCACCTGGCTTAGTTTCAGCAGACATTTTTTTAAATGAGTATGCGGCTGGCAGGCATTGTCTCGATGTGATTTGATTTTCATCCATTTTTTTTGGTAATACCAATCAATTAGTATGCCCAATTAAATAAATTACAGACTGCTAATTATTCTGGATTCTCAGCAAAACCTGAGAAACCTTTGAATAAACTTTTTAAGAGTTGTAGATTATTCAAACCTGACCTCAAGCTAACTTGGTCTGAACAAAAGATACAGTACATTACAAATGTCTGCTAATTACATATACATTTATGTAAAAGCACTTTTGTTAACAAGAAAGTTTATTCAGAAATGAAAATAATTTACTCACCATGTTGTTTTAAAGCCATTTGGGTTTCTTCTGATGAAGGAGTTGTTAGGCAGAATGTTCATACTGCTTTTTTACATGTATTTTTTCTAAAGTATTTCAAAGCATTACAACAGGACGGTGCAAAATTTTTTTTAAATACTGAAATTTAAGTCATTATTCACTAAAATGATCTTTCTCTTCTTTGCAACATTCAAATCTAATTTTTGTGTGACTTGAATATGCGCACATTAAAATTTGCCAAGACTAGTGTTGTTAATGTTAACTAAATTATTATAAATCATTTACATTAATTGAAACCTGAAATGAAATTAAAATGACAAATATTAGATGAAAACCTTGCTTTAAAAATAGAAATGTGGCCTTGGAAACTGACTGAAATAAAATAAGTTGAAGTTGAAGTACTAAAATTACTAAAACTAAAATAAATGAAACAAACAGCAGAAATATCAAAATAAAAGCTAATCATTGGTATCAAACAAGGTCTGGCTGTAACTATAAAATGGCTTCACACCATAAAAACAGTCATTTGGACCACAGTTATGACGCTTTTTGACATTTTAGGAGCTTTAGGTCAACACGGTTCACTTTTTAGAAAAAAAAAAAAATCAGCATGAATATTCTTTTAAACATCTCCTTTTGTGTTCCCTTAGGTACATATTTGGAACAAAATGACAGTTTTTTTGGGGGAGATGAAATGTTATTTTAATAAGGGTCACTATTACAAAACCTACTTTTTTGGTAAGTTGACAATGCACTTCCAAACCACACAGTGTACTTTCACTCCTATTAAATCTTGCAATGTTCCAATGACATTTTATTCCATTATAACAACAGCAATGCACATTTCTCACACATACGACACGCCAGTACCACCATTCCATATGCCATCTAGCTAATGGTAACCAAGGACAGCTGTTTGAAGGCAGCAGCTTCCCATCTGCTGGTCAGTTTCAGAGGGATTCTAGCTAAAAAGCAAGCTTATGTTATTTTCCCCAGACTGGGCCTACAGTAGCTCTCTGAGTGCCGAGTGCATCCAAGGACACGGTTCCTGGAGCTAACCCTGAAACTGAAGCTTCGAGCCCATTCAACTTACGTGTGCTATTGTCTTCTCAATGACCTTGTGGTCTGATTCAGTTCTTTCTACCATTTCCCAAACATCCCCACAGCAGTTTCAGAAGAAAAATAATTCATGTAGGGCTGAAAAGCCATGTTTTCACTGCTAATGAATACAAGGCATCAGTTAGCCTGCTGAAACAGATGGTGCATAAAGATTTACAATAATAAATGATTAATTTATTCATAAGGGAGCAGCAACTACTTAAACACCATCTTGACAGGTTTTTTCCCCCCGTCGCTCTCTCTCTCACTCCCTTTTTTTTTTTGGACAGGTGCACTGCAACATCTGGCAACTTTACAATACGAGCTTGAACAACCATTGATGAAACATTAATTCCAAACACCATGTGTTCAGAAATCATAATCAGATTCAGGCATTTACTGGAACTTGACTGCTTTCTGTTGTTTTGTTTACTAGACAAATACATAAGTGACAGATTGTCAGCTCCACAATCAAGCACAAGCTGTAATACTTTCTAATAAACGCAGCTGCGCTGTTGATGAAAGGAGGATGAATATATTGAAAACAGACATTCTGTTGTGTTATCTATAGTCATACAAGATGACATGCCCTGGTAAAGACAGCTAATACAATGCATAAATGGTGGTAGCATATTGAAATCCTCAAACAACGACAATCCTCCATTCTTCCATGCTCTTACTATTTGATTATATACAGTACATAACATATCCTGGCATTTAAAATGACAATATTAAATCAATCAATCCAATTGACTTTCCCAAGACCAGTGCTGTTATTGTTAACTAAAACAAACATTGTTTTTGTTAACTGAAATAAATCTGAGATAAAACATTAGATGAACAACTTAAGACTTATTTCAGTTAGAAGCTTATTTCAGATTCAAATTTTTAAGTTGAAGTAGTAAAATAAATGAATCTGGAATATAAATAAAACCTTTAAAAAAAAATAAAAAAAATACCACCAAAACAAAAAATATTAATACTACTATAACAATTCATAAGTGTAACGGGGCTGACAAGACGTGAGACATGTGGATCCATCTGCAGGCTTTATTTAAGAGACGTGGTAAACAGGCAGGGTCAAAACACTGGCAAACAGGTATATGGCGGGCAAAACACAAGAATAGTCACAGGGCTAGCGTAGGTCACCGATAAGCAGACAGAATCACAGGGGCGAGACCAGAGGGAGAAATCCAAGAAAACAGGCAAAGATCAAAAACCACAAAAACAGGCAAGGCAAGACAAGGAAAACACGGAGACTCAGAAAGGGGTACAGGCTAAACAATACTCAGCAGAGAAATGTGGTTAGAGTGGGTGTTATATAGTGAGTGAGGTGATTAGAAACAGCTGTGTGCAATCAGTGCAGTGTGCAAATCGTGCAAAGAATGATGGGATATGTAGTCCGGGGTGCTATGCAAGTTTGCGTTGTGCGAGAGTCAATGAAATGGAAAGGGGGACCTCTGGTGGTGAATAAACGGAAGTCCATGGACTGAATTCGTGACAATAAGTACTAAAATAACACCACCTAATACACACACACCTGATCTTATGCGTGATCCACATGTGCACCAAACATATGAAATTAGAGAAAAATAAAATGTTCATCCAATTTTCTCTGCCTTTGAAATGACTGCGGAAATGGAAGACCAAAACACCCCATCCATTTGTCCAACTAAAAAACAGTCCTACAGCAAACTAACGAAATAAGTTCAGTCCGACTCAAATTTGCAATTGCATTTTGTGCCACTAGTGATGTAAAAATTACACAGACATTTCTAACCGACTTCTCACAATAACATCAAATCCTGATCCTCAAGTGCTACATTATTTCATGCTACAGTACATATCCCATTGACCCTGAAATGTGTTGCATTAATAAAATAAAATTAGCGAAAAATCAAATCTCATGCATTTAAAAAGACATGTATGAGTATTATCAATTAAGAGAACAAAATACACTGATATCAAAACTAAACTTTTTATGTATGATCTATAAATATCTATAGACTTGCAATAATACTGTAAGCACAACATACAGCCAACATACTCATGTACAAGAGTTAGCAGGCGACTTCCATGCCCCAACATGCTCCTTTTCACCCTCTACCTCTAGATCACTCCCTCCCTCAGCAGTGGAAATTCACTGGGAGCTGATTGTGGCAAGAGAGTGTTGGCTCAGCTGCGAGCTTTAAGAACCCATGATGTCAGACCCATATTTTCCTTGGAGAGTTTCTCATCAGCTGCATTGTTCCTGGAAACTATGGTCTGTTCTCTGGGCAACAAAGAAGCCAACCCCATCTCAGTCCACCATGGTCCCGCTTGAGCCTCTATTGGCCCCTTCTTCCCTGAACCCATCATTTACTACACCACCAAACAACAGACAAGTAAAGAAAATAATCTGGTAATATGATCAATGGGGAGAGCATCTTGGAATTGCGACCATAAATTCTCCTGGTTTCCCAAAGGATGATCAAAAGCAGCTTTTTAACATCTTTGGAAAATGGAAATGTATAGTTTGTGATGACGTGTGTAACAAAATAGGACAGAGTAACATGCCCGGTCTTTTTGGCATCGGTTGGGGAATATGGTGATGATGCTGGTGATGCTATATCTAGCCAAGCATCTCTGTTGACCACAAGACACATTTGACCACTTTACAGCAGTGCCCCCTGATATGAGAAGCAAAGGAACTAAATGTTCCCGTGAGATGCTCCCTGACATAGCGCTTGGTTCATCAGTCCCATAGCTTAAATCTTTCAGTCCATTTCCGCAGTACTGTTTTTTGTTGCATTATTTAAAACTCATCACACAGCTCCAGTTGTTGAAGAATTAATGCTTTTCCTCGAAAGAGCATCCACATGTAATTTTTTATTCAAACTGGCAATGAGTGGAATATCTTTGAGTCAGTGGCCATAATTGTACGTAACTTTATCCCACACGGAGGAAAAAAAAACACTGTCATTCAGACCACTCTCTCTTTTCCATTACGGTGTATTTCAGCTGCCAATTCTGGAGTGGATACCTGATCCATCAATGGCAAAGATCGTGAGGTGAGTGATAGGGTGAGATGGGGCCAGTGGCAGAATCCAGGGCCAAAAGCGTGATTTTGTGCAACAGGAAAAATAGCCAAAATTATGATGTCGTTATATATCTTGTGTCACTGATGGTAATTCCCATGCAAAGTATTCAGGGGACACAAATGGATTTCCATTTGAGTGCAATGCTTAAATTACAGGATGTTCATGTCTCCAGTTTTGCGGCAAAAGGATAGATTTGTGAAGGAGCAAATCAACTGACCCAGTCAGTCTGTACTCTCAAAGCACATACTACAAACTGCTGAGAGCTTTTGCAGTAGTACGAAAGCGGATAGGAGACACTTTTGGAAAGCTCACATGTCCTGCAGTGTGATGTGCTAAATGCTATCTAAAATGATTTTGATTGGGGAACCGGTCACAGAACCTAGAATACACACTTTCACTTATTGAGGAAATAAAATGCAATAAATCAACATTAGCACTTTAAATTCTCATTATTTACATGACTTTTGCCACCATGACTGAATCCCTCTTCACTTAAAATAATTAAACAGAACCTTTGTGACTTTGTGGAGCTTACTGGTACATTAATAAAGCAGTATCTCCCCATCTAGCGGCCTAGCTAACATGTCAGTTACACAGAGGTTGAAGCTTCAAAAACCTGGAGAAGGATGAAGCTAGACCACAAATGTACTCCAAGTGTTTCACCATGGTGGCAATTGAGGCATGAAAGGGGATCTATGAATATTAGTTTGAAATTGCACGTCAGAACATTAGATTATCGTTGTAAGGGTAATCAAAGGTGGGAAGAGGTCACTCTGGAGGGTGAGACACATCAGAACGCGGAGTGGAAACATAGACAGAGGGGTTACAATAACAAAGTGTTAAACTCTGAAGTTCAGTTGTACTCTTGCTGGAACAGTCGTGTCTCCATAGACCAGTTGAGTCCTTCAGTAGAGGCTCTCTCACTCCAACACAAATACTCACTAAATAAAGGCTGAGTGTTCCAAGTAAAATCACTTCAGCTGAGTTCAATAACTATTATTCATGTCCCATTTCTTCTTGCCTATGCAACAGGCACCATGATATTAATAAGGAAAGCCTTTATGTTTTCATAAGAACTGAAGAGGAGCCTTGTAGAGCACATTTCTGATTTCTTATGAAGTGCCCTACAGGACTCAGGCTGACTAGAACAAAAAAAAGTGATAACCTAAAATCAGGAAAAAAAAGAAAGAAAGAAAAAAAGAAGAAAAAAAAACACTGTGCATCAGTAATGCGGGTTTGTCAGATATCACTTAAGATGCCGTTGGTTACTTACATCTTGAGAGTGTGTACCAGTATTTAGTGTGAGCCTTGATTATCTTTCTTGTGAGCAAATGACTCTTATGAGCTGCTTAATTTTAGTGAATCAGTTAAAAAGATTGAAGAAATAAAAGTCTGGAGTCTGAAATTGTTCTGATACGACACATTTACCCCTGCTCTGCTAAATTTCACAAGCGAAATCCTGCCATTTCAATTCACATTGTCAGGAATTTTGCATAAAAGGTCAAAACATTTTCCCATGCAGATTTTGCAGCAACCTTCAGGAGCACTTGGTGATTACAGACAGGTGTGTTGAAGCAGAATTAGAACTGAACTCTACAGGTAGGTAGACTTTAAGCAGCAAGATTGGGCACCCCTGGTCTAATGAAATTACTAATAATCCAGCTCTGACTTACAAACAAAAGTACATGAAGATAATAGACGATACCGTGAGGAGGCGGCACCAAGGGAATTGGAGTCATTTGATGGATGACGATGTCTCACAACAGGTATTCTTCCTTCTTTGAGGCTCATTCCTTTCATATTGTAACCATTTGCACTGGATTACTACCACTGCTTAGACAAAATGTGACCTCAACGTACAACCTTTGACCTGCTGCATGAGCTTGACAAACTAAGTATGGCAGGGGGTACGAAAGCTATATTGGAAGGGGATGCCCTTTTCTCCAGATTCACAGTGAAAGGCTCACAGGTGTTATTTGGCCTTTTACAAAACCACTGTGGGGCCTTTTAGAAAAACGAAAACCATTCAAAATATAATCCTCCTGCTTTAAAACATGTCTCAATATCCACCCTGTGGCTAGGCATCCACCTTTTATCAAGGTGAACAACTTTTCAAAAAAGGAGAGCCATGGAAATCATCAAAACTCAAATAATAGATCAAAACGGACAACTCATCATCATCATCATCATCATCAGACATATAAAAGCACACATTTGATACTCGGTGGATATGCGAGTGCAAAGCCAGGTTCCTGCAAGCAAATCAACCATCATCACCCATGATCACGGCATCATCTTACATGGTCATCTTTGCACTTGCAATTTTAGTTGGGTTGACTACTCGCACAACAACATTTTTGCCCAACGTTAAGATGGATGAAGAACATACAGACCAAGACAGAGCGGTGTCGATAGAAGGAGTAGACGATGTAAGTGAAATGGGACCTGGGCGGCTCACCTACAGAAGACAACCAATCATAAGAGGGCAGACTGGTGGACGAAGATGGGACAAAACGGATCTTCATACTTGCAGTAAGTGTTTGAGAGTTTATTTCTTGACAAAGTAGGAGTTTTATTCATTTTATTTTACATTCTGTTACTTCAGGTAAAAACCAGATATTCTATGATTGTATTTGCCAACATTTACATGCAAGTATTGATCAGATTAAAGCAAGAAATCGTACCGGTCCAATTTTGCTGGTGTGGTAAGAATCAGATGACCTTTCTATGGGTATCGAACGGAGCTTTCTCAATTCAATGCTGAATTGTCCTCACATTGCTACAATTATCAGTGCAGTAATGGAACAGTCGGGGAGGACTATGGGAAGGACATGGTCACAAGAGGGGAAATGGAATCTATGGATAAAAGGGCCCACGGTGATATTGTGAAAATTGGCTAAGTGAGGCATGGGAAACTTTGTCACATTTCTTCCATGTGGGGCTCCATGCGCCGGCTTTGCTCCAGTAGTTTGGGAGCAGTTATGGAGAGGGATCTTGAGGCTGCCCTTGGGCGTGTGTTGTTCGAATTAACTTAAACATCTCCAGGTGCTGTTTCAGACTTTAATACAGTAGGAAAAATGCCTGTAGAGGGAGCAGTGTTTTGAGTTTAGCTTGGGCTGCTTCTGTTCAAGTGGCTGTCCCACATTCTGAAGTGCTGACTTAAAAATGCCTTTCCCTTTTCCATCAGGACACAGGAATAAAAGGGTCTCTTGGGAGGGAAACAAACCTTGCCTTTTCGAGAACTGTCCTACCGCCACGTGGGATGGATCACACTCTGGATGGATTCAACACGAGGGATGAGCGACGTAGCACAGATAATGTCATTCCCACTGGCAAGAGGGACACAGACAGTAAGCACTTCCAAGTTTCTTATCCTCTCCTCTCCATCCTTTTCTGAGATATTTTTACATAGCCATGAAAGTAGCCTGATATGCTTGAGGAAACTTGAGGACTAAGTTTTAAAGAATTTTACATATTTATAATTTTATAGTTAGTTATATTTATAGTTAACATTCTAAAAACAATTTACCCAGAGAAGGACTGGCCATCCATCCATGCCATTTTCCTGCCTACGCCCAAGATGCTGGGACAGGCTCCAGCATCACTGCAGTTTGAAAAAAATTATAGGATGGATTAAAAAAAAAATGGCACATTACCAAACTGAGAAGAAACCTTGTTAGAAAACAAGGGGTTAAAAAGCTGCCATCCATAACTTTCTGAAAAACAAAACAGATTACCAGAAATAGAGCCAGAAAAAATGGTTTGCTGGTCTTACCTGGTTCAAGCTGGTCTCCCAACTGAAGGGTGTTCAAAACCCCTCTACAACTGGCAAATCAGACCAGCAAAGCAGCTTAGGTTGATTTCATCTTTGTTTCAGCAGGGAATATAGCGGTGAATAAACAAGTAGCCTTCCAATTACATTTAATGCTAAATTTGTTTTGCTCTTCCTGTTCTCATCACAGTACTGAGGTGCATGATAGGGAGAGTATACAGGCCCTGCTGGCAAGCTTGAAAACAGAGCAGCTGACAAAGCACCTGTATGATTTTCCCAGCTTTCCCCTGATCCTGTAAGACACTCCAAATATAAAGTTTATAAAATAAAAATTTATTAAAATCTGCAAAGTATGAGTCATGTTCAAGGGGAACAAAGCATTCATCATGAAAGGTACCCCAGTCACACAATCCTCAACTAAAATGATAAAAGTTATTTCTCTGCCAACTCATAATCTATTCCCTTGCATCTCAAACATGCACACACACATGCTGTCTGGAGTAGAGTGACATGACTTGTATTAAAAAGGAACAGTAAAAGCATTTAAAGGACTATTTCGCCTAAAAATAAAAGGTTTAGAACAACATGAGGGCGAATAAATAACCAATTTCAGGCGAGTTATTTATCACTTTAAATGCATTTAGACTACTAATAAATAAAACCGGACTTTATTGCCAAAACAGAACATCATAATTAACAAGAGATTGGTCACTAAATTACAGTCTGAAAAAGCTGGTGAGTTTGCCCTGACCAGCGATAAGCTTCTTGCCAGCAGCTTTGACGTTCCTCTTCCCCGGGCCTCCAGCGGGAGCCTTGGTAGGGGGTCTTTTCTGAGGGGGCTGGTTCTCTTCTCTTCCTTGCTCAGTGCAGTCTCTATTGGCGAGCTTTCTCTTTGAGGTCCCGGTTGCTCTTCTGAGCTGTTCTGGCTGGGTCCCCTTCCCACCTGCTCGGTTCCAAGCATTTCCACTATGTTCCCCCAGAGCGGATTGGCCGGGACCTTCATGCCTTAAGTTAGTGGCCTCTGGGTCCATATCCACAGAAAAACAAGAAAGGGGGGACAAAAGAAAAAGCATTGGACTTTGAGAATAAGGTGAAACAATGAGCAGGAATAAAAGAGGAGGGAGGGATGAGGACGGAAGGGTAGAAAAGGTTACGATGAAATTGCTGACGTTAGTCTGCACTTTAACAGGCGGTGTGTTTATTTTACAGCGCTGAAACTGAAGATCTGTCATGTAACCTGGTGGAGCGAAGCACACATTCCCGCAGTCTCTATTGGCGAGCTTTCTCTTTGAGGTCCCGGTTGCTCTTCTGAGCTGTTCTGGCTGGGTCCCCTTCCCACCTGCTCGGTTCCAAGCATTTCCACTATGTTCCCCCAGAGCGGATTGGCCGGGACCTTCATGCCTTAAGTTAGTGGCCTCTGGGTCCATATCCACAGAAAAACAAGAAAGGGGGAACAAAAGAAAAAAATTGGACTTTGAGAACAAGGTGAAACAATGAACAGGAACAAAAAAGGAGGGAGAGCTGAGGACGAAAGGGTATGATGAAATTGCTGACGTTAGTCTGCACTTTAACAGGCGGTGTATTTATTTAACAGCGCCGAAACTGAACATTTGTCATGTAACCCGGTGGAGCGAAGCCCGCATTCCCACAAAAAGTGAGCGGGGGGGGGGGGAGGAACGTGTGCTCTTAAGAGTTTTTACAACAAGATGTGGGGGAAGCCAGGTTTTATGGGATGGGGAATCGTTTAAAGGTTGATCTTAAGTACCAGTCCCCAAGCAGGGACTGGGCAGGGATCAAGGCCTGGGCTGTGGAGGTGGACCTGGGCATCTTTCCGACCGTGTGGCGTCAGAAAAAGGGAGCACTTCTGCATGTGTATGCGCAGCGAACAGACCAAGCATGAAGGTTACTCAGTACACTAAGAACTGAGCCCCCTCTTAAGAAAAGAGGAAGCCAAAAAAACACTTAAGACCCCATGAAATGACTTAATGAACGCAGATTCCTTGTCGATCGGTTGCAGTGGGTGGGATATTCTCATTCTAAAGAGCCCGTGATAGGACATGAACCTGTGGCATTATCATTCATTTTGCTCTGGTTTCTCAGAAGAGAAAGCCTACACATTTTAAAAACATTATAGTTTCATTTTGTGATCTTTTCAAAGGACACAACAGCATCTAAATGGTCTCAAAGATAATACACAAGGACTATGAGCGACAAAATTACTTTGCCACATTTAAAGACACCATG
The DNA here is from genome assembly GCF_001515645.1 of Sinocyclocheilus grahami. NCBI lineage: Eukaryota > Metazoa > Chordata > Actinopteri > Cypriniformes > Cyprinidae > Sinocyclocheilus > Sinocyclocheilus grahami. The sequence goes on from NW_015505180.1 coordinate 4,191,811, forward strand.
TAAGAGGCACTACCTTTGAGACTGATGTCCATCCCAGTGGGGTCAGACTCTTGCTCCACAGTCACATGTAAAGAGATTGGTTTTTTGGGTGCAGGGTGCACACAGGCGGGAAGTTGGCTGGTGCTGGGAAACTCCAACACCCGGTTGAGGGGCATCTCATCCTTGTATGTACATGCAAACTGAGAGCGGACAGTTGGCCGCACAACCTTTAAAAGAAAAAAAAAACCTAAAGTAATTCGCTTTTAAAACTTTTGCAGAAAAATAGTGACTTAGATTTTTAATCCAAACAATAATAATGATAATAATAATCCAAGACTAAACCACATCCATACTACCAGCTTGATAAATTGCCGAAAAAGTATTATAAACGAATGTTGTATGACACCGTAGCCCTACAGAACTGGTACAACAGGACAAATGACAGTCCAATCAACTGTCCAGAAACTTTCACACTGGCCTCAGGTCATCAGGCCGTTCTTATTTTTGAGCCCTGCTGATACAACTGGGTGGACACGACCACATCTAAAATCTTATGATAATGAATACAAAAAAAAAAAAAAAAGGATATATATTGCAGTCCAGAGGCCGGCGTGAGGTGCATGAAAAAATAAATAAATAGGGAAATGGTATCTCGCACAAGCTTAGTGAACCTCTAAGGTCTCAAGGGTCTCAGAGAAGCGCTGATCCACCTCTTTCAGGGCCTTTGATCCATCCCAGCTAAGGATTATCAGAATTCAACGCTCTCTCCCTTCAGGCTAGCAGGCATAGTTGGGTGGGACTGCAAAAGCGTAGAGAAAATGGGGCAGTGGGTGTATCTAGGAGGGGATCAAAGTTTGGGTGCAGCTTTTTCAAAGCACTTTCTCAAAAGAGCACCTAAACCAACAGTATCGCTCAGACTGGGTGCTTTCGTATGGGAGGCTTATATGGTACGTTGGGCAGCCCTGACTGTACGCCAACAGAGAGCCCGAGAAAAACTGCGACAGGCTGGGTTCACCAGCTACTTCCTCAATAAGATGAGGGGGTGTGTCTACGCGTTTGTGAAGCACACAATGAAATGATGCATGGTTGAATAACACCTGTTTTGCGACAAACCCATTGAGCCAGCTGACACAGCAACAGTAGCAGTGATATTATGACCCCATTTACATGTGGTATTAACATCAGATCAAATTATAAGTGGTCAGTTGAGACACATTAGTGGTCACGGTTTTTACTTGGTAGTAATGTGTATCGAATGAGTTGAATCAGCATGAGGGGAGGGTTTCTGATTTTGTGTTACTGTCTATGTCAGGGTTTTATTGTATGTTGAATAATAATAATAAATTATTGTTTTTATAATTATTATTATAAAAAGTGTCATCATCCACACATTTCCAGGGTGTTTCCCTGCCTTTTATGGCTCAAGATGTTGGGATAGGCTTCAGGATCCCTGAACCCGACATGGACCATAAGTGGTTTGGAGAATGGATGGATTATTATTATTAAAATCATTAGGTTTAAATTTAAATTAAATAACTTCTAATACTTTTACAACAACAAAAACAATATTTTTAGAATAAACCTTTTTTTAATTAATAATATTCTATTACTTTCTACTTACTAAAATCTTATAATAATAAAAATAATAAATTGCTAATATTTCGAATATTTTTTTATTATTATTTATTACCGGTTTATTCTACTTTAATAGTTCAGTTCACCATCTAACATCAACTTGTAGTGGCACTTATGCATGTACTTTTCCAAATTTTCCACATCACACATTTTGGACCCCATTTACACCTGTACTTAGGATCATCTACTTGAGATTTGGTTATTAGATACAGACCTTGATACCAGAGGCCTGTTTTGAGCACGTTTTTAAAATGGACATTCGTAGCAGAAAATGTACTAACATTATGTAAAAATGTACTACCATCTTTTTATATGTATAATACTGGCCCTCAGTTTATAGACTGGGGTTCATTACGAGTTCATTAAACCTTACTACATAACTGCACTCAGAATAATCTCTCTCTGTAGTCTTCCTGCTCGAGGAACCTCTTGATCTCTCCCCTTGTGCCAATCGATGTCAGTTTGTGATGAAATTATTGGAGTACAACTGGATAAAGTCAATCTGCAGACAACAGGAAACAATAACCTTTCAAGTTTCCCTTGCTAGCCGAGTAACGCCACTGATATGGCGTGTTCAAAGTGAAATTGATGCAGAAAGCTTCCGCCCGTCCAGTTCAGGAAGCAGTGAGCTGCCCGGGGACCATTACCGCTCTCTAACACAGGAAGGCGGCCAGAAAGTGGAGGTCTAAAGAGACATCTGCTAGTGCAATCAAATAAAGAAACCTTTTAACAAAATGTGCCTAGCATAAATGTTCACAGAGCGCTCACCCTTTCTTTTTGGTGAAGATGCCCAGTACTAAAAAAATAATTAAACTGTCATTTACCACCACATTTAAAATGTGCTAGAAATCCTATAAGGTTGGTTTCAGAAACAAGCTTCTTGACAAACATAATTTAGTTGCTATTCAGGCCGTCGTTTCATATTATGAGATTGACATCTTTCAAGTATTTTATGACCGAATAGTAAAATAAATCCTTTTGAGGCCAAGAGATAATGCTACATTTTTAGCACATACAAATGTAATGTTTCTTCTCCCAGCCCAGCGGCGCATTTACAAGTTCAGCAAGTTATTGGTCACTGCCAGAGGTTATTGGTTAGAGAGTGGAGTGTACTGTACGACACTAAATTTCACACTCAGTGGTTGTTTTACATAACAGGAAACCTGCTACACAAGCACTGTGCATAAAAACAGCTGTATAAATGTGCACATTACAAAACAGAGGAAGCAGATGATATAGCTCGTGAATGTGCATTACTTGCTGTCTGTTTTAAAAATCAAGCGTCACATTCGATTTTTGTTTGACCGCTATTTGAGACTGGGGTCTCTGCTTACAGCCCCGATGGTTCTTTACCTTGGACTTGATGTGTTCTTGTTGGCTCAAGACGCAGTTCCGTAAAGGCTTTGGAGAAGATCCTGTGGGAGCTTCTGGAGATCTATATGCACAAAGTGGAAAGTGAACAAGCTGAATATTCAAAGATTAAAACAAGGTGTTGAAATGCAAATCAAAATGACACAACATACAACAGTTTAACTGGGCAAATAAACACAAAGATACACAAATTAACTTTGTCACATGTCAAATGTAAATGAATTACAAGAAATTATTTTTATATTTTCTAACTATATTTTTGCATTTACCTTTTATTATTATTATTAGTAGTAGTATTAAAAATATTTAATAAAATATAATGCAAAATGTGTAGTGTTTTAAATTCATTCAAAAAAACATTTTGGATCTATTTTTGTCCTATGACAATAGTTTGAAATTTTATATTAAAAAAATCTATTACAGCAATGTGGAGTAACTCACTTGTAAAGGGTAAGAAGGCAAGTGAATTGAGAAAACAGACAGGAAAATATACAAATGTTCCTTACAGACTGTATTAATTGCATTACATTATTATTAGTAGTAGTAAAATGAATGAAATAAATTAAGCATCGAATTAAGCATTATTATTATAAATTTACTTTAATTAAAAAAAAAAACTAAACTTTTTAGCATCTATTTTTGCCCTATGACCATAGTTAACGGTTTTATATAAAAACGCTATTACAGCAATTTGGAGCAACTCACTTGTAAAGGGAAAGAAGACACGCTCCAGAGCTGCCATTAAGAACGGCATGATCTTCAGAGAGCAGTTCCGCCTTGTTCCTGCAGGGCGGTGCTAGTGCTTCTTCATCCAAAAGAGTCATTAGAACCTTCACGGTCTCTCGGCCCCCATAGGCAGTGGAGTGGTTAATAGCATATGCTTTGGGCTAAAACGGAAAAATTTTGTGTCTTACTAATGAGGTTGGAAAAAATATTTGGAGAAGATGGGGTACATCCACTATGTTTTACCCTTGCTGGACTGATTCCTGTGCCAACCGCTGAATGCGTCTGCATGGTGTGTATTTGACGGATTCTTTCCTTGAGACTTTTGACTGTATCCTCTGCTGCAAGGTACACTGGGTCTCCATTACTGCGGCCTTTGACCAGAGCAGCTCTAATACTAGACACCAGCTTGGATCCAGCTTCTCTGTTGGAAATAAACAAATGCAATACATACAATTAAAAACACCCATTTTCATATTTTAGCAGTCCTAAAAGTGCGGTCACAAACTGTAAATATTCTTTCATCCATATGCATGCAAACATAAAAGCACACAAGTACATACAAAGTTTTTTTTAATCTTAAATGGGGGGTCTAATGCTACTTCATGCATTCTGACTTATGTACACTGTTAAAGAGTTGGATTCCCATGCTAAACATGACCAAAGTCTCAAAAAACCAGTTGGATGTATGACCGAGTATTTCTGTGCCAAATACTCTCCTTCAGGGTTTGAATAAGTTTCGGAAATGTATGACGCCATAAAGGTTGGAACTCCTTTTATGGGCACTTCTCCAGGAAGAGCGCGCGCACACATCAACCAGAGCAAGAGCAGCCTGTCAATGTGTTTCATTCGGGTTATGGAAGTCATCGACAGCACTGCACACGACTTGCTCGAGAAGGATTTTACACTTAGTTTTTGACCACAAAAAGTACTCATTGCAAATTCACCAGGAAGAGAGACGAGGCACTGTCGCAGGCAGCATGTCTAAGGTCAGTAAAGGCGCTGTGACCCAGAGAGCGATTTGGGTTGTCCAGGGTGTATGCGAGAGCCATGTCATTCTTAGAGTTCACCAGAAGGCCCAAATAAGAACAGAAAACTCTCCTGACAACTCTCTGTATCTGCAGGAAAAGTTAAACAACACCTTAGTGGGATAATTGGAATTGGACTAAAAACATCAACAAATGTTAACTGAAAGGGTAAAATGTTTTTTATTTATTTTTTTATTTTTTAACAGGAACGGTTCATACTCTTCCGTTCTGCAATACTGATGAGTCAGTTAGCTGACTTGGACTCATATTGTATAAGAGGACGGGCTTTTTCCACAGCCCCTTAAGCTTAACAGGCCAGGCTCATAAACTTCATCACCCCCAGTATTACAGTGGCAAAACCCAGCGTCTACTCACACATAAATCAGAGCCCAGCAGAGCAGTTGTGAACAGAACTGGGCAAGACTAGCAGTAGTTTCGACACACTATACAAAGTGCTTTTAAAACATCCTGTTCATATGATATGATGATATATGTGACCCTGGACCACAAAACCAGTATATTTGTAGCAATAGCCAAAAATACATTGTATGGGTCCAAATTATTGATTTTTTCCTTTTATGCCAAAAATCATTAGGATATTAAGTAAAGCTCATGTTCCATGAAGATATTTGTAAACTTACTACTGTAAATATATTAAAACTTAATTTTTGATTAGTAATATGCATTGCTAAGAACTTCATTTGGACAACTTTAAAGGCGATTTTCTCAATATTTAGATTTTTTTGCACCCTCAGATTCCAGATAGTTGTCTCTCTGCCAAATATTGTCCTATCCTAACAAACCATACATCAATGGAAAGCTTATTTACTTAGCTTTCAGATAAGGTATAGATCTCAATTTAGAAAAATTAACCCTTATGACTGGTTTTGTGGTGTATGGTTTTGTGGTTATTTCATATATGATATGATATGATATTCACATTCTTCTGAATAAGAGGCACATGCAAGGGGGTGGAATTTTACAGGAAACAAAAGGGAAAAAAGAAAAAGCCAGCAAAAAAAAAAAAAAAACGAGAGTAAGATCTCAATGTAAAAGTAACAGAATCAGATCCTTTGCTAAACTCCACCCTCCTTAGTTACTGTTGCCAGGTGCAATAAGCTTTAAACTGTCACACAGGACAATGCCTTCACTTAATTATATTACAATTAATTATAACAACATGCATTCATTATATTAATAATAAGTGCTATGAAATTAAACATTTTAGCATATTTTATATATGTGATATATTCCGCATATTTAGCACTATGCGTGTGTGTGTGTGTGTGTAACCTATTACAATTGTCAGCCTATACATGTAAAAAAAATTGTGTAAAAATTAACAACGTAAAACATTAAATAAAAGTAAATATTATTGGCGTTTAAATTTTCTTTTATTAAATATATGAATATACAATTTTAAAGTTGAAAGAATTAGGTGTCATTCACTTAAAGTAAATTTTATTTATTTATTACATGCATGTAATTCAGTAAATATAGTAAAAGTGTTAAGTGCTTTGTTGAAATGTTTGTGTTCATCTCATTTGCTGTCATTGTCACTAAGAGCCACGTGCAGGTTTGTTTTTGTGAATTGTGGGGACATTCCATAGGCGTAATGGTTTTTATACTGTACAAACCCTATTTTCTATTGCCCTACCCCTAAACCTACCCCTTACAGGAAACTTCTGCATTTTTAGATTTTCAAAAAATTAATTCTTTAAAAGCCTTATAATTTTGAAATATGGGGACACTCAATGTCCTCATAAATTACCTTCTCATTGTAATACCTATGTCATACCCATGTCATTATACAAATTTGTGTCCTCAAATCACAACATGCGCACACACACACAAAAAACACTTATTCTAGTCTCGTAAATTCATCACCATTTACCTGTGGACTGCAGATTCCAGCCTTGTTAGATGGAGTTGCGGGACACACAGGAAGTGGATCCATTTTCTCCAAACTCTCCTTTTCACCAATGAGAGACTGAAACAGTTGCATCTAGATATCGAGATAAAACCGAGAATATGCCACAGATTAAAGATCTTTCAGATGGATGACTGAAAGAACAACCCAATGTGAGGCCCTCTGGCAGCACTCACCGCGGTTAGGGGCTCCTCGGGGTCCCCATTTATCCGAAGCTCCTTGAACATAATGAAGACGTCAATCAAGTCCACAGTATTGGTGCGTTTCAAAAAGCAGTCATACTCTTTTCGGATGAGGTCATAGTTCTGTGGAAGAGGGATATCGTTGTGGGATAGCTGGAGCTTGTCCAGGAGGAAGTATTTCCAGGCAGCCAAGACTTCACTCAAAGCAACACCAAAGTCCCCATGTTCCTGTCAGGAGCAGAGCAAACACAGGGACGAGAATATTACGCACAACGGTTCCACAGAAAATGTACAGATACGGAACAAAATGTATGATTCAAACTTGTGTGACTCATTCTTTTTCCTACCACTGCATATATAAACTGCAAGCAAACATTTACATTGAAATTCAAAGTGGAGATCCTACAGGTTTAAACAGTGATAATGTGAATTTAAAATGCTGTTCAAAAGTCCACCTGTGAAAATGTGTTTTTCCACCCCTTTTTTTCTTGATAAAATCATCAGCAGAAGAATTACAGTAAACATGTGGAGGAAAAAATCGTTCAAAGATCAATTGACCATCTGTACAAAGTTCACATGACCAGTGCCACATGTTTGACTTAATGCTCTTAAAAACATTCAAGATTTTTAACCATGCTTTGCATATTTATGACGTAAAAAAAAAAAAATTAAAAAAAAAAAAAGTTTCATTTTAGATGCACCAGTAAAACCATACACACTATAAACACTTTAAAAAAAAAACAGTATTACAATTTTTTTTTTTAAAGTTTTTTGTTTTAATACATTTAAAAATGTAATTTATCCATGCAATGGCAAAGCTGTATTTTCAGCAGCCATTACTCCAGTCCTCAGTGTCACATGATCCTACAGAAAATTATAATATGCTGATTTTGTGCTTAAACTTTTTTTTTTTATTATCAATGTTGAAAATGTTTTGTGGAAACTGTGATAATGTTGTTGTTTTTTAGGTTACTTTGGTTAATAGGAAGTTTAAAAGTGCAGCATTGATTTCAAACAGAAAATATTTTAATTAATTATATTGTGGAATAAGTCTTAAGCAACATTACCTGCTTGTTGACCCCAGCCATAGCAAGTTGTAGGACCATCAGCATCCCATCAGCCCCTTGGATGGTGGTCCTCTCAGAGTCTAACACCCTGTGACATTCTCTCCTGAAGACCCTGGTCATTGTTCTCAGGCTTTCCTCCATAACCACCATTATTCAACCTTTACAAAATGAACTGCAGGGCCAGAAAATTAGGCAGATCAGCACTGAAATGATTATGAGCAGACAGCAGAACATACATGCAACTCAGCCAGCATCACATATACCTTTTCAAGTCTACCACCGAGCTAGAACAGAAAGTCCGAAGACATCAAGCAAATCACAATATAGTCAGGAACAAGAGGAGGCCCTTTCCCCTTTGCACTTTATTAGGAACAGAACCTTCAAACCTCTTAGGTCAACTTACCAACACTGATATTTAGACGCGTCCTATGTCTCTAATGTGAAACACATGGGAAAACACTAACAGACGCCAGTAGATGCAAGTTATTATAAACTGGTCCGCTGCCTGTAAATTTAAATCCACATGCAAGGAAGCCTGGACCAATCACAGAGCGCGATGCGTTAGCCACGCCCCCGCCAAACGGGAAGTCAATAGCACAAACAGATTAGAACGGTCCCGTTTTGTTTTAAACCACAACGCGTATCAGTGTCGATTGTTGACAAGAAAAGAAATACAACTCATGCGGCGATTTAAAGAAATATGAGAGCTATACCATCCACTTTTAAAAATCAGTTTATATGACTGCAAGGGCAGTACATTTCCCCAGGACTATAAATTGTTTCAGTTAGCCTAGACAAATTAGCAATAAACTAAACCATTAATTAGTGCGTTTTACAATTGTCTATAGAGTTTGCATTTTATTACGTGTATCCCCCATTATAATAAGAAAAAAATACTCAGCATCTCCGAATTCATATTTTTACTTGATTTTAAACCGTATACAAACAGCTCATAAACTATTAAATAAAATACAATTGCTCCAGGGGTAAAATTAAAAATGTACAATAAATTAGAGAAGTGCATCAATGCGGCTTTGTTTCTAAAATGCTAATCAAAGCAGATACTCTTCGTGTCGTGATTATGTCACTAACCAGGAAGTAAACAAACGCGACCACGTGATCCGCAAGCGCGCTGAGAACAAGAACTCACTTTCTCGGCCAGACGATCAACGGAGTTCACAAAAATTATCTCAGGTTTGTCAAAGTTTTGATGCATTTTTTTTTTTTACACATGCATGACTCGTTACACACCAGCCTGCTGTCTCTGATCTATGTATAGTTCATTTGTAACTTCAACAGTGAAATGAATGTACGAAGTCCGTGAAGAAATATACAAAGTTATATATTTATTATATCATAACATATGTGAGGTACAGTAGTTCTAGTGTTTATTTTCTTTGAATGTAGGAAACTTTCTTCATACAACCAAAGCAATGTCTGGACAGCACACATCCTATTACATCATATCAGATAATAATTACTGCACTTTTGTTAACCATTATGGCATGCTCCTCCAATAAAATATAACACGTTTCTCCGTGTTATTTATATTTTAGATTGGAAAGTAACTCCATTACATCCAAACAGCAAAGATTCGCTTGATGGAAGATGCCAGATGAAACGGTTCGCTCTGCAAGCTACACAGTGTCCTGCGAGGACTATGTTCATGTAGTGGAGTTCAGTCCATTTGACTGTGGCTCACCTGTGTCACTTCTGGCATATGGAGGAAACCAGTAGGCACTTGTCGTTTCAAGGTGAGCCTACAGTAATTCACCAGACTGATCGATCAGTCTGTGGCAAGAGAGCTAACAGTCTGGAGATGTATGTACCTCACTGCAGGGTTGCTGTCCTGCTTCCACACACCTGTTTATGATGTGAACATCGACGAACTGGTTCAGGTGTATTTAATTAGAGGTGAAACTAAACACTAATTTGAATACTATCCTCCCTAAACAATATTCAAGATAACTAAACTCGAATGCTATTTAGGATAATTTGGAGGGTATGTGAATTGGGATGCCTGGGTGGACTGAGTTCTCTCTGGCAGGCTCAAGTAATCTCACTTTTCACCAACAAAACATCCATTCTTACATGAAACTCAATGGCTGTGTTTAGAAAGGATTACTAGCATACTTGGTACTGTGCAGTATACACTTTAAAGGGGTGGTTGATTGCGATTTCAGTTTTTTAACGTTAGTTAGTGTGTAATGTTGCTGTTTGAGCATAAACAATATCTGCAAAGTTACGAAGCTGAAAGTTCGATGCAAACGGAGATATCGTCTTTTAAAATTCTGGCAGTGTAATGCCTACAAAAACGGCTGGTAGGGACTACAACAAGTTACTTCCCGGGTTCGTGACGTAAAGATGCGTTCACGCCATATCGAAATTCCCATAATTACAAGATTCCAACTTGTAAAAAGCGTTCACGTCCTCGTAGAACTCGTAATTACAACTTGTGAACTGGGAGTTTTCTGAGAGCTACGACTTGTATCACGTGACCGTTGTACCACCTGACCACCTCAGGCTCTGTTAAGGCGTTGATAGTGTTGCCATAGAAAAGCATAATTCCGAACAGCTCAGAGTATCTCGAAATTACAGTAATTGCGATATGGTGTGAAAGCAGCATAACAAACCCAGATAAACCCCGCCCTCTGGAAAAGGCAGCAAAGGGGACGAGGCCATGCTGCGCTGCTTTAGAGAAGAGGAAGAGAAAACTAGAGGTGCACATAAAAATCTGTTCATATATGAATCGCTATTCTGTCTTCTAACGATTCTAATGGATTCACAAGTTTCAAAATCAATGTTCTAAAGCAGCGGTTCTTAATACTGTTCCTCACGTCCCCCTGCTCTGCACACGAAGCGTTAAACATGGACGCGCGTGCAGTTGCCGTACTGTATTAAAGCTTTAATCAGGATAAAACCGTATATTAAAAGCTAACATAAGCAGTATCATTTACAAATAACAGCATATCTAAAAGTATGAGACAACAACAAACATAAAACATAGGCCTACCATTAAAAGCCGTGCTTGCACAGGTTCTGCATGATCCTCTTCAATAATATTCTCTGCTTCTCAATCGGGCTCAAACTGATAAGCGATATTAACAACGCCGTTGTTTACAATACAACCGTAGCACATGCCGCTGAGGTGAAGGGCGGGACGTTTAAAGACATGCACTAGAGGCGATTTAGCCAATCACAACACACTGGGCTAGATAACCAATCAGAGCCCATCATCTATTTCTGAGAGCGGGGCTTCATAAAAGCAGGAAATGATCAGCCCGTTTCTCAGAGAAGGGACAGAGCGGTGTGGAATAAAGGTAAATTATGTGAAAACATAATGAGCATTAACACATGTTAGACTGCACCCCATAAACACAATCAAGCCTAGAAAAAAAACAGTGAACCACCTTTTTAAATTCATTCACAAGTGGTTTGTAAAACCAAGGGGTCAAGGTTTGGCTGGTTACCATGGTCTTGTTAGCCATGCCAGAACACTTTCGGGTGCCTAGAAGTATTGTTTCCTGTTGACCACCATTCAAAATTAGTTGTATATTCTAGCAAAATATTTTGCAACCGACTACAAGTTACATATCAAGTGTACATTTCATTATTTTATATTAGAAGTTTGAAATCAACTGTTAAAGTGACTCTTAAAAGCATTGTATTGCATTTTGTTCATTTGTCACACTAGTTTATCAATTTATTAAATTAAAGGTCAAGTCATTTTATGGGATTATGGGAATTATAGTACCATATATTACAAGGTATGTCGTATACTACAAGATATGGGAGATATAGTATCGTATACTAAAAAAAATTGGCAACCGTAATAGGTTGTCTGGGAAATTCAGACATTCAGAAAATGTACACAATGGCTGTATCTGAATATAAATACTTCCTTACTATAAAGCAGGGGGGGGGAAACTGTGTGAGACGTATGTCTAAATTTACAGTATTCATAAAACAGTTGGCAAAGTACCCAGATGACTGACTGCTACTGACGAGATGCTGAAGTGCACATCCAGTGGACATTTTAATATCCCATGAGGCCACAGGAGAGGATTTGGGAATGGCAATGAAGTGATGCAACTGATGCTGTAGTTCACATGACTGACAACATGACTAATGTAGTGCATCAGGATTGCATTCATGCTACATACAACATATATATTTTACAGTTGCATAAGCAAGTGCTTATTCAAAAGAAATACCTACTCTGAGAATATCCAATTATACATACCACGGACACAGCCTATGTACATAGTATTCATCGCACAGAAATCGTATACTATTCCGAATATAACCATCCATATCTATCTGTAAGAGAAAACACTCTTTTTACCAGGATGGTGCATAGAGAACAGATCTTGTCCAGTCTGCATTTCAGCATTTGAATGACAGTACCCACAGTCTAGTGATTTGTATTTGTGTAGGAGGAAGACACAGAGATCGAGGATGTAGAGTTCACCAATTTGCAAGTGTTCTCGCATGGAGTACGTGTAGATGCTATCGCATGGAGCCCTGAAACACGTCTGGACAAACTCCCTCCAGTCATCAGGTACAGCTTTAAGCATGTTCTGCTTTTTATGCAGGGGAGAAACCAAATCAAACTGATGGATTATAATGTGACTTTGTGTGTGTAATAGAAGATGTGGAATTATGATGATGTATGGAAGGAGCACAGGTCTTGATGCCAGACGCCATACAGTTCTTCATCTACGACCGGGTTCCTACTCTTCATTAAAGGCTCAGACACAGTATATGATAAGTGATTTATTTTACTGCACAAATTGTGATATTCTTTTAAATGTTAGATAAATACGCTTTTTCTGTATTGCACTATTGAATTTCCCTTCCTAATTGATGTCTGAGTCAATTGGGATATTTGAGAGTTGAGATATTTTACCACACACGCACAAACATACTCATTTTTGTTCAAACAAATGTGCTTTCTTAGAACATGTTTTTATCACTGAGAGACCCATTTTCCAGGGATCGATTCATTAGCAAGATTTGTATGTTCATGTCAAGCAGTGGAAAGTGTTTGTCACAGCTGTAGTTTGATCTGGTTTGTATCAAGAGTCTAATAAGATGTTGTCTGTCTGACAAGTCCTTCGTTAAGCTGTGAACTTGGGAGGGTTCTGCTCCCGGTAGGGAAGTTTCCTGTAGGTTTAGCAGCATGGGAAGGGCAGAGTTATTTCCTGGCCATGCTGTGGTCAGGGCGGAAGGTGTAGCGTGCTCAACTGTGTGCGCTGCCCTTTATTTGGGTTTATTTTCTTCTTCACTGTAGGTGTACCTCTTGGGAACATAGTACTAGAGATCTTATTAAGGTTTCCTGGGCATGTGGGTTGACATGAAGTCAGAGGTTATTTACAAGTTGACTTGTTGCCTGCTGGTACTGCTGGCATGTAAATGATTGGTACTGTTGTGATGTTACGCCATCTGCGCAACAATCTAGCCAAAGACAACTTGCAAATTAACGTGTTGATAGAACTATGTGGTGGAAACTGGACCTTTCGTGTTTTTTTAAAAATTTGTTATAAGATGGAAGATGATTTTGTGTCTGTGTGTGGTATGGTAACATAAAAATGTGCGTGCGACTCTCTAACTAAAAGTGTTTTTCTTGTCAGAGGTGAGTTAGTGTAATTGTGTGAATAATTGCTGCTGCTGATTAGTGGCAGAGCTGTTTTATTAGGTTTGGTTGGATTTTGAACAGACAAATGTGAAAATGGCGTGATGAAATTCTGACTTTGGTTGTTTGTAATCTCTCCAGCGTTTTGTCTTCTGACTGTGGTTCGTTACACACCCACGTACATGATGGTGACTAAATGCAGTGCATTATTTTATCCTTTTTTTGTTGTTTTGCTCATTTCAGGTTTTGCACTACAGCGGCTGACAGAAAAATCAGGCTGTGGACATCTATCTTCAAAACAATTGTGATGCAAAGATAGCTCTCTCCTCCTGCATACTCACAATATATTGGCTATGATTTGTGTAAATATCAAAATGATTTTAATGTGCTTTTAATTGGCTGCTAAAAAAATACTGTGAATCAGTTCAAACGGTCTGAATCAATTCAAATTATGTTTATATCTTGATATTCCATGAACTATCCATGAGCATCATCACTTTAAAAAGGTTCAAAAATATTGTCAAAAAGCTGAAAAATATCAAGATATAATATCAGGCATAGCCTTATTGTACACCCATCTGTACAGTAACATTTATTTTTGTCCTTGGCTGATTTATTCAGTATATGAACGTTGTATTTGATTTCTATGATTTCTTGTGTTGCCTAGGTGATGGAAGGCCACACCAACTACATCAATCATCTAGTGTTTGAGCCTGCAGAAGGAAAGGAAATAGCCTCTGTCAGCGATGACCACACTTGCAGGTTAGTTGCACTGCAGTCCGAGTGTATGAGTGTGAGAAAGTGAAATATGTGTGTGTGTGTTCTGTTCTCTGTTAATGATGCAGAAAGTCTTGACCAAATTTCCACACTGAAACCCGACACTAAACACAACACGGTTTGCCGTTGCTCTGCGTAAGCGTCAACCGCCACTTGCTCGCAGAGTTTTTCTAAGTAATTGGTTAAACGTGGAAATCCAATCAGCAGCCTTGGCTTTTCCTCTCCACGGCCACAGTTAACGAGCTCCTCGAATGTGGCCCCACCAATCAGCCACTGAGGTAAGTGCGGTTTCCTGGCAGTCAGAGGTAATGTAAGAGAGCACTCCTGGAGTCTCGGGTCTTCCCTTTTGCGTCAGAACCGTGTAACTGACACACCTGGATGTTGCAGCGCTGTGGCCTGCCACAACTCAATGGCCCGGCCTTTCTCTTCCCAGCTTGCAAACCCTAATGGCTTCAAGGTGGATGAGGACCAAGACAGTAGTTTTCCTTATAGACATCCAAAATTCAGCAATTGGATCCTTTATGCAGACCTTGCCATGACAGTTTTATGATGCACGTCTTAAAGTTCGGATGGCGTAACCATGTTTTCTCAACATGATCAGGTGCAGGTCCATTTCTGTTCCATTGCCTTATAGATATTACATCCCTTTCTTGATATTGACCTTCATCTTTCATATCATGCCACATATGCGCCGGGGTGTTTGAGGATCTGCTTCAAATCCAGTGCATTTCTTAGTGCACACACCTCCAGTGTCAGCATGTGACCTAATGTTAGCACTGACATTAATGTCAGCGCTGTGACAGTGTTTTCATTCACTCATCATCTGGGTGGTGTGACATTGAGAATAGGAGTGCGTTGGGTCCATCGCTCTTCTCGCAGCTGTTTTATTGATGTTGGTGAAACTTCAGGCTGTGATTAAAGGAGGAATCGCAGATCTTTATCTTAATTAGGAGTGAGTTTCAGTTTGCAGCTTCGGAAATAACGGGCTTCTCTACTGGAGCCTGGATGTGCTGAAACCCCTTTTGTCATCCCTAAAACCCTTAAGACTGGCCCAGTTAGAAGCAGCCTATTATTTTGATTAAGTAATAACCATCACTTATGAATAAATCATAGCCCACCCGACAGCACAGTAAGGTGCAAACCACTGCAGTTACCATATATTACTAATCCTGATCTGCCAGCTCAAATGAGAGATTTGATATCATGATTTGAGATTTGGTGTCTCGCTGTGGTCGTGCCATAAGGAAAACAGCCAAATGTAACCCAGAGTGCCTGCCAAAACCATAGTTTACACATGCCCATCAGAATTTAGATACAGATAGTTGATATATGTAGCTTTGGTCAGTGAATTTTGTGTCAGAGATAGTGTGTTTGGTGGGAGAGCAGAGGGGCCACTGCAGGGATTGAAGCAGGAAACATCCCCCATAAGCCTCAGTCTCCCTCTCCTGTGGAGCCAGAGAAAACAGTAGAGCGCTCCATCTGCAGAAAGATTTAAATTCTGTCACGTTGAGAAAATATGGGACGCATGAGGAACAGCGAGGTGGAACAAGAGAAAGATCAGGTTAATGTTAGAGAAAGAGAGTGAACCTTTTCCAGTCAGGCCACACAAATTGAGCTTTTGATACAAATGTGGCTCTCAGCTGGAACATTTATGCATGTGTGATACACCTTCCCTGTTTAAAAGACCACCTGTTCTGGTCAGCAGCACATGTTAAGGATGTTGGTCCGCAGCATGGGATGCTAGTAAGGTTGTGCCCCTACTAGGCTTCTTAACATGCAGCCTCTGTTAGTAAACCATGCTGTTCTTTTCAGCAGGGTTGTTCTTTCACATAGGTTTTTAAATTTGATCATGCCTGCCTTTTAATATATTGCCACTGAGTGTTTGATCAACCACCTCAATCACAGAATCGCCTTGATTTCAAACGGTTTCAGATCTCCTCTAGTGTTATGTAATTCTGTGTGTGTGCCGGAGAAAGAGTGCAACCTATTTCCTTTGAAGATCAGAGCAGGTTTTTGCTATTGTAGTGTTGCAGGCCTCAGAGCCACCTACAGATTACTTTAGGGAGTGCAGGTCACACAAGGAAATGCTGAGTTGACAGAGTTCACACTAGGAGAATGAGGCGTACCTGCAGTTACAGAGGATGACAGGTACACGGACAGTTTTCTTTTATTGTGCCAAAGGTTCTGTAGGATAGAAAAGGGGGTTGACCCAAAAGAGAACATTATAAGTTACTTATTTGAAACATTGGTAGCAACTCCACCTGATACACAAATATCACCTCATGTAATTGGGCAAAGGGGATTTGATTACAAATTTATTCAGATCCTTCCGGAAGGCCAGTTCACAGATAGTTGGAACAGGCTGGAGTTGAACTCCGTAGGAAAATGGTCTTCCAGGAGCAGGACTGGTCAACCCGGCAGTAGAGTTCGGCCTTAGTATGCTGCTAAATTATTATGCTAGATTATCAAAATTCTTTCTAAGAAAGATACTTTCAATACTGCCTTAGAATTTTACTAAAACAAGGTTCCTTGGAAGGCAGCAAAATTTTACTGCTAGCTTGTTGGAACTGCCTTCCAAAGGCACATGCAATGCCTTAAAAGGCTTTTTACACAAAACTTTTACTTTTAGAGATACACAGCTTGCCACTGGGGTAGTACCCTCAAAGGGACACCTTAGTGCCTTCTTTATCTCTAAAGGGTGCATATTAGTACCTTAGAATATGTACCTCAAAGGTAGTAATATGTACTCTTATAGTACTACTATGAACCAGCTCACTAGGTTTTGAAACCGAGCCATTGTGTCCTGTAAAGTGAGTTGGGAGACGATGTTGTTTTCGGGTTGGTTTCGCCTGCCTCACATCTGTTTATGTGTGAGGTTTAAAACTTTTATTCTCTTCATGATTGATAAATTATACTAGACCACAAAAAAGTGTAATTTTGGCTTCTGAGAGCACCTGAATGTAAACAAAACCATTAACACTATTGGTTTAAACCGGTCAGGTCAGAACAGTTATTCACACCATCTCTGTCAAGAAATTAGCTCCTGACCCGGTCGCCACCATAAATGTTTGTTTCAACAGTTCTTGACTCAATCTCAGTATTTCTCACCCCTGCCCCATCTGAAAAATCACATTGCATGCTCAGGTCAGCTTCCCGGTTGTGCAGTGTAGGAAAACACAGACAAGCCAGACAGACCCTCCCCTTGTTTTTTCTCTTAGATCTTTCGTGACTTCAAACACTTCCCTCTCTTTCAATTTATTTTGTGCATTGCTGCCGCAAGCCATTCCATAATGCTGCGTCAGTCATTGAAGAGCCTTATGCAATAGCAGTAGCACATCGTCTGTGATGCTTCTCACTTTGTTTGTGTGCTTAGTGTCCTAATCCTCATTTGGCTTTGTCAGGACTGTAGAGAGCTAACTTTTCGCCCTCTTGAATACCATGGTGGTTGTCAAGGCTGGGGGTTTTGGTTTTGCGTGCAATTGAACTCTTGCTTGGCGAGGGGTTCTAAGTAAAGGGGTTTTAACCATGTTTGTGTGGTGTGGTCTGAAACCTCACTCATGCTCAGCAAAGGATGCCTCAGACAAGAGGAGACAGTTCAGGAGTTTCTGGCAAATGTTGGGCAGAGCTTAGGTGCTTACAAAGACCCTCATCTGGGAGCTGTTGAGCATGGGGCATGTCCTCCAAGTACCGCCCAGCTGCAGATATTAATCTACCCAACTGCACGGTTGACATTCAGACAGGCTTTGGAGTGCTTTTGGCATTCATTTGATGAAGACTTCTCAATGACCTCATCAACCAAGCGGTTGTGCGTCTTTCTTATTAATGGAGGACTTCTCCCCCCCCTCTCCTTCTCTTCCCCCACACTTTCCCAGAAAACCTCCACAGTTTCAACTCATTTGCGAGAACTTATGGTTCTCTTCACTCGGGCCTCTGTGATGTGGTAAACCCAAGATCTGATCTCCAGTGAAACCATCCAGAATCTGATCTCCAGTCGTCTTTGTCCAAATGATTTATTGCATCTGCTTGCAGGCCTCTTACTCTATCTGTACTTGCCCTAACATGCCTTCACAAACTTCCTTGAGGCCAGGTTTGCAGTGAAAATCTTGTGTTCCTGGGAAGAAAACGCTGGGAGGTATTGGCAGTCCTGCTTCTCAGTGGAACTCCAGGTCAGCTGTAGGGCTGTCGCGATAACCCCAATATCGCAATACCGCACTATTGACGAGCCAACCGCAGAGGAATGCAAGAACCGCAGCAACCGCAATATTTGAATGTGTAGTTGAATGAACAGTTTAAAGACTCACTCAAAGACAGTTCCTTGCCACCACTTTGTGGCGCAACAATGTAACTGCACTGACTGACAGCCCGTCTAGAACGCACAGGTGAAATATCTGTAGAAAGTCTCTTGTCCAGTCAGATTCGAGGATCAGAACTAACTATTATGCATATAGGCTAAAATAGCCCAACGATCTTATCGTGAGGTTTATGTTCTGTTATGTGGACCCTTGTTTTGACATTCTCTTGTGTTTACTTAACTTCCTGTTTCAATGCTCTATTTAGTTTTGGTTTCTGAATATGACCTATATATATATATATATATATATATATATACAGTGGGGCAAAAAAGTATTTAGTCAGCCACCAATTGTGCAAGTTCTCCCACTTAAAAAGATGAGAGAGGCCTGTAATTTTCATCATAGGTATACCTCAACTATGAGAGACAAAATGAGAAAAAAAAATCCAGAAAATCACATTGTAGGATTTTTAAAGAATT
>NW_015505180.1:4218949-4253967 GCF_001515645.1 Sinocyclocheilus grahami
TATATAACAATTTGGATATAGATTTATCGGCCAACATATCGGTTATCGGCTTTCAAAAATAAAGAATAATCGGTTATCGGTATCGGCCAAAATTTTCATATCGGTGCATCCCTAATGAAAACCTTCTCCAGAGTGCTCAGGACCTCCGACTGGGCTGAAGGTTTACCTTCCAACAAGACAATGACCTTAAGCACACAGCTAAAATAATGAAGGAGTGGCTTCACAACAACTCTGTGACTGTTCTTGAATGGCCCAGCCAGAGCCCTGACTTAAACCCAATTGAGCATCTCTGGAGAGACCTAAAAATGGCTGTCCACCAACGTTTACCATCCAACCTGACAGAACTGGAGAGGATCTGCAAGGAGGAATGCCAGAGGATCCCCAAATCCAGGTGTGAAAAACTTGTTGCATCTTTCCCAAAAAGACTCATGGCTGTATTCGATCAAAAGGGTGCTTCTACTAAATACTGAGCAAAGGGTCTGAATACTTAGGACCATGTGATATTTCAGTTTTTCTTTTTTAATAAATCTGCAAAAATGTCAACAATTCTGTGTTTTTCTGTCAATATGGGGTGCTGTGTGTACATTAATGAGGGAAAAAAATGAACTTAAATGATTTTAGCAAATGGCTGCAATATAACAAAGAGTGAAAAATTTAAGGGGGTCTGAATACTTTCCGTACCCACTGTATATATATATATATAGCGATAATACTGCATTGCATATCATGCTATTAAACCACTCAAAATTACCGCAATGGAAATTCCTTCACCGCGACAGCCCTAGTCAGCTGCAGGCAAGGGTTCCTGTAGTTCACCTGGTAGAGCATGGTGCTGGCAACTCCAAGGTCAAGGGTTTGATTCCCAAGGAACACATACTGATGAAATGTATGCCTCGATTTCAAAGTGTCATCAATGCTAGTGTATCGCCACTGTCTTTTCATCTATAGCGTGAAATCTGTATCTTTCTCTCTCTCTCTCTCTTTCGGCTTGCTCCCTTTATCAGGGGTCGCCTGATCCACTCAGCTGATTTGGCACATTTTACTTTGGATGCCCTTCCTGCCGCAACCTCATGCAACCCCAGTGCTGGGACACACTCAACTCACCCATTCTCTCACACACACACACACACACCCTCACTCACTCACTACGGCCTATTTACTTTGTCCAATTCACCTATGCTGCATGTCTTTGGATTGTGGGGGAAACCGGAGCACCCGGAGGAAACCCACACAGACACGGGGAGAACATGCAAACTCCACACAGAAAGGCGTCCTGCCTCAGCTGGTACTCAAACCAGGGACTTTCTTGCTGTGAGGCGACAGTGCAAGCTTGAAATCTGTATCTATTTAAGTTGTATTCAAAACTCTGTAGTCTTCAGTCATCCTGTTGTTTTAATTTAGGTTAGTGGTTTATGGTTTTTCATCAGCAAGAAGTTATTTTTAGTAATCTGACTTCCTTCTGTGTGCCTAATTAGTTCTTATTAGAATTATGCTGGTTTTGATTAGTGTCCTGTTTCTGCTTTTTTTTTAGCAACCAACTCATTTGATTTTTACTTTCAGACTTCCTTTGTTTGTGTGTGTGCGTTTGTGTGTGTGTGTGTGTTTTAAACGGTAAGAACACATGGGGAAAGGGGTGATGTAATAACCCATTCATGGCCTCATTATTTTTTTCCTGTTGCTGGCCCATTTGCTCTGTCACCATGACCTCCAACTTTATTGCACCACTTATGATTTGGATTAAATTGTGAATTTATTAAAACAAAAACAGCTGTCCTCGTACTTAATGTCTGCATTTTGAATTGTATTTACCTGAAGATTATATTGTTGCTTTCCTTTTTAAAGAGTGTGGGACCTTGATGGTAATGAAACCATTTAATTCAGGCTGCGTTCCCCTGGTGTAAGTGTCTGTTGGCACCCTGAGGACATCTGTAAGGTCAGTAACAAAAGTCTCACAGAACTAATGGTCATATAGGATGTACATTTCAATGTGAACTTTCAATGGGATATATTTGTTTAATACAGTTGATGGTGGCGGAGAAGAAAGGCACTATACGGTTCTATGACCTTGTTACACAACATGCCATTCTGTCTCTGGACAGCGGGCATGTGCCACTCATGTCAGCTGACTGGTGTCTCACAAACACTATTAAAGTTGGAGCTGTGGTGGCCAATGATTGGGTGATCTGGGACATTACCCGCTCCAGGTAAACACAACTTTGTCTCTGTGGTCAAATTCATTGTTCGTGGTGTGTTATGTTTTTGCAGTGACGTGCTTTTAAAGCAGAACTATTGTACGGTCAACATGACCCAGGCACATTGTATACTATCTGCCCTGTTCCACTTAATTTAGTTTATCTTTCAGAGAATAAAGAATTTGTTCACAATGTGCAAAACACATCTGCTTCGTAGAGAATCAAGACTGTAAACCTTTTGACATCTTTCATGAACTCCTCCCCATTAAATCACCATTACGACATTCAACTAAGCAGTTTTGTTGACCATGACGTAAAGGTGGAGTGAATTAAACTGTCGGTAAATGATACTGATGTGTTTTTCCTATAGTTATCCACTTGAGAAGAGACCAGGTCATGTTGACAAGGCAAGGCATTTCAGGTCCATTTTTACTACAATCAGATCATTCATTATTTGCTGGAGACTGCGTCCATGACTATAATGCTAGTGACCTCTCTTCTACAGATGGTCAAGGGCAAATGAGAATCTTTTCGCTACCACAGGCTATCCAGGAAAAATCAACAGTCAGTTATTGGTGCATCATCTGGGACATCCACAAGTTTGTAAAATTACATATTTTGCTGTTTGTGTTTGAAATAGGTTTGAATTTTGCATCTACTTCAGGTCTCATGGTATACAACTGTCATTGCAGCCTGTGATCATTGGTTCTGCATCTGTGGGGGCTGGTCTAAGCTGGCATCGGACCCTGCCTCTGTGTGTTATCGGTGGGTACCGAAAGCTGTTCTTCTGGATGACAGAGTTGTAACCTGGATTGAAGTCAGCTGGAGAGGGTTTTGGTTTTCCTTTTTCAAAAAATAAAGTCATATTTTTCATGCGCTGTCACTGTACGTATTCCACTGTCTTATTTTATAGGTCACTTAGGTTAGAACTCAGAATAACAATTGTGGGAAACAAGACTCTCTTTCTTCCTAGTTTTTTCCCTTTTTCTGCGAAGCATTGTATCAGTGTTTTTGGTGTGGTGTTCTGCCAAGCTGGCTTAAAGTTGAGCCAAAGGTCGCCTAACGGCAGGAGCTGGCAGTTTTCATTGCAGAATGCTTGAGTGTGAGACAAAAAACTGTACAGGTGCTCATATAGACTGTCTCATTGACTCCACCAGGATAATAATCTGCAGTCCCATTCCTAACACTACAGGGGAACTTCCTCCGCTTGACCGTGACGCATGTGTGGTGGGGGAGACGGACGCAATGCAATTTGTGCTTCAACAGTTGAACCCTGAAGATGAAGACAAGCATGGGAAACTAAAGTGCAAGGAGAACACAAGACGGCGTGAGCTCTGTTTTTTTCCAAGAAAAGCACAGGAGACTCTCTAAAGGGGGAACAAGGGTCCTCTCAGGTCAATTGTGCTATGTTTGGGCAGGAAGGTGTGAGGCCAAAAGGTAGAATAGTTGGATCAATGACAAAAAAAAACGTTCACAAGTTTTTAAAAATAAAATTGTTTAAAACGTGCTTTAAGTTTAGATATTTTTTTCTTGGGTTTTAACAAATATGCTGTCTGTATTCATGGTGATTTCATGATGCAAAAAGTATTATTTTCAAATATCACTAATTATTCATTCATAAATCATTACATTTTTTTGGGGAGTCAAATCACATATAGTTGAAAAGTTGTAAAATATTAATGACAAGAAGTGCAGCAACCCTGGAGAAGATTTCCTGCAGTTCCTGAGACTTTTGCATGTGCTCCATTTGTAACAGTAGGGCATATTGTGCCTGGGTGTTAAAGGTGAGACTGAAATGGGTGCACAGGGGAAGAAATGAACCTACACTCTTTCAAGCCCGAAAGACAAGCCTGTATGATTCTTGGAGCCCAGTAGCACACCACCATCTGCAATCATAACATGCTACTGCTCTCCTGGTCCGCTGGCTTTGTTTGAATAAGTTCAATGTGGTCTGAAACGAGGCTTTGGTAGCGCTGAACGTGGCTGGTCCTGGACGAGCTGTATATAGCTTTGAGAAATCAATGTCAGCCTCTTCCACATACTCTCACACAAGGAACACTATTCCAAAGGATACAGAAACTTTTTGAGAGAGCATTGAGAAATTCCTGAAAGGACTTTTAGGTAATATGATAGAGTAAATGACCACCTTCCCAAAATCTACTTTAAATGATCAATATTTGGTTGGGCACGATTTTAACCCAAGACTGCCATCTGGTGGCTGGATTACATTTAGTAGTGGGGCTGTGCCAGAGTCCTGTGAATATGCCTTTTATTAAGAACCAGTTCATGATTAGGGTATGCATCATATATATGGTGGTTTTTACTTGGAATATTTCAGTCATCCATTGTCAGCCTGGTGGGAAAGATGGCAGTATTGTGATAGAGAATGCTTATGCATTTCTTGCAGCAGATGCTCTCTGTCATGATGAAGAAAGACTATGCAAGTCTTCCTTCAAAGGCCTAATGCCTTAAGCCTCCAAAGTTGGCGAGTAGTTTTAATGACTGAAAAAAACCATCATGATCAAAGCAGCTCTATCCAGGTTGAGAGCTTCCGCTCAGCTTACAGGCCTATTCACTCTTTGAGACAAAGCGAAAAGAACAAAAGGAAGGAGTGCACTTTTTGATTCCAGGAGATAATGCATTTTCATGAGGGTTCTCCTGGATAAGTAGAAGTCTTTTGAGGACCAAGCCTTGAACTTTCTTTCATAGTATGACCAGTGGCTAAAAGGTGGTAATATGGTGATGTAGACCTCTGGTGGGAATCGTAAAGGTTTAAACAATTCTGGTTCCGGTTCCTCCTTAACGATTCCAGCTCTGTAGCGGTTTTAATAATGACTCTTTTAGAAATGTAAGAAATAAATATTTGGAAAAAATAAATGTAATTTCATTGCAGTAAGTATACATTCAAGTCAACAAAAAAAGGGAAAATGTATTATCTATATGTTTTATACATTTATTGACTTGTAATTTTTAGTCAAATTCTTATAACTCGATCTTTCAGTGAAAAAGACATGTCTCTGGTGAAGTATGCCAGACTTCTTCAATCATGCCAGTCTGCTTAAAGCCCATCCCTCTACAATCGATTGCAAGATCACATCTGTTTTACACAGGCTTTTTAATGACTATTTATTGTCTTTAAATAACAATACTAAAAAGTTCACTCTTCGTCATACTCAGTGCTTCAGGGGTGTGGTGCTAAGATTTTCTTTTTGTGCAATTGGTTGAGATTTCTCTGAACCATGGGTAATGCATTTTTTTTTCACAAAGGAATTATGCTGTTGAACACAATTATTAAAAAGTAAGTTGAAATAATATGGGCCAATGGCTTCAACAAAAGCTTACCATTGATACCTAGTAGCTCACAGTTAGTGTGTCTTTAAAGGTTTATAAGTTACTGTTGAAAATCAATTCTCCTGGAGAAAATAAATGTGATTTTTCACTTCCGGAACCTGATTGTTGCTCTCCACAATGGCCACAATACCAAAAGGCAATGCTTATGTTCTGATGACGTGATAAGTGTTTGGGATTTGAGGGTAGAATTTCACAGGACTCCTCATAGGTTATCATATTGCTTTGGCAACACACATTTTTTTGAACGTGATGGATTCGGATCCAAGCTATGGTTTTCAGAGGGATTTGTGGGTTGGGTTGAGCGCAGTGTAAAATGAGATACGAGAGACGATTAAGTGTTTCAATTTGGTTTTTGAAAGCAGATGCTCCTCTCCTCTCTCCCACATTTATTACATTATTTGCCGGACAAGCTCTCTCTCTCTGATTCGTTATTTCAGCACGCTGAAGACAAACAAAGGCCAGCCAGCTGATAGAACATCATTTACCCCTGAACTCAATGAATTCCAGCACAGAGTGACCTGGTTGCTCACTTTGTGGTTTCACCTAGAGGATCGTTTGGCCTGTGCTGGAACCAATAGGGAGAAATATGCTGTGACCTGGTAGCTTAATCTTATATTATAAATGGAACAGTTGCGTAGCTGTTCCTACACCATCTGTAGTGCAACCACAAGCTGTCAATCTGTTAAATGTTGGGCTAATCCACTAAACGGTCTCCTTTCCTGTTGGAGCCAAAGCAGGAAAGATGATTCATTTATGATGCATTTAAGCAATATTATACTAGCAAGAACGCTGTCCCAAATATTAGCATGGCTGAGACTGGGCCATGGCCACGAGGTGACAGGTGATTACAGCAAAAGCACAAATTGTGTTGTATAAATTATCCAATCATTATACTTCAGAAAAAGTACAGATTCCTTTATGGAAATTGACTCAAGTAAAAGTTCAAGTTGCTCATAAGAAAAACACTTAAGTAAAAGTATTAAAGTAACTGATAATAAAACTAGCCTACTTAAGTATCAAACGTACAAGTAGACTACTAAATGTTATAAATAATGGCACAGCTGACTGTATCAATGGCAACCTAACTGAGAGTCTGGAAATATATAAAATGCATGTAATAGATATACAAGATATATAATACTTCACGAGTTTTATTCAGATTCGTGATTTGCGAAACGAATCATGTACACCTCTTCGCGAACCACTTTGACAAATTCAAAGGAACCGAATTGAATCAAAAGATGAATTCACGAACTGGATATCTCTCGGCGATCAGCAAAATTGCTTTCTGTTTGTTGCACTTTGCAATCGCAAATGTAGCGAAATGGTCAGGAGAAATATGTCGGAGTAAAAGTATCACTTTTTCCTTTAATATGTAGTAAAGTAAAAGTAGAAAAATGTATACTCGAGTAAAGATACCGAGCACCTGTAACGTTACTTATACGTAAGTATTTGTACTTCGTTACTATACATACTGAGCACAATTACGATTGGGTTATTTATTTTGTACAAAATAATGTTAAATAACTAGACACAATGTGGCCACTCACTTTATCTCTTTTTGCTTCGGTTGAATTTAGGTGTTGGACCTCTCCGAGTTAACATGCAGGCTTTTCTGAATGAATCAGTGTTCCGAACGAATCGGTTCTAGGTTAAAGTAAATGATTCAATGAATCATTCATAAAGACAGTCACTTGAGGCCACCTGCTGGATGTAACACACAGAAAGAGTCAAAATGGAAAATCCCTCACGATAACGTATCAAATAATGAATAGGCTATGTTGTGTATTTATAATAAATATAAATATTGTGATTTATTTTTCTGGTCATTGCTTGTATAGGCTATATGTGAAACAGAAATGCTGACTGATGAATTTTGCAGGCATTTATGAATTACTGTCTTTTCCCCCAGTAACGTCTGCATTTGATCCATTTCTGCTGAACTGGAAAACTGTGGCATGAGGTTTGAGAGTTGGTCAAAGCATTTCTCTCTCACCTCTTTATATTTACCACAGTCTCTGTCTCAACCTCACCAGTGTCACAATGCACATAGACTCGTTCTTTCTTTGGCATCTATGTCTGTGTCTGCCTTTTTCTTTTGCCAGACTGTAAACGAACAAAGTAGAGAAGTTTAGGCAGATTGTACTTTCTGTTTAGGGCCAGATAACATTCTAGTTTATTTTGGTTTTCATTTTACCACTGGTCCAAACATGAATGACTTGGTTCATTTTGATATGGTTTCATTCCAATATGGCTCTTGGATTTTAAGAGCTACATGTTTTAGGGGAACTTGAATTATTGTGTTCATAATTTGAGGGATCACTCTTAAATATCTTTAAGATTCTTAATTGGCATCTATGGTTCCACGAAGAACCTTTAACATATATGGAAACGTTCCATTCCACAAAAGGTTCTTTAAAGTTGAAAAAGTTTCTTTAGGTTTTTCAAATGTCCTTCACACTAAGAAAAAATGATTCTTTTAATTGTTCACTGAAAGATTCTTTGGGGAACCAAAAATAGTTCTTAAAATGTTTCTGCAAAATTCAGCATGTAGGGATTCTGTGGGGTGTTTGTCCCAACTCGCTTTGGTTTAATGTTGCATTTAAAATTCATGATTCAGAAACAGGCTTCCTGTCTTGTCAAAACAATACATGTACACTACACCGGAAACTATGATGTAAGGTAAAATACAGCGGTAGTCAAAATAAAGATATTTATTATTTTGGTAAACAGAACTCTTCATTACATTTGAAGGGGATAATGACACAAATACACACATATACTGTACACATTTCAACACCATACCGCATGCAATGTAATCTGCAATACTCATATTCATACAGAAAAGCTTTCCTTAAATAAATGATACTGTATCTTGCACTCGGGTTTATTTCTGTCCCAGCCTCTCCAGGGCTTTATGTAAAATCTTTAGGTCATCCCTCATCTGCCCTAAAGCATTCTGGATCTTAGAAGGCTCATCCAGAACCTCCATGCTGCAAGTATAGGGATCATATCTAACAGAGAAGGGCTTCTGTATTGTGGATGAATATTGCCTGTGGAGCAACAGCAATAGCAGTCACTAATGAGGCTTTCTGATCATTTGTACAACCTCAGTGAAAAGGTTTCTACAGATCATCTGAGAAAACACCCACCTTAGCTTGTGTTTGGTGTCCTCAAAGCTTTCGGACACAAAGTAAACAGGCTGATATGACTGGTCCTGGTATGGTTGGACCGCAGTCTCAATTGGGTTGAATGGCTTGTATTGGGGCTCATTAGAAAGGGCGTACTGGAAAAAAAGATACAATCCATTTAATTTTCAAAAACAAACAAAAAAAATGCTGTTCTTTTGAACTTTCTATTAATCACAGAATCCTACAAATCACAGTTTCCTTAACAATATTAAGTTAAGCACAGTTGTTTTCAACATTTATAATAATAAGAAATGTTTCATGAGCTCCAAACCAGCATATTAGTGCTTTTTATTTTTGTCTTACCAAAAGTTCTCCATATGAGGACAGTAGTCCAGCCCCATAGGCCTTTACTGTTCCATTTTGCTTACAGAGACCAAACTCCACTGTAAACCAGTATAGCTGTGTGAAATTTAGAGATGTTTTGTTAGGCTACACATACTAACATGTACAGTATAGTACATACATACTGTGAGCATAAATGGTTTACAGGATGACAGAATACAGAATGACAGAATTTATAAATAATGTCATTTTAACTTTTTTTATTTTTTTGACTTTGTAATATGAATGAAACAACACAAGGGGGCACTAAAGACTTGCTTTAATACGCTAATATTCAGTGAAGTATTCTCCAGCAGAATATTTCCACAAGGATGCACTCACTGTGGACAGTTTCTCAATATCCTCATCCAGTGCTCCAAGCGAGGCAAGTCCAATCTCCTGCAGGGTAAAATGTTCAGTGTCAAATACACACTGTCTTTCAGGATTTCACTTCGTGGACAAAGATTGGTTTACAGGTTGACGATTTAAATCAGATCTTTCTGTATTGAAATAGCATGCATTATAAATGTTAGTAGTCCAAATTCACACATTTCCCACTTGAACTGTTCATTTCAAGCTGTTTATGTGGCATAGAAATCAAACTTGTACTTCTGGACAAAAACATACCTGTGAAAACTGAGCAAATTCTTTGTCTGCAAGCATGGGAATATGTCCAAGTAGTTCATGGCAGCAGTCACTGTTTAGAGTAAAATAAAGTTAAAATATTAATATTGTGCATTAAAAAGATTTGCCAAATGAAATGTTGTCTAATGGGTCTGTGTCACTATACTTACGGTTCAGGGGAATGCATGGGAGCTGAAGGGTGACGAATGTACTGAGTACACTGGAACACCCGGAACGCTAGACTGGCTAGGAAGTCCCGAGCAGAGAGCAGCCCTGCCACTGGCCGCAACTGAAACCCTGTCCTTTCTAAACAAAGGTAGACACATTCACAGAACATGGTCAATATGAACTGCAGTTTTGCAACTTTATTGCAGGAACAGAATAAGCAGGCCTGTTTACCTTTAAGAAAAGCAGAAACTTCTCCTAGCTGAGGGATCTTGTCCTCCCCATACAAACATTCACTCTCCAGCTGACCTAGGGCTTCTAGAAACTGTCTGCAGGCATGAGTGGGGTACAGACCACCCAGAGTCCTGTAGACCTCCCTCCTGCCTCATCACAAAAAGCGCTCTTAGAATCATGCGGTCGCACTAGTCTTCTCTAAACATTTGATATGCAAATAATGACATATAGTTGACAGCGAGAACATCAATCAAACTCAATAAAATAATTGGGAAACCTACCAAGTGTCAATCTCTTCTGGAGTGTATTCCACTACAGGTAAAGGGTCACCACTACAATGACAAAAGAAAGATAATCGGTTCCTAAAATATAGTCACTTAGTTGATGAATGAAGTTCATACAGTAATATAATTTATATATATTTTTCAGATTGATTAATTTCATGTGACTTACTGCTTATATTTGAAAGCCAGTTCAGAAATGATTCCTCTTCGTTTTCTGTATTCCGGATCACTGAATCCCTGAATGTTACAATCGTTCATGTCACTTGTATAACAATTGATCTGAATAATTCAATGCAAGTAGAACTAAGATTCTAAAATTCTGAATGTAATTAATGTCCTGTTTGAAGAAAAGCATCACTGTTTTTCACTTACAGGGTGATCCTGGTCCAGATCAGGGTCGTATTTTGTTATCAGATGATTGCATTTATCCAGGTCAGAAATCTTCTTTGGAAACCAAGGAACTGTATGTTAAAATAAAATGAAAGGAACATTATGAAATAGTTGAAAAGAAATGTCTGATTGCAGTATATGTAATATGGAATAGCTAAATCACCTACTCTTTTCCTCTTGCACTATTCTCACGTCATCTGCAACTCTTTTTATGGAGTTGATGAAGATGTCAGTGTCAGAGCAGTGCACTTCACACTTCATGAAGAACTCCAGATCATCTCCACCGCTCTTCTTAGACTTCCTGCTCGGTCGACTCTCCAAATGGAGGAGCTTTGCTTCGAAAGTCTAAGTCGCAAAGCCAGACAAACGTTTTTATTATGTTTTCATCACAAAACATTTATTTATGGCACCTACAATGAAAAAAAGCATGAACATAATGCATATACCTAGAGCCAAATTTGACACGACTAAGAAAGCAGCGCATGGGCTGTTATGTTTTTAGTGTTGTTAGCCTGTTTTATGTGTGTGGGGTTTTTTTTAGATTTATTTGCACAAATGTGTTGATTTTGTTTGCTATTCTGAAATAAACCTAGAGTGGGGTGACAATGGGGATCATTATTTTGTACAAATATATTTGATTACCACAATAAATTCACACACAGATTTAAATTGCCCATGTTTTCTGTCGGTGTCACATTTGTAACAACAGCTCTGGTTGTCTTTGACCTTACTTAACACAGTTTAGGTAATTCGATTTTGAATACGTTAATATACAGCAAAATACTTATAGTAAGGTACACTGAAAAATGGTGTAAAACAATTTTCACTCAGAAGTCACAAGTTCCTAGTAAACTTCCCAAACAATTACAAGGATAAAAGGCATATTACACATTGAATTACATTTGAAATCTTGAAGCAGAAATACTAAAATGGTATTTTCTTGTACAACGTACTCCAATAACCTTTGTTTTATTTACAACTTCGAAAAATCCCCCATTTTTCTTTTTCTCTTTTCCTTTTTTTTTTCACACGTTACAGAAGTTGAAACAAAATGTCACCACGACTGTAATTTATGAATGAAAGAAGTAAAAGCACGTACCTCAAAGACTTTGCCAGCCTTGAAGAAGCCTGCGTTTTTCTCATTTTTGAGAGCAAAGAGGATGTTGAGAGTGACTTTACCGCTTTTCTCCTCCTCAAACACGAAGCTGTCCCCGCAGCGCGAGGGGCCCGGAGATGGCGAGCCGCTCTCTCTGTCGCGCCGTGAGTCCTCGATCAGACTGCGCTTTCTGCCGCTCAGCGGAATGTTCTGCACTATACTGTCCGTCTTCATCGATTCTTAGAGGATAAATAGGCCACTATATCTCAAATAAATATATCCAATTAGTCTTTGTATACTAAAATGGTATTTTCTTGTACAACGTACTCCAATAACCTTTGTTTTATTTACAACTTCGAAAAATCCCCCATTTTTCTTTTTCTCTTTTCCTTTTTTTTTTTTCACACGTTACAGAAGTTGAAACAAAATGTCACCACGACTGTAATTTATGAATGAAAGAAGTAAAAGCACGTACCTCAAAGACTTTGCCAGCCTTGAAGAAGCCTGCGTTTTTCTCATTTTTGAGAGCAAAGAGGATGTTGAGAGTGACTTTACCGCTTTTCTCCTCCTCAAACACGAAGCTGCCCCCGCAGCGCGAGGGGCCCGGAGATGGCGAGCCGCTCTCTCTGTCGCGCCGTGCGTCCTCGATCAGACTGCGCTTTCTGCCGCTCAGCGGAATGTTCTGCACTATACTGTCCGTCTTCATCGATTCTTAGAGGATAAATAGGCCACTATATCTAAAATAAATATATCCAATTAGTCTTTGTGTCGACACCAAACTCCAACTCTGCCTAAATGAGGAGAAAACTCTTATGTTCACTGTGGGGCCAAAACACTGCAATTTATAGACAGACGTGCTAAATAAATATATCCAATTAGTCTTTGTGTCGACACCAAACTCCAACTCTGCCTAAATGAGGAGAAAACTCTTATGTTCACTGTGGGGCCAAAACACTGCAATTTATAGACAGACGTGCTGGATTTTATGCAAATGTGTTGCGTAAATGCAAGTCTAATTTTAAGCTGAGATGCGTCACGAGTTTGTGTTTTTCTTTTCCAGATAAGAGCAGTGACACGTGACATTTCACAGGCGCTTCACAGCCAAAAGCGACAAATTGCATAAACTAAATGCCATTTTTGTGTGTGTGTGTGCGAAAAGTCAGCACTAAATGAGTCTTTATTGGAAATATCTAAATAAATAAGTATCTTTTGTTTATAGGGTCGTAAATGATACAGAAAATACGGCATTGATACTGAGCTGCTCTCCAAGGTACTGAAACCGACTTCTGCTGTACGCATGCTGCTCCCTTAAACGCGATAAATAACAAAAACTATAACAATAATAATAATAATTATTATTAGAATTAGTACAAGTACTAGTATTCTAAAAAAGAATAAATGGCAACAATAAAGGATGATAATAATAGTTTTAATAATAATATCTTTATTTTTTTTTAATACATGTGACAATGCATGCATAGCATCTCAGTCCTCAGTACAGCCACAGATGAATGATATAATGCAGTTTTCTGAATTACATTCACAATAAAGCGAAACTTCAAACTATATTTCGTTACGTGTAAGTATTTTAATCACTAAGCTTTAGTTTGCATATGAACGCATGTTTTAAATAAGCAATTTAATACTGAAAATAATTCGTCCCTCAAATGCGTTCGCTCGACACATGGTTTCAACAAGCCTTTGATGCCGTGATTCATTGATTGCGGGTTGTTTGGGGAAATTACAGCAACATTGTGCGACATCATGTAGCAACAGCTGAAGCAAATGTTGGACGGTAGGCAACCTGTATTTTTGTACGATTAAACTATACCGAGAAAAATACAGTAGGCCTATATAATATATATAAAATAACAAATATTGCGGCAGCGGGCCTGATCGTGCCCGAAGATTTTTGGTATTTACATGCGATTCGTCTGGCATAGTTTTTTTTTTCTCCCGTGTTATTTCGTTATATGTCATTTAAATACGTAGTGGCTAAATATATTTGGACTAGCAAAATATGTCTATAAATATGTTCTACATGCAATATATAAGGGCTAATTTAATATTTAATATAATGCTCTCTCTATCTCAGCTTGATTAGAAAATGTTGTAAATGAGCATAAAAAGCAACATAGACGATGCTAATGAAGCGTCTTTGATTTTCTAGCATTTCTTCTTTTCCCTCGAAAATCCTCCAACATCGTTTCACTCCATCTTTCGCAGGGCAGTGCACAGGATTGAGATTTCACCTTGGAAGAAAAAAAACATCCATTTGTGATCCATGCGGGATTAAATTAAAACTTGAACATATTACTGTAAGATAACAAATATGGCAACAGAAAAAAAATCTCCAGGTCAAAAACAAATTTGGAATTCATAAATTGCTTGTTTAGTTACTAATCATAAGATACGCTGTATTTAAAAAAAAAAAACTGTGAAAAAAAATATTGACACTGTGCAGTTTTTACCTCAGGGAATTATTTCTAAGTTACTATGATTTGATTAAAAACTAAAAATTTTAATTGCTGTAAAAAAAAAAGTAAAAATACAACCTGAATTTCATCATAAGTGAAGAAAATTAAGTCCAGAGTCCAGAACTCTGAATTTAATTATAAAATAAAAATGAGTAGACTAACTGAATGGAAACAAAGTATTAAATAATGCTAAAAACAGTTTTACAGTGCTTATCTGATCCTTAAAAATTACTTGTGAGTGTACATGAACGTATTCAATTTGACTTTTAGATAGTAAACTATATTATTTGACTTTTTACGGTGTACTTTTCCAAAATCCTTACTATAACTCTCAAATCATATTTTTTCCTGCTCATTCCTCTTGTCTTTACTTTCAGTAGAGAATTCTCCTATCTGATTTTTTTTTCTGAAAATCCAGATTTTTCATTCTTAATTCTTGTATAATATAGGGAAGATTAAGTGCTACATAATACTGAAGACACACCGCTGATGTTGTCAGCCAGGTTCTTCAGCTGCTGTGTGTTATCCAGCACCTCAATTCTCTGTGTGTAGGCATTGTAGCGCACAGAGAAAGGTCTGGGAATGATGGAAGCAAATTTCCTGAAAAAAAAAGATAGATAACTGGAAAAAATGCTGAGGGAAAGGAATATTTTGGAGATGGTTTAATGGCAGTCACTTTACCTGACTTTTTCTTTGGCATCCTCGAAACTTTCAGCCACAAAGTAAACTGGCTGGAACTCTGTAATGGGATACTTCTGCTGGCAGGTCTTCTCTGGCTCGAAGGGCAGAAGTTTGGGCTTGTCCGTCAAACAGTACTATAAGACATCAGAATAACATCTAATTTTCAGTCTGTTCTCCACTTTAGCCATGCTTTTGTGCATCAGTGTCATGTTTCTGTGTATCACTCCACTAATGGCACAATAAACTCAACTGGGCTGCTAACCCATTTTCTGAAAGCTCGCAGCAAAAAGCCAGTTTACTTTGATGGGTTAGAGCACAGGGCATGAACCAGGAGGAAGTATTCTGAGAGGTACCACATACAGTACATACCTGCAGTTCGCCAAAAGATGAGAGCAGACCGGCACCGTAAGCCTTTACTTCATTTCCTTCCTTGCACAGACCATATTCCACAGTGAACCAGTAGACCTGCAAAAAAATAAATATTATAATCATGCAGCCCTTCTGAGAGAGACAAATATACCTTGTGGTCTTATAATATGGCCTCAGTTAAAATGTGGAAAATTATTCTTATTGTAACCTAAAGCAATACTCACTGTAGCCAGCTTCTCTATGAACAAATCAGGGGCGCCCAAAGAAGCGAGTCCAATTTCCTGATCAACAGGAAACATCATCACATTTGGATATTATGTCACTGATAAATGCACATTAGAGATTTAAAGTCTGAAGCAGATGTTCTCTAGATACCCACATAATACTATGGAAGCTTATTTCTGAAGTTCTGAATTTTTTCTCACAATTATGAATATATATATATATATATATATATATATATATATATATATATATATATATCATAATTAATTAAAAAAAGTGTCAGAATTGTGAGAATAAAAGTCAAAATTACAAATGTATATCATGAATTTCACTTCTTTCATTCAAATTAACATTATAAATTAATTATTATATTATATTATATTATCAAACCTGTGAGAACTGGGCAAAACTTGGGTCAGCAAAGAGTGGGACATGACCCAGCAGCTCATGGCAGATATCCCTGAGGAAACAAATCCACTTTTTTCCCCCCCTTTTGATCACTTTTCACAGTTATGACATATATTTGTGCCATTTATTCCAAACAAAGCTGTAACAACTTCTTGGTCTGTATACTCACGGTTCAGGTGTGTACATGGGTTTGGAGCTATGGCGAATGTACTGTGTCGAGTGAAACACTCGGAAGGCGAGACCAGCTAAGAAGTCACGCGAGGAGAGGAGACCGGCCACAGGACGCAGACGGAAACCTGTGCATGCTGAGAAATCAAGAAAGGGTGAGATATGTAGTGTAGAAGTGAAACACTAGTTTTTCTTTGTTTTTTTCCTTTTCTTTTTTATTACACACTAAACCTTCAATTTGACTTCCCCTTCACCTGACTGTATATGAGTATAAAGCAGCTCTACTGAAGGACACTCTTACTCTGCAGGTAGTGTGAGATGTCCTCTAGCTGCGGGATGTTGTCCTCACAGTACCCACAGTACTTCTCCAGAAGAGGAAAAACACGGTTGTGTTCATGACAGGCATGCGTTGCGTACAGAGACTTCAGCTCTCTAAAAACTGTTCCCCATGTGGCCTTCTCTTCGGCAGTATATTCAACACGTGGAATAACCTGTCCACTAAAAGAGGAGGGAGATTTAGCTCATTTGATCTCAGGAGGGAGGTTTAGCTCATTTTTAGGACACAATGTGTTCAAATATATTTGTCTGAACAGTATCCAACAAACCTAACAAACTTTATTTTGAGAATGATTTTGCTTGAAAAACATGTTTGTGCTATTTTTCTTTAAAAAGAAATTCCACAGTGATATTTTGTTTTATAATGCAAAGACATGTACACTACCGGTCAAAACTTTGGAATAATTTAGATTTTTACAATGTTTTTTTGTAAAGGAGACACATTGAAGACACACTGTACGTCATATCTATGTCATATCAGTGATGAGTGGTGTTATTATTGATGGAGCGTGTATGTAAATGTGGGGGCGTAGCATTCAATGCTCCTGCCCTTTGTAGTGGCCGTGTGAATAATGCATCTCAATTATGATGACAAAGCTCCCGGCACTCAGTACTGCACTGGGGCCCTGCAATTTAGCCCTTTTGTTAGGCAGCAGGAGTAATTTTCCATAGAATGCACAACAAAACAACAGGGAAAGTACTAGAGGTGGGGATGATCCCTGTAGCCCATGAGAAAGTGGGGGAGAAAGAGAAAACACTGAGGGCAATAGTTACTGTCTGTAGTTGTAGGCAATGTCAGCAAATTCCTTTCTTCTGGCGCGGTACACGGGGTCCGTAAAGCCCTGTGAATGACAATGACATTAGAGTGTGAAAGAAAGTGGAGCTAGTTCTAATCTCTCAGTAGCCTTTGACAGTATTTCTCAGTGTCATGGAGGAGACTCATTCAAATGAAGCCTTTGTAGAGTGTTTGCTGCTCATGATGAATGCATTTCAGTTTAATAACGGCTGGAAAGGGGCAATTATTTATAATTACAAGGGCTCAATTAAAGCGATGACATCAATTTGAGAGCCCCCGCCCGTTTCCATTAGAATTGAGAGTGATGCATATTCTGACTGTGGGCTTTTAGTGTCGCATGGACCAACTATGTATCTTTCAAAATACACCCACACACGCATGCGTTTGAAATAAAAATGAAGAAGTTTCCTCTCACGCTCACTTTCACTCTTTTCTTTGATCATACAGACAGTCACTTCAAAAACACACACACACACACAGTGTCTTACAGGATGGTCTGCATCCAGCTCGGACCCATAACTGAGAATCTGATTGGCAAAACGGTCCAAGTCCTGGATGTCATTGGGGAACCATGGAACTTTTGATGAGAGGGAAAGAAGGAAGAATATTTATGGTAATTATATAATCAATGCAATTTATGTCCTGTTGACAGCATATTTGACATGGTGTGTCTATCCTTGTGAAAAAAGTGTACTTTTTTAAGTACTTGACAAATTATTTAAAAAGTACTTAGAAGTAAAACTTTTAATTTGACAAAATACACATTTCAAAAGTATAGTTAAGTGTGTAAAAAATGTACTGATGAAAGTATTCTCTCTTTATGTACAATTAAGTGGCCTTTTATTTCAATAATATTACATTATCTGCAAGTATATGCTACAAGTGCACACTCATTATAATTCAGTGCATTTTTTTCACAAGGGTATAGTAATGCATGTACAATGGAAATCTATGGGGCAAGGCAAGACTTTTATAGACAACTTTGCAACACATATAACACATTTCTGAATATAATAAATTATATAAGTGCTTTAACAAAATAAAAAAATAAAAAACTGAGCTGCCTTCCTCCTTTAAACCTTCCAGAATTACTTGACCCTAGACTTTAATTGAAAGTATTTGTGAGTTTTCTGATTTAGATTTCAATGAGATCTATATTGTTTCCACTCTCTTTATTAAATTGAGATTAATGTACTAAGTTCTAAATAAGTGAACTTGGTAATATTGAATGCTGTGTTCGCTAACGTTGGCATGCTAACAGAGATGGATGACACAGTAGTAAACAGAAAGCATTGTGAGGCGAATGAGCCAGAGGGTGACAACGCAGTCCAGGCTATGAGGCTAAATCTTGCTCTACATCAGCTAGATTTATGACAGTTAAACTCTTTGGGGGTCCAGCCATTGGTACAGAGTTCAACAGCGAGCCTGAGGCTGTCTGAACAAAAGGCCAAGAACTGAAGACCCTGACTGGTTTTCCTCATCAGCCATAAATATCCATAAATGTCCCCTGCTCTGTGTTTTCTTATTGTATAAGGGGGAAATTGTGATGGGATCTGTTGGCCTGTCAAGTCTTTGTATTGCACTTTGACCCCCACCCTGCTGAACTGACTCTTGAATAGAAACAAGACATTTCAGTCTATCTCTATGAGTCTGTTTGTCCTCAAAAACTAAACTAATGTAATTCTGGAAACAACCATAAGAGCGGCTGAGTGCAAGGGTCTTTGTCATCCATCTCCACAATGACATTTATGAACGATTACAGCATGTGTTCTATTTCTGTTCTTCATATTCTATACTATCCTATTCTCGCTCTCTTGTTGTATTTCTGTCTGACCTTGAAATGTCGTAACAGTTTTATTTCTTTTCTCATGAGTTATTCATCAGACATTTGCCCTGTGTCTCACCTGTGTCCTTCTGTTTGTTGCGAGACAGCTCATGAACTTGGCCAGTGATTTGTGTGCGCAGACCGTCAACAACTTCATCGAGAGCTTTAGAAGAGGCTTGATCCACACTGATGAAGAACTCATATTCTTCTTTGTTGTTGCGTGATGGACGGGACTCAATGTGGGTCAGATTAATGCCTTTCTCCTACAAAGTACATACATGTAACATACATGTACATAATGCTGCATTATATTACATAACTTACAATAATTCTGTACTATATATTACAAGATATTTATGTATTAGTGATATTTACATAATGTATTTCTTTATGTTTATGTACGCATTTCTCAAGTTTATATGCTCTCTCTCTCTCTCTCTATATATGTATAAAAGAGAAAATTTATTTGTTTTTTCATAATACTAAGAAATATAAAAAATACTTTATTTGTTTAATTACTTATTTCATTGCTTGACACACAGTAGTGTACTATTTTTTAAATAAAAAACGTTACAATGTATCTATATCTTTATCTATATCTAACTAACTAGTAAAAATATATTTATTTACTTTAATACTTATTTTTTAACTTTAAGAGAGGTTTTTAAAAATATATATTTATTTACATCTTTTAGTGTGTCTGAAAATCTTACAATCATATTTTAGCTTGCTTGATACATCCAGCATAAATTTGATGTTTAGATATAGTCCATATTATAGTGAATAAACTATATATTATAGTGAATAAACACTCCAGGCCAGTCCATCTAATGAAAAAGCAATTACAATATACAGTACTGTGGAGAAAGTTATTAGACTGTCCATCTGCATTCTAGACTGAGTGATTCAATGATATATTTAATTACAGGGTTTCTGTACCCTTACCACTTTAATAAAAAGATTTTCTCATAAATTAAAAGATGTGTAAGATGTATCACAAACATGAATGATTAACCATGATTAACCACATTCACATTGTGGCAGCAACTAAGACTCACATGTGCAGTTTTTCTTTAGCCAATAGGAGAGTGGGTGTTTTTGCATAATTAAGTTCAAATTGCAGTGTTCAAGCCAAAACATGTTTGAATTTATGTGTTTTTACACACAGAGAGGGAGGACACCCATTACTGTTTGCTATAGGCCTGTAGAGGAGGCGGATAGGGCTTACAATACCTTGGACCTTCTCTGGTTCTTTTTCAACATTTCCCCTCCCTTTCTATGTGGTAATGATTGAGTCCATATGAATCTGCATCCTTTAACACTCAAAAAACAACACAGCAGAGAATTACTGCATTTTTTCGCAGTGCTGGGTTAATATAAATTTGTTCAGTAAGAACATTTGCTGTTTCTGTTCTAAGATCACTGTCAAGTGTCTGCATGTTTTTTATATGTATAATATGTGTTTTATATGTTTTATACTGTCCTGACAATCTAATATATAAAGATATTACGCATATTAATTAGTGGTATTATATTATGTAATTGCATTATATTAATAATTAATTAATTACATTTTCTATTTAAATTGTTGGGGCTGGATAGTTAATTCAGAATAATAGCCATTATTCACTATAACTATTATCACTATTAACTATAATCAGTCATTATAGTTGTTTTCAGTCTTTCATAAAGCATCCTTTTCCCTAATAACAAACATTAAATGTGGGCTGCAGCAGATTGCTTTGTATTAGGTCAAAATAAAGCTGTAAAGTGTGTGCGGGGTGTCCGTGGTGAGGGGTGGAGTAGGGGGTGTTTTAAAGGGGGTGGAGTAGGATGGTACGGAAGAGCCAATCAGAATCCACAGGCCAAGCTTTTATCTTTATAGTGGCATTAAGGGGTGAGTGGTTGGCACATATCCATTAATGACTTGCAGAAAAGCACCAGAGAAGATTTTAGGCTCATTAGTTTGGTTGCTGAATTTCATGAAAGCACAGCATATATTAGTATGCAACATGTTGTGCTTGTGTAATAATTTCTTTATAATCAGTAACTAAAGCCCGTCATCTACTTGGGAGCACGATTCATTGCACGTAGGCAGTAGAAAAGTCAACATCCCAAAACAAAATATACTGAACTTTGATACAAGAACTTTGGAGATGATTCAAGAAAGCTTGGCATTATTACAAGATAAGTGCACTGTGTGCATGTCTATAATATCCTGTCATCTCAAAACACAATTCTGGTTGATATTATTGACTTTTCTATATGTATCACAAGAAGAGGTCACAATGTTGTGTTTTCAATGGCCTTATGCTTTGTCTCTGCTTTTTATTGCTCTTTTTTATTTTATTTACATTTACTGAATTTATAATAAAAAGTAAATTATACAAAACAAAACTTAAGGTTCAATAAGATGTATTTCATGCACAGATGCATTTTTTAAAAAACAGTAATAGTGTGAAACTATTTTAAAATGTAATATATTTTAAAATTGTATTTTTAAATCTGAATTTTTATCAGTAACCATCCCAGTCTTCAGTGTCACATGATCCTTAAATTTTTTATTTCTGGATTCTTTGATGAGCAACATTCAGAAAGAACAGCCTTTTTCAATCACTTAATGCATCTTGCTGAATAAAAGTACACATTTATTTCTTTTTTCCCCATGAAGCTTCCTCTCCTGAGGTATTATCTTTCCGCATTCATATCTCAGATTAAATTAATATACCATGTTTTTATAAGTGACAGAAGCTTTCATTTGCATTTAGTCTTTTTTTTTTTTTTCTTGTGGCACAAAATCACCATTAAAGACAAGTTCATTGATTTTCAACCAGCTTTGTGTTGCAACAATGCTGGTAGTATATGTATATGAAAAATTTGTACTCTTCCTCCATGCTACAAAATGCGTCATCCAGCAAACTTCATTACTTCTGTTGAAGTTACATCATGTGCACAGTATTACCTAATCCCCTGCAAATACAAATATAGTCCTGTTTTGCATTTCTACAAATCTACCACTATCATCTGCTGTCCTTGACCCCCATGTT
The DNA here is from genome assembly GCF_001515645.1 of Sinocyclocheilus grahami. NCBI lineage: Eukaryota > Metazoa > Chordata > Actinopteri > Cypriniformes > Cyprinidae > Sinocyclocheilus > Sinocyclocheilus grahami. Next base: position 4,241,130 of record NW_015505180.1, read on the forward strand.
TTGGCTTCAAATAAATGCAAGTGTATAGAGAGAGAGAAAGCGTGAGAGAGAAAATAGACAGACATACAACCGTACAAAGAGACTGTGAAAAGGGACAAATGATGCAATACAAATGTTTTGTGTCAAGACACTAACCTCAAATAGTCTTAGAGCTTTTACAAGAGCGCCAACTTCTTGCTTCAAAGAGAAGATGCAAGACACCACTCCTGTTTTATTTAATGGTTCCTCCAGGTAGGATGAGGTCAGAGAGCCCTGTTAAACAAACAAATGTCAAGACACTCACACAATTGCACTCATCGTCATCAACATGCATCAAATGAGTGCATAACTGTCATTGAAAATTGAATTTTCATTGCTTTGCAATTTTTATTTAATTAGTGTCCACCTTTCTTTCTTTTAAATGGTAATGAATATTAGTTCATCTTTTCTCATAGTGCCAAGGGAGCCATGAATCTCTGCTTGGGAATCCACTCACTGCGTGTATTTTAACTTTTTTTTTAGGATGCAACACTGTCTGTTACACATTAGCAAAACTAAACCACTGATAAGTAACTTTCAAGGCAAGTAGTTTCCCTCTATGGAAATTAATTGAAATATAAATGCCCATAAATCACAAAATGATCATATATTGCTTCAATCTGAATAATAGCAGCAGGTTTGTGTAGGTTTAGGACTCTAATAAATATCATTAACTTGGTATGAAAACTATTGCAAGACCTTAATGTCGCTTCAAAAATCTGTGTGACTGAGCAGAAGGACTTTAAAACTCATGACCAAAGTCACACTCACATTCCTGTGAATCAGGTGTCAGTGTCATAACTTTCACCCCTACTTTGCCATAATACTTTTTAAAGAACAAAAAGTAATGTCAGGACATCTAAAATATGAAAGTAAAACAATCAGCAATTAATGTATTATTGAGATTCCATACAGTGATATATAGTTTTAACAAATTAGAGTCTTTCAGTTGATGCTATAGCTAGTATGTTGAACTTCGTTTTGTGGTCTGGAGAGAAATTTCCAGTCAGGTTTAACAATAATAAGAATGAGCTGGAGTGTCATTGAACAATTGTAGGTCCACACAACATGTTCACTTTGACTTTTCTGCATTACATAACCATATACTTTGGATCCTAGTCTGCATGTCTCTACTCTTGTTATTTCTAGTGTTGGGAAATGCTATAAAATATTTTAAAATATATTTAAAATAATATCAACTGTTATAGGCTACTAATATGATCACAATATATTTTTTTATAGTAAAACATAAAAAAATAGAGAATAGTTCACCTTTCTCTCCAGATTCCCGTTCATCTGTCTGAAACCTGCGTCCATTCTTGCTTTGAATGCTTGTGTGCACTTTGTGTTGCCCATCCAAAACTCCAGCCGTTTAAAAGTACCTCGTGACACCACACCCCCTGAACGGCCCGTGTGCATGTCACGCGACGAGATGCCCATAAACCTCTGGGATATTTGGAAGCTGCGCCACAGCGCATCTGGTGTGTGTCGATTAGGCTACTTCGCAGTTTTGTTTTTCTTCTACTTGATGTAATGGTTTTATTAGTAGATTCATTTATTTTATAATTATTATTTTTTTAAGTAGAAGGGATTGAGTGTTCAAGATTAGAAAAACAGATGCAGGATCCCGTTATAAATAATAATCGTCACTATCCATATGTTCATACTCTGTTTATGACCACACGGTGGCGCTAAATATAGCTAAGGTAACTGGGACTGGGTCCAGGTGAGCGACTGTGTCAGACAGTGTCAAAATTATACACTGATACACTGATTTCATAGAGAGGTGTACTTTTAAGATGATTTTTATTGACATTATTTTTTCTTGCGTAATCTGTTGAAATTTGTCTCGCGGGACGCAAAATGTCATGTGGCGCCTCTAGCACAGTTAGCTAACCGTTAATTATGTCAAATAATTTCCAAACAAACACCAACATATTGTTATTTATTTGTTGTTAATGTTTTATCAACGGCTCTGGTAATGATGGGTCGCAACAGAAACGTGCAAGTAGCGTAGGCCTACTGTTGCTATGGTTACATCCTCAGGTGACTGCAATTTTAGCAGGTAAAAATACGCTTCTTACTTCCTAATTTCACTTTTGTGTTTAACGAAACGTTATTCAAACACCAGCGAAATAAGTAGTTCTACTTTTATATACTTGACAACTTTGCCTTTAATTTTGACGACCTTTGTGTGGTTCAAGTCTTAATTAGGAGGAGGACAAACACCCTTGAAAAGGTTATTAACATACAACAGACAATAGTTTGCATTTAGTTCATAGACTCAGCAAATGTGATCATTAAATCCATATTTTCCTTTGTGTTAAGTTAAATCAATGTATTGACACCTGTCTGTACACACACAGCTTATGTTTAGGCTTATACAAACCATTCATGACTTCACCACTAGATGGCAGTTGGTGTCTATACACAATTAATGAACCGTCTATTCTATCCTGTTAGCTCCACTTTCCAAAAACATTTTTCTTTAATGTATTGGACATAGGCTCACCATTTAAATTGCTAAAGATAAGTAGGACAAGAGTAAACGTACAAAAATACCATAAACTGAAAAAAGGCGCTATTCGTTCAATTAGGCTACTTTGGCATTAGATTAATTTGTGATCACTGGATATGATATGACAATATTGTACATGCATGTCTATTTACACAGGGAGTATAGGCCCATGACCAAACCTCTATGGGCTCTATAAAGAACTGAAGTCCTATCAAAGTGCACAACAGCAAAGACTCGTCACTGAACATCTGGACACCATTCCTCTTCAACGCCTGCAGATGTTTTCAGGTAAGGTAAGTTTAGGATACAATAGACTCCCTCTGTATGGAAAAATTATCACAAAAACAGATCAAGGCTTGGTGGCTAATGCACATATTCAAGCTAAATGAAACGAATCAACAGCTGGTATATAACACATCTGGCCTTTGCCTTATATTGTTAAGGGGAGCTTCTTAAAGTTAACTTAAAGGGGCCTATAACATAATTAAAAAACATACATTCCCACTTCATTTAAAGTATGTACTTTTAAATAGGCCTAATAGAAATGGATAAGATGAATACATGCAGGGCCAAAGTGGGAGAAGTTCTGGTCATTTGTCATTTGTCATTTGCGTTGTTTTAAGGTACGATACTAAATGATTTAGCCTATAAAACACTTAAAAATAGCTACTTTATTGGCATCGATGGTTCCATCCATGGCATCTTTCCACTGCACTTACCGCTCTTTGTAGTAGAAAAAGAGTTCGTCAGATCATTAAAGGGGTCATATGATGCTTTTTTAAAGATCATTATTTTGTGTATTTGGTGTAACAGAATATGTTGACATGCTTTAATGTTCAAAAACACATTATTTTTCAAATACTGTACATTATTCTAGGTCCTCTATGCCCCGCCTCTCTCAAACGCTTCGTTTTCTACAAAGTCCCTCCTTCCGACAAGCGCAGTCTGCTCTGATTGGCCAGCTGACCCAGTGCATTGTGATTGGCCGAACACCACAAGCACTCGTCGGAAATGTAACGCCCCTTACCATAATCACGAGCTTCATCTTTCAAAATAAATGTAAAGACAGTAAATAATGTCATTAGTTTTACCATCAGTTCAAGCCCGAAAGGGGAACAGAGTCGCGTGACAGACACAGTGATGAAGCTGCTATGTGTTTGCAGTACACAAGCCACGGTTAAGACAGCTGACTCCACTGTGAGACCCTGTCTCTCTCTCTCTCTTTCTCTTTCTCGCTCTCTCTCGCTTTCTCTCTCTCACTCTTGTTCTCTTTCTCTCGCTCGCGCACACACACACACACGATGCACAAAACTCTGCATTTGAACAGTCAATAGCAAATACTTAAACTAATAACAAAACAGTAGCTGATTCAGAAGCGCCAGATTGTCATAGCAAAGTCAGAATTACCTCCTCTCCTAGGTTCACGAAACGGTCGTCCATAAAATGCATTGCTGTTCTTAAAGATTCCTAAATGCATCTACTTCTGGAAGGCCAAATAAAGTGCTTTTGCTTTCGCCTAGAAACACACAGCGTCTCCCTGACATGGCTGCTTCAACACTAACTGCGGTTACTGAAACCACGCCTTCTTTCTTTGCGTGAACATTTGGGCGGCATTATGCAAATATTTCCACATAGTGAGGTAGGTATAGGTAGATATGTGGGGGCGTGTTAGAACGAGCCATTTTAGGGGGGCGTGGCAGAGTCTTAACTTTGATAAAGAATATCTCTTTGGTTTTGAGACTTTAGTCTTTGCAACTTCAGGGATCTTATCTATGCACAATCAGCTTGTAACACTCCAAAGAGAAAGGAAAACGTGAAATCGCATCATATGACCCCTTTAAACTGTTCTTCAATATAAGAAAATCTGGAAGCCAAAATGGTTATCCACGGCATGACTGCGAAAATCCTCTTTTGGAGCACAGTAACTGCAAACCCCGTAGATCCTCTATTGTTTGTTTGTTATTATGTGTAAATATAGAAATATGTGTATATACGAATATGTGCAGTAAGTGAATGCTTGTAGCCCAGATTGTCTTGTACTGTTACTACATGACTTCAGTGGATCGCGCGCTTTAGGTTTTCACTCACTTCTACGCTCATGCAGGATGTAAAGCAAGTTCACACAGTTAATAAGGAATCATCGGTGTTCGGTTCATTCACGAGCATGATCGTCTCATCTGCGCAAACGCGCTCTCATCCACTAACGTTCAGAAATAGCAGTGCATAAACGCCACACACCTGCTTTCAAAAGCGCACCAATGAATAGTCATTGAAATGATCCAAGAAAAAGGCCCTTTGCAATGTAGTTTTAACAGCTAACGAATTGAAATATAATCCTGAATATCAAACCCGGGCTTGTAGGAGAAAACAAGCAGCTTTGCATGGAGTTGTTTTGTTTGTATTATTTTACAGCAGCTCTACGAGTTGTAAGACAGGCAGAGGTGTTTCAACAGAAGTTCAGACGCCCAGATGTCATATTAATTATTACAATCTGGAATGATTGGAACCTTCCCTCATCCCAGAGTATCATGAAAGAAAGAGGGGCTTACAAAACGCTAATTGGACTCTGCGAATGCACTTACTGAGCATGGTGGATATGTTTCAGAGAGTCCCAGCCGGAGTGAATAGAACCCACGCTTCTTTTCTAAACGCCCTTGCTGCGCTAAAAGAGGAGAAGAGGGGAAAAGAGAGAGGGAGAGAAAGGAAAGTTTGAGGGGGCTGGGTGATTGAATGCTGGTCTAATCTTGAATGCCTCAGCCAACCAAGAGAAATTGCACAATTTATTGCCCCCCTCCCTCTCCACGCCACATGCATCTCGCGCACACACAAAATTGGCGCAGGCAAAGTCATTCAAACAAAGTTGTTTGAAAGCATTGTGCCAGTATCGTGCGCCATGAAAGAGGCGAAATTAATCGAGAGATATACTGTAAGTAAATAGAGTGAATAAGGTGTCAGGAGCTTTTCTTAATGCGCGTCCACAAAATAATCCGTTCCGCCTTTCCAGCTGTGATTTCTAATAACGACTGGCCAAATTCATCTTGCCCGGACAAAGATTCCCTATATGGAACAATATTATATGGCTGTAACACGTTAACAGTATAACAGTTGTGACAAATGTTAATTCATGACCAAACTACACCTGAGTCCAATGAAAGCAAAGTGCTTTGAATGAGTTCATTTACCTCTGAATGGATTCGTCTTAAGCACAGCAGCTGTTACAAATGATTTGCTATATTTGTTAAGAACTGATTTTTTGTTGTTGTTGATAAGATGATGTTCGACATTTTAGGAAGCTTAGTATAGCAGGATTCGTATGTGATTAAATAATGTGGTAAACCGGGGCATGTTTTCACAAACAAACTATGTTTACTTCAAACACTTAAAACCCTCTGTCCTCCAAACTACACCTCTTTTTTTCATAAATGCCAAGTCGGGACATGTTGTCACATGTTTTAAATGTTATTAATGACGTTATTTGTTGGCAAACAGTGGTTAGATATTTTATATTTCTATGAATTGTGTTGCGTTTATGAACTTTTTTATAGTTTTTTTCTGTTAATTCTGTTTAATGGCAGATTTAGGCTAATTGTGAAAACTAGTCTTCTCTATTCATTATACTGCATTATCATAAAATTTGAATAATTTCATGATCTTTCGAATATATATATAGCCTATACATATAGCTGCAAATACAGTCAACGTGCATCATTCTTATATTTTGCTCAAGTTTTTTTCCCGTGTTTGTAAAATGATTAATTTCAAGTTTAATTACTCGTTTCTCAAAGCGCCCTAAAGAAAAATCGAAGCGCGCTGTTGTTACATTTTTACAATGTCACAGGATGCCTTTAATGCAGCTCAAAGTTGAGTGTGTGTGTGTGTTGTTCTCCAACAAACACTTGTCATAACCGAAAAACACCTCTAGTCATTCTTTACGAGAAGTTGTTTACTCAGTGGCAGGAGCGGCACGCGCCCGGCGTACGCAACACAAGCGCATCTCAGGGGGCGTGGTCAGGGGGAACGCGCGGCGGGCCGCCGGCGTATTGAAAAGGCCGCGCTGTTTCCATCTCACAACTCAGAACAGGTCGAGAGTCCGGAGCACCCCTGCCCATTGAAGACACACGTGAACGCCACGAGCAAGACGCACGGCCATTGGGCATTCCAAAGAAAACTTTCGTGCTTTTCCTCCGCGAAATGGACATTACTGCCAAGATGGAAATAAGCATAAACCAGCAGCAGTTCATGCCACCTGCTTGCTTTTTTGCCTCACAGAGCATCCAACTCAGTCCGACCGACAGCCAGTGCAGCAACAAGTCCGCGTCGAAGCAGGCGAAGAGGCAGCGCTCATCCTCTCCGGAGCTGCTCCGGTGCAAAAGGAGGCTCAACTTCGCCGGCTTCGGGTACAGCTTGCCACAGCAGCAGCCGCACGCGGTGGCCAGGCGAAACGAGAGAGAACGCAACCGGGTAAAGCTGGTGAACAACGGCTTTGCTACTCTCCGCGAACACGTTCCCAACGGAGCGGCGAACAAGAAGATGAGCAAAGTGGAGACGCTGCGCTCGGCTGTGGAGTACATTCGCGCGCTCCAGCAGCTCTTAGACGAGCATGACGCGGTGAGCGCGGCGTTCCAGTCGGGCGTCCTGTCACCCACCATCTCCCAAAACTACTCTAATGACATGAACTCTATGGCCGGTTCGCCCGTGTCCTCTTACTCCTCAGATGAGGGCTCCTACAACCCTCTGAGTCCTGAAGAACAAGAGCTCCTGGACTTTACCAATTGGTTTTGAACGTTCGTGAAAGGTTCGTATGAATTAAATTAATCTTTATTGCCGCTATAATTGTGTTTTCACGATTTTGTTGTTCATGCAAGATACCCACCATGTCCCGTTCTCTTTCTAGGAAATACCTAAAAATCGCAGTACTGCTTGGGAGGAACTCGGATGTCCTCCAAGAACACAAAGCACTGCGTTTGCGCTACAGTCGGTTCGGAAAGACTCGAATCCACACCCAGAGATGGCCCATACAAACCGGCAAACCACGGGTCCCGAGAGTCAAAGAGCCAAAGGACTAAAAGGGAAGAGCGGGAATCCAGTCCTTCCAGCGCATTCGCCCAAGAAATCTATTTTTAAAATGACAACAATAAGCAAACGTTGTTCTTTACCTATGCTAATGTAATCAGAAGGTTTGCCCTGATAGACCCCTCTCACAACTCTGATATGCTTCCAACTTGGCGAATTTTATTATATGAAGTTCTATTTGTATAAAACATGTTGTTTTCTGAAATATATTAAGCTATTTTTATATGTAAGAGATTTATAGATGTTTTTGTACACATTCATTTTAATATGTATCTATTTTTTACCTATAGCCTGCCATACATTGCTCATTACCTCTCGCTTATTCAGACTTCTAGTCTCAAATGCATCGCAGCTGGCAATTCCCTTTACGGATGTGGAGGTTTTAGAGGAGTTTAAGAGTTTAAATTTCAACACCAACGTGTCTTATTTAATAGGAATAATAATTACAATGGTAATAGGATTCGAGTGATCAAAGGTTATGCAGCTATTGTCCAAACGGAGGTGTTTTGTGTCTCCACACTGCCTGTTCCACTTTGCCTTTACAATGCTGGGTTTTGCATCTCAGAAAATAAGAATATGCCTTATCTCCTTATTTTCTACAGTTTAGTCTCATAATAAAAGTTTCTAAAAGAAATATATTTTCTTGAGTTTGTTTTGTGTATTGCAACCATTTATCTTCATTGTTACTGAAAGCAGTTCTAGAAAAACACAGTCAAGTGTAGATTTTCGTTGCACAATTTCTTTTTTTAATGGGCAACAAAAGTGATAAGCCTGCTAACCCTCGGCAGTCTGCCTGTTGTCAGGCAGTAGGAGACGTGACCAGCATACTGCACCGTTTCACAGACTGCGCTCATAATGAATGCCAATTTGGAGAAGACAGCACTTTTGGAAAATAAGCATATTTTTTTGCTCACCCTACTCACACTTTTGTGGGTGAGTATGGCAGAGAGAGAGAGAAAGACAGAGAGAGAGAGAGAGAGAGAGAGAGAGAGAGAGAGAGAGAGAGAGAGAGAGCATACAGGACCAAGTAATCAAAGAATTAAAAAACGTAGCATATTTTCTTCTATTAACGTTAACAATTAAAATAAGATGTTCAAAGGCTGATAAATATATGTGAAACGCACAGGGCACAATGGTTTTTAATAGAATCTTTAAAAAGAAAATATTTGTTAAGAAAATAGTGTTTACAGATATGATGATTTCCTTCATGTTCCTGCCTGCCACACTGACATTTGTGTTGACCTCGAAAAGTATTGAATTTTGGAGGAAAAAAAGGTTATGCTAACCGTCTTTTATCAACATATTTTTTCAGACATTTTAGTCTTTTAACAGGGCTTTTTTTTCTTTCTTTTTTAAACTCTCTGGACAGTTAGCTACACCACCAACACATTTTCTACTTCTCGCAAAACATATCAAAATAACTTTTAAATTCAGAAATTGCAAACATGTTCATAATATAAAAAGTGTATATAAGTAATTTTTTACAGTCTATTGCGTTTTTAATGAAACATTTAAAACGATTTGAAAACGCGAACTTGACTTTACTGACCCAATATACAAACGTATTCAGTAAAAAATACACTTTTTGTTAAGTTACTCATAAATAACTCAAAGTTGCAGAGTTTAAATAACAATCGTGGAGTTTGACAGGTAAAGTGTGTGTGCAGGGGCCGGCGCGTGCCTGCTGTAATGAACTGAAAGGCTCTGTGCGTGTGTGGCGCTCGAGTGGAGTCGGCTGAATGTGCGTGTGCCTTTCTGACACGCACTCAACAACTGTCCCTTTAAAAACACACAGCGTCAGGTTGCTGTCCACAAGAGGCAGGTGTTGAAGAAAAAGAAAAAAAAATAGGCCCCACACGAAAGTAAGGCGAGCTTTGTTAAGGGTAAAACGAAGTATCCCAGCTTATCAATTAGCCATAGTTTTACGCTATCTTATATTTAAAGCAATGTTTTAAACTAGCGCGACCAGACAGGGTCTAGCAAGTGTGGTAAAAGATGGGAACGATTTTAGTGTCACAGGTCCAGATGAGCCAAAAAACATTATCTATGTTTATATAAAAAGACACACTGTTAAAAAATGAAGGTTCATTTTGGCATCCGTTCCATGAAGAACCATTAACATCCATGAACCTTTTCCATTGCAAACCTTGTTCTTTAGTGGAAAAGGTCGCATTATTTAAATATTCTTCACACTACGAAAAAATGATACTTTTAACTGAAAGGTTCTTTATGGAACCCAAAATGGTTCTTCAGTGGAATTGCTGTGAAAAGCCCCAATATACAGTCAGGTGTCCTAGAATTCCCTGTGACTGTGTGATTCACTGACCAACTTCTATGACATGTCAAACCACCATCCAAATTGGAAGGGTCTGAACTGTTGACTAGCTTGGAAAATCAATTTTTGCGCTTTTCCATCAGACGCTTGACCAAGCACCGTCTTATTGTAAGGTACTAGACCCATTTGTCAGTTATATTTCAATAGCTAGAGTTTCATATTTATCTGGTGTGAAATTAATTTGGGGAAGAGAGGCAGTGCTTTTTTTTTGTGCTCTAGATCCTGAAAAAAATCAATAAATCAGGATCTCTCAGATGGATAAAGCAAATTTTCCACTTGATTTTCTGGCCTCTTGTGTCTTGTCGGTGAAAGATTAGGCTATAGAAAATGTAATATCACGTTCAGATATTTGACTTCCCTCCAATAAGCTTGTTCCAGGACCCTGTTTTATCAAGAAACATTGCAGAAATCATTACTACACTGAAAACATTTTTTTTGTGTGGAAACAATTTTCACACAGAAATTGCTAGTAAATTTCATAATTACAAAGAAACAGAAAGTAACACATTAAATTCAATATTACATTTTTGAATGTATAAAACATTGAAATATTGAGAACATTTAATTTCTCTGTTTGTTTTTGAACAAAATCTCCACAGAAAGCAATGTGAATTTCATGCTAAAACTTTTCCATTGACCTATAGTGAATGAGCTTCATGGCCAACCTGAAAATACAAGCCACCAATTCCTTTTACAAACTATTCATGCTCAATCTGAACTGTGTCCAAGGGAACGGTAGCGAGCAATGCAGCGTGTGTAGTTGTGCGCACAGCCTATTCGAGCCTGTGTCCATCAATTTGTGGCAGAATGTTGCCTCCTCATTATGCCACGCCTGAATAGAACAAGAGCGGCAGCATGTAACCCACACTGATTAGCGATCCGGGCCCCTCTGATGTTCTCCCTGTTGAAATTCATGGGGACTTCTTGTTATCACTCCTCTCCAGCCTCCTTCATTCTCTTTGAAAGTGCTGCCATCCCTGCCTCTCAACTTCTTCAGCAGACTTTGTAAATCTAAAGACTCAGACTGTTAGACAGCACTCACTTCCTCATGAGTGCCCAGAGAGCTTTTCACGACTGTCCAATGTCTGACAGAGGGCTGCGGCCATTTCTTTAGGCTAAATGAGACCGGTCGTTCTCTGTTTTTTTTCGCTACCTCGAACCTTTTCATTTTTCCTCCCTCTCCTCTTGCTTATACAAATGCTCGCTTTTGTTATTTCTGAATGTGACGGTGCTCTCTATGCATGTCAAAGCTCTTCTCTCCCCTTTCCCCTACTGAGTCCTGCAGATTTGGTGAGTGATTATCAGTGATGATAGGATGTTTGATGACCACATTGTGCAAACTTTTCACTCTCTTTATGCCGAATTGCCAATTACATTTAATAAAGGCTCTAGCCTGCATGAAATATGAGCTGCTTGACTTTGGCCCTGAAGAGTGCAATGCAAACAGTGTTTCAGTACCACAGACAGCACTCCTCTCCACTCTACTAATGTTCAGCAGTGACGCCTCAGTCTTGTGCAGTAAATGAAATCTATGCCCTATTTTTCTGTGAAACTGTAAGGTTTTCTGTAAGGTTTTGTCATTTTGACCGACATTCAGTCAGTTAGTCAGTGTTTACCCCTTTTTTATGGGTTATTGACATGGATGCGGAAAGAATAATTAATAAGGTACCTTGTAGTTCATTTTTATTGAGGTTTGATCATTCAACACTTGCAGCAGGAGAAGAATACAGATTAAATGGGACACTTAAACATAATTTGTATCAGTATTTGTATATTCTTAGTGGTGATTTTTGCATTGAAACAGTATACAAAATATGAAAAATTTGAAATGTCTCTACTTCATCAGTTGGCCCACCTGTATTCACTCTATTAAATAATATAATATAATATAATGTAATATAATTTATATAAATAAAATAATTTTAATGATATATTATTGTATATACGCTACTGTTGAAAAGTATAAAAAAATAAAAAAGTGAAGAGAGAGTAAAACATTTAGTCACAAAAGATTTCTATTTCAAATAAATGCTGTTCCTTTAAACTTTCTATTCATCGAAGAAGTGTTTCCACAAAAGTATTAATCAGTACAAATTCTTGTCAACATTGATAATAATAAAAATATTATTATCTTATATAATAATAAGAAATGTATCTCGATCACTAAATCAGCATATTACATTGATTTATGAAGGGTTATGTGACACTGAAGACTGTAGTAATGGTTACTGAAAATTCAGCGTTGCCATTGCAGGAATAAATTGCATTTTAAAATATATTAAAATAAAAAACACAAATTTTAAATTGTAATAATATTTCACAATAGTTTTTCTTACTGTATTTTTGATCAAATAAATGAAGCCTTGGTGAGCAAAATAGCTTTTTTCAAAAACATTTTTCATACATATGCATTATGTATCTAATACATGTATTAATTTGAATGTTAATATGGCCTAACTATTAGTGCAAACAGTTGTTGTTGACACCATCACAGGTTGCTGGAGTCATCGAAGGGGTTGGCGATGACTGAGTTATGAATGAGGATGAAGAGAGGCAGATGAGCGAGGAAGTCGAGAAGATCGAGGGAGCGCAAATTGTGAAGTTCCCGTTTCACCGACGCCTCATGCTCAGGTCTGATGCCCCCTGCCTTGAGCTCCACTAGGAGTTGCTCTGCCCCAATGCAGCCCTCTGGCACCACAGCACTCCCTGTTTGGGCCTCAAGCAAGAACAGGAACAACTGCTGTAGAACAAGCACACATACTCAGGTTAGTACCAATGAATGTAATATCCATTCTTGTGACACTTTATTACATTAGCCAATTCAATATGTATGTATATATATATATATATATATATATATATATATATATATATATATATATAGTATAGTTTTG
>NW_015505180.1:4253983-4255311 GCF_001515645.1 Sinocyclocheilus grahami
ATATATAGTCTAGTTTAGGATTTTTTCAGGCTTTAACTTGTGGTACACAGCAACATCACTCCATACATATTACCCTCCATCCGCATGTACAAATCCCTTGTAAATACATTAATTTGGCCCCAGTCATCACCTATTGCACACTTCTAGATAGTCAGGGCACTGATGTCGGTATAACCTGTGTGTTTGTATGTGCGCATGAAAGTGCGTGCTCCGTTCACACGTGTGCCTGAGGGGGCTCAAGTTACAGCGGCCTTTTCCTACTCTTCTGTGAGCGCACCTGTTTGCACAGTTAAATGCATCCGAGGTAATGACTAAAAGTGAGTGTGTATGTGTGTGTGTCCTGTAATCCCCTGGCAAAGCGCCCACTCCTCTCTCCTCTCGCTCGATAACAATTCAAGTCTAGCTCACTCTGTAATTAGCCTCCCCTCTCCACCTAACCCCAAGACCATGCAGGGGCTCAGTTTCCCCAACCTCCGCCATCAACTTTTAAGTCTCCATGCTTTTCAGCAGTCGGCCCTCTCTGTTCAATGCATGGGCCTGGTTGGGTCTTGCTACTGAATGGCCACCTTATACCTCTGCTTTATCCGAGATGAGCAGTATGTCTTTGCCTGATTACAGAGCACGCTGCACTGGATGTACACTGCCGGCCACTTTAATGAGATTACAGCCTGTAATCCATGAATACGAGAGAGGGGGAAGGCTAAAGGAAAAATGAGAGAAAACCCCATTTCTCTTTTTTACTTCGGCTCTCAATGAACATGCAAGGTGCTTGACGGAAACAGCTAGTTTTACTAAGCCCGTGTTTGAGTTTGCCTTTAAAGTGTTTTATGGTCTCTATTTCACTGTAATTAGTCCCTACTGAGAGAGGGAGAGGGAGAAAGAGGGAGAAAGAGGGACAGAATTGCCAAATGATCAGGAACAGTTTGCTGGCGAGTATGACAGATGTTCATTTTTTACACTAAATACCATTAGCATTGATAGAAAACAAACCTTGGCTTTATAAAGCTTCATCTCCAGAGATCTGAAATCCATCTTGCTGATGAGGGAGCGCATGAAATCACTGTGAATTAAAAGAGAAGTCTCTGAAATGTCTGTATACTAATATTTGATCAAATAATAATAATAATAATAATAATAATAGAATAAAATATATTTATATAAAATTATTCTAAAATATATTTATTATTATTGTTATTAAGTTATTATTTTATCACACATACATAACTGATACTATTATTATCATTACTGTACAATTATTATATAATTTATTAAGGTATTATCTTACCATTTTATCACTTATCAGTATCAGATGTTTTATATATAATTAT
>NW_015505180.1:4255940-4274507 GCF_001515645.1 Sinocyclocheilus grahami
ATTTATAAATTTTCCACCAAATGACAGAAGATGATGGGGTTATGCAAGGATAGCTGGTAAATGTTGCCATATTTTGGCGGGTACTTTCCAGCAGGGCCTAATCTTGTGGCGTGTTGTTTTGGGTTTTGGGGGGCAATGATGCTAAAGTGTTCTGAGCTTATTGTGGTTGCTCATTATAGCTTGTCCCCTAAAACAATGATCTCAGACACAAGGCCAACCCGCCACTATAACGGATAAAAGAAACCTGCTCCAGTATGAGGAGGGTGTTTAGGGGACACGCTCTGGAGAAATGTGACCAACACACACCTATACAAATATACACTTGCACGCGCACACACTGGGATAATTGCTCGGAGGCAACGACTATTCAGTCAGGACAGAGCTTCACTGTCCAGCGTGTGGCACAGCGATGGTCATCCCCCGTGCTAACGAGCCCCTCCGTTCAGAAAAGCATGCTGGGAGGAGAATAGCTGCTGGTACGCCACCCTCAGACTAACCGCTATTGGCCCATTTGCCTGGGGTGGTGGTGAGGCAGGGGGTTTGATGGGAATGAGGGGAGACAGGCCAGCTAATGATCATTAATTGCACTTGGTTTGCAGAAAAAGAGCTCAAACTGCAGCGTGGATAATAGCCGGGGCAACGGAGAGCACGCCAGAGACAGACAGGAGGATAATAGCAGCTCTAACCCATTTCTGTTGTTGCGCCCCATCACCGTGGACCTCACGCTTACATAATTGCCAAAGTTTTGGAGGTTCTGGCAGGGGGGGTTGCAAGATATGGTTGGATTTTTGGAAGGGAGGGGTGCAGATGGGTGACCCATTTAAAGTTTGGAGTTGTTTTGACAAGCCGGTTTTGGCGGTAAGTGTGTTTATGTTTTGGACCGGGTCAGAGAGTGCGAAAGAGAGAGAGAGGCGGTATGCATAAAGAGGTCGTTTCAGGTTTCCCTCCTTTTTTTCATTTTGTAATGGTGCAGTGAGTCACGCAGTTGAACTAGTCCAATTAAGCCATAGATTTACTGTTCTCATCGCTGGAACCGAACCTGTGGACAGCTCAGGCCACACGCAGCCCACCCAGGACATTTGTACCTATGCTTCAAACACACACAGGTAGAGGAAAGCACTATGTTTTGAGGGAGCGCTGCTCATATCAACCTCTGTATGGAAATGCGGTGGTTAATCACATGACCAGCTCTGAGAGAAGGTGCCAAAGCACAGTCAGATGGCAAAAGGTATCAGGAGATACTTTGAACAGGCATTCAAGGCACTAGATTTTGTCGTTCTATTAGGGTTATGCCCACAGTAATGAGTGAACATGGGTGTATATCAGCTACTGAATGGGATCAAATCCATATCAGGGTTCAGAAGAGGTTGATGGAAAAGGTTAAAGCACATAAATGTCCCTATTGTGTCCATTCCAAAGAAACACCCTTGTTCCTTTTAGTTTCATTTGTCCACAAGTGCAGGGAAATGGCATCGCTCACATGCTCAAAGAGCAATGCCGTAAATCAGCAAAGAGGCGTGACCCCAAATCCCTTCGCACACATAACCCAGGAAACCCAGAATGGGCCCCTGCGTTGAGTGGAAGCTGTTAAAGATCCTAAAAAAGTGAGCAGGAATAAAAGAGCCTGTGTGTGGGAATCTCTGGCATATGGGCTGTAATGTAGCATCACAGCCAAATGCCCCCAAACCCTCATCACAGTAATGGACTTCAAGACTACACACGACTGCCCAGGCTGTCATGGGTAACCCTCCAATCACATGTCTCTGGTGTGCAAGCGCATGCCCTTGTAGTTTTGTACAATCGAATGGTACAGATGCTACAAACGGATATACAAATTTTCGGTCCTTCACACACAAACATTCATGAACTGGCCCTGAGTATTTATGGAAGGTCAGTGACTCCTCTTCTGCTATTGCTATTGTGTATGTTGAATACTTGGCCTGCTGACTCACTCTAGTGTGACTATTTTCTGGGCCAAACTGGCCACTACAGCAAACAGGCGCAGATCCGTAAGGCCTTCTGTTACTCTGAAATCAACCAGCTCCAGAATCTGAGAATAGATCATATACATATTTAAACAAGCAAATACATCTTTAAATTTAGACATTATGATATATTAAACATATAATAATAACAATAACAACAAATAATGAATGTAATAATTAATAATCAGTTAATTAATAATTAAATAAATCAATTGTAATTGTTATTTATATAGGCTATATTTTTTTAAAGATAAATACAAGCATAAATTCTACCATTCATGGCAATATAATTCATTAAATCAAAATGATCAAAACGATGCAGAAAACTCCTAAAACCAGGTTTATATGCAGATGAATCATATTTACTCGGCCCTGCAATTCCACTGGACAAAATTGTGTTCGACACAGATTTTTTTGAGTGTGTTTGCGCTGTTACTTAATTTGCATGATTCCTTTAGTGAATCGGGTGCTAAAACAACACAGACAGTACATGCAAATCAACGCCACTATCAGCGGGCACAAATCATTCTTAGTGAATTGCCTCCAGGCATTGTGATAAAAAAGAGAGACGGGCAGATCGTATATTTTTCTGTGAAGGCAGCATTTACCCTGTACACATATATTTCCTCTTCTTCAGTCAGAAGTTCTGGGGGAATGATCTCTTTCAGTGCCAGCAGCACTTGGAGACAGCTCAGATAACCATCTCCATCTCTATCAGCCTGCAGGCACAGAGTAGTACAGTCAGAGTCAATGACAGTTAAGTGATTACTGTCATTACCAACATGTGAAAATGAACAAAACTGTTCTTTTTCATGAGGAAATTGTGGAATTTTCTTTTACTCACGGCCTCAAAAGCCCTTTTGTACACTGACAGTTTCTCCTGACTGAGGATGCAGTACTTTGCCAGAAAATCAACTGCAAGAAGAAAAAAAACACTCACAAAGGTATTAAAAGTAGGTTACACTTTACAATAGGGCTGTATACATTAACAATAATTAACACAAAAGTTAATGTGAAAT
This sequence comes from Sinocyclocheilus grahami, assembly GCF_001515645.1. Taxonomy (NCBI): domain Eukaryota; kingdom Metazoa; phylum Chordata; class Actinopteri; order Cypriniformes; family Cyprinidae; genus Sinocyclocheilus; species Sinocyclocheilus grahami. Next base: position 4,258,945 of record NW_015505180.1, read on the forward strand.
ATGACACATCTACAGCATTTGTACATATTAATGAATTATATTATTTACAATTAATTCATTTTTAGCAATAGATAAAATAATAAAGAATTTTAATAGAACCTCTATTAGTACCTAGTAGTATACTAGTAGTATTAGTAGTGGTATATGTACTATATTAGTATATTAGTACGATACCTATATTAGTGTCACAAAAAATAGATGTAAGGTGGATTAACCATGGTATGAATAGTTTTCTAGAGTGACAAGAAAAGAGAGTGAGAGTCCAATTAAGATTGTGATTTAAATACAATATGTGAGTCAGAAAAACTATTACAATCTACTATAGATGTATACTTCTATTTAAAAGTTTGGAGTCAATAAGAATTTTTGTCTCTTATACTCTCCAAGGCTGCATTTATTTGATCAAAAATACAGTAAAAATATGATCGTTTGGAAATTATTCTAATATGCTGATTTGCTGTTCGAGATACATTTCTTATTATCAATGTTGAAAACAGTTGTGCTGCTTAATATTTTTGTGGAAACAGTGCCACATTTTTTTTTTAATTTCAGGATTCTTTGATGCTCGCTACAAATAACAGAATTTATTTGAAATAGAAATCTTTTGTAACACTGTAAAAGTCTTTAATGTCATTTTTGATTAATTTAATTAATTCTGACTGACCAAAAGTATCAATTTCTTTCAAAAAAACTAAAATCTTACTGACCCCAGACTTTTGAACAGTAGAGCATGTGGCCTAAAGAACAACACAGAAAAGCTAAACCATGTATATTACTATTTACCATACATTACAATGAAACCAATCACATTTAATGAATCTTTAAGTACAGGGAGAGGCAGAAAATCAAGCATTTGGCCTCAGAGGGACAGACAGATGGGAATGAACACTAAGATGAGTTAGGAAAAGAGGATCAGAGCAGAAAAGTTAAAAAGAAAAAGAAGGAAAGGGGAGGAAAGGAAGCTGTAGAGACCTCATTTAAGATGCTGCCAGTCCAATACATGAAACGAACAAGAATGATAGACAGAATCCACTGAATAATGGATCTATTCATCAGCAAGGCAGAAGAATAGGGAGGAAAGAGTTGATATCAGTGTGGATTTAAAGCACTGGGCCCAATGAGCTGCGGCCTGCTCACAGGGGGCCGATTCAATCTGCCATTTATCAGCTTACTCCTAATCAAACCCGGGCCTTGCATGGCCTCTCCCATTCACATGCAAAGTGTAACATTCGCATGTAGTCAACTTGACTTGTTAAAGCCTGATTGATCAAAACCTCTCAGTCCAGGGACGCACATCTGTTTGCAAATAACTGCGGCTGACAGGAGCTGTGGTGTCTCCCTGGTCCCTCAGCAGCGCTTGGAATTAGCTTCAAATCTGAAACAGTGATCTATTCGGATCATTGAACTGATCTGTATTCACTGACTTTCTCTTTATCTGCACTCATCTGTCTCAGATGCTCACAAGACACTGAATCTGCCATCCCAGTCCTGCTGCCACTGTCTGGATCTGAGCTGACTGGGCTGCACGTGTATTCATCTGGTTTCTCACAATATGAGATGTGCATCCAGGACACTCACACTTGAGAATTGTATTTTCTATGTCTAGTAATGCCATGTCTGGCTCATGAAAAATGCATAGAGGATGCAGCATGCTCCCAACATGTATAAGTAGTTCAGCAGGTTTGAATGTGACATGTCCCAGCCCTGTTTCCCCTCTTTGCCCTATAGTTCTTTATCTTAATTTAGACTTGTTTTCCAGTAAAAATATAAAAGCATATTTAAAACAAGAAAACTTGATTACAGATCAAATTTATTTTATTTATTTTCCAGTTGTCATTTTTGTTAAGCTTAAACTTAATTAACTTAAACGTTATTTATTTATTTGCTCATTTTATAAATGTAAACTTTATATAAAATTACATTATTTATTTATATTTTTGGTATTTTGTTAGGCTTAAGCTTTATTTATTTGCTAATTTGATATTGTTTTCTTTAAGCATAAACCTAATTTATTTATTTGTGTATTTATTTATTTATTTATTTACTTTGCAAGTTCACATTTTTGTTAAGCTTAAACTTAATTTATTTATTTATTTGCTTATTTTAAAAAATCTAAGCATAAACCTTATTTATTTACTTGCATATTAAAAAATAAAAAAGTAAAAACCTCATTCATTCATTCATTCATTCATTCATAATGTCTTTTTTAGAATTAACTTCACAAACTTTTTGTTAGATTCATGCTAATAACAAGAAAAAAACTTAATAGATGATATTCTTTATAAATAAATATTAATATAGTCTAAAAGTATGATCTTATTTATTAAAAAAACAGGATTTGTAGATTTTTTTAAACTGAAAAACAAGACAAAGCACTTATTAAGAAAATGAGATTTAAAAAGTCAAGAATTTTGTTTTTATAATCAGCATATTGATAAAGTTACCTTACAGTCTGGTTAAAAATAAAAATCATGTTTTGTTATATTTTTGTAGGTGTATCAGTTATCATCTTTCTCACTTAGTAAAATATTAAGCCTGTATCTCGGGACTATTTACGCCTGCACTACTTTCTGCCTTTCTGTAGCTGCACCAAATCCCTTATTTTACCTCCTCCCGAGGCCTTTGAACTTCACTATAGTGCTCTGTTAAACTTCACCATAGATATATCTTAGACCGCGTCCCATCTCAGGCCACTGGTCCACTCTGGGATTTGTGGCTGATGGTGTGTGTGTGTATGTGTACGTATGTTTTGGGGGGGCTCTGTGCCATGGAATCAAGGGAACAAAAGGTGCAGTGGAGTGAGCGATTGAGGGAGGAAGCACAGGCAAACGTGCGGGAAGGGGGATGGAGGGGGCACAAAGCTCCTGGGCTAACGCCTCCCGCCTGATAGCCTTATCTGATTCTGCTTCAGCGGCTGATGGCTTTTTTTCCACCGTGGGCTTTCGTGCACACAGGTTGGGCCCTTTGGTGTGAAGCCTAGCAGAAAATGTTAATCAAGAGAAGAAGTCTTAAAAAAAGAGGTGGAGAGAGAGCGACAGAAAGAGAGACTGCAAGAACAGAACTTCTCTCATAATCTGTAATGGGAGTGACGGCAATTCAGTAGCAAATAGAAGCCTGAGAAAAAGAGAAGTGTTTTTTTCTCAGAAGGTGACAAGAGCAAGCCGACGTGCACCCCGTCAAACACATTGGCACGTTCGTGCTTTGTTGCTCTCTTTTTTTTGACAGAGTCACTCCTCTATGAGGGCTGACGGCCTCAAGCCGGTATCATTCTATCCAAAAAAAAAGGCTGAAGACACCATAGAAAACTACAGTCACATCCCATTTAACACTCACTCTTCAGGGCAGAACTTCACAGCTGTTTCACTGCAATGCATTGATTGCACGTCCTTTCACGTCTGTAGCCAATGAATAAGGAATGTTAATTTTTGTTATTCTGTATACGGTTATTTCTTACTGTCTTAGAAAGTATAGGTTTTTTTTTCTTTTCAGGTTAAATACATTTGTCATGAAAATGGATGATGCAACGTTCTGCCACACATACAAGCACCCACTCCCACTCAAAAATAACACTATTATTCATATACAGAGACTCATTGTGCTTTATTGGGGACGTTTTGTACCCGTGTTTGTTTGTGTCCATATTTAATCTTGTAGCTTTGTTTATGTTCATCATCATTCAGATAGAACCCCTTACATAGTTTACTAACGGTCAAATTGAGTCTGCAGACTATGACCTCTTTTCTCAGATTGGGGTCGTTCTACATACAGTATATGTCAAAGCATGACAGTAGCTAAGTGCTGGTGGTGCGGTTGTTGGATGTGAATTTACCAATTCTCACTAGCTGTTGCCTATCTGTCAGAAAGCTGGTGATCCATTGACAGATAGAGCTAGGGACAGAGAGCTGGGTTAGTTTGGTCTGGAGGAGTGTTGGGATGATGGTGTTGAAAGCAGAGCTAAAGTCCACAAACAGGATCCTCACATAAGTCCCTGTTTTGTCCAGATGTTGCAGGATGAAGTGCAGTCCCATATTGACTGCATCATCCACGGACCTGTTTGCTCAGTAAGCAAACTGCAGGGGGTCTAGTAAGGGTCCAGTAATGTCCTTCAGATAAGCCAACATCAACCTCTCAAATGTCTTCATGACCACAGACGTTAGGGCCACAGGTCTGTAGTCATTAAGTCCTGTTATCTTGGGTTTCTTTGGGACGGGGATGAGCGTGATGGTGGAACGTTTGAAGCAGGTAGGGACTTTGCACAGCTCCAGTGATCTATTGAAGATCTGTGAGAAGATGGGGGCCAGTTGGTCAGCGCAGGTTTTCAGACAGGCTTGGTGTCACACCGTCTGGGCCTGGTGCTTTTCTTCTCTTGTTCTTCCTGAAGACCTGGCGCACATCATCCTCACTGATCTGAAACGTAGGAGTGGGGGAGAGGGGGGTTGCAGGAGGTGTTGATGGTTGTGTGGAGAGATGTTCAGAGCGGGTGTGGGGTGTTAGACTGGGAGTTTCAAATCTACAGTAAAACCCATTCAGGTCTTCAGCAAGTTGTTGATTGGCCTCAGTGCTGGGGGATGGTGTCTTGTAGTTGGTGATGTCCTTCAGGCCTTTCCACACTGATGCAGGCTCATTCGCAGAAAACTGGTGTTCTAGTTTTTTAGCGTAGTTCCTCTTGGCCACTCTAATCTCCTTATTCAGTGTGTTTCTGGCCTGATTGTACAAGACTCTGTCCCCCCTTTTGTAGGCGTCCTCTTTGGCCTGACAAAGATGACAAAGTTTTGCTGTAAACCATGGCTTATCATTGTTGAATGTTAAATGAGTCCTGGTAGGGATGCACATGTCATCACAGAAACTGATATATGATGTTACAGATTCTGTGAGCTCGTCCAGATCGTTGGTGGCTGCTTCAAAAACACTCCAATCAGTGCAGTCGAAACAGGCTTGCAATGCCTGCTCTGTTTAGTTGGTCCATCTCTTTACATACTTTACTACAGGTTTAGCAGATTTAAGTTTATGCCTGTAGGTCGGTATAAGATGAACCAGGCAGTGGTCAGAGAGTCCTACAGCTGCTCTGGGGACCGAGCGATATGCATCCTTTATTGTGGAGTAACAATGGTCCAGTATACTACTGTCTCTGGTGGGACATGTAATATGCTGTCTGTATTTTGGCAGTTCACGGGAAAGATTTGCTTTATTAAAGTCCCCGAGAAATTATTAAAACAGAGTCGGGGGTTGTTGTTCTGTCTCTGTGATCAGATCAGCGAGTTTCTGTAAAGCTGTGCTCACATGCGCTTGCAGAGGGATGTAAATACTCACGAGAATGAACGAGTGAAACTCCCGCAGCGAATAGAACAGCTTACAGTTAATGAAAAGCGCTTCTAGATCGGAACAGCACATCTTCCTTAACGCTGTAACATACACCACCTTTCGTTGAGGTAAAAACATGTCCAGCCGCCGCGTGATTTCCCCATTGATTCTGCGTCGCGATCCACTCTGACCAGCTGAAAGCCCGGGAGACTCAACACGCTGTCCGGAATGGCGTCATTCAGCCAGGTTTCCGTGAAACACATAGCAGCAGAGTGAGAAAAATCCTTTTTTGTCTAGGAGAGCAGAAGAAGTTTGTCCGTTTTGTTGGGTAGAGAGCGGAGAGTCGCCATAAGGATGCTCGGCAATGGCGTTCTGAATCCGCGCTTCCTGAGCTTCACGAGCGCGCCGGCTCTCTTCCCCCGTCTGCGCGTCCTGAAGCGCTTGATCAGCGCAGCAGCTCCGCTGACTACAACGTTCAGCAAAACGTCCGAATAAACAAAATCCAGTAGAAGATTGTGTGGTGTGTTCTGCCGAATGTTCAGGAGCTCATCCCTGGTAAAACTGATCGTGTTTGAGAAACAAAAAACAGGAAAAACTAACAAAAACAGTACAAACACTGGAGAGCCAAACACTGAGGCTGCCGTCTGCGGAGCCATCGCATATATTTTAAAAGCGTATGTGTTGAGCGCATTAACGGTCAAACCAAGAAAATTTTTTTCTTCATCTATGGGTGCTTTCAACTCTTTGGATTTCTAGAAAATAAACTAAAGGCCAACACTCAATAGTCCAGCCTGGACAGAACAAGAGCTTGAACAAGGAGTTGTGTTGCATGTTCTGAAAGAAAGGGCCTGATCTTCCTAATGTTGTATAAAGCAAATCTGCAGGACTGGGCAGTTTTAGCAATGTGGTCTGAGAAATGCAGCTTATCGTCAATCACAACTCCAAGGTTTCTGGCTGTTTTTGAAGGAGTTATGGTTGATGAGCCTAACTGGATGGTGAAATTTTGATAAAGTGATGGGTTTGTTGAAACCACAAGCAGTTCTGTCTTAGCCAGGTTGAGTTGAAGGTGATGGTCCGTCATCCAACAAGAAATGTCTGTTAGACATGCTGAGACGCGAGCAGCTATCGTCGGATCATCAGGATGGAATGAGAGGTAGAGTTGAGTGTCATCAGCATAGCAGTGATATGAAAAGCCATGTTTCTGAATGACAGAATCTAGTGATGCCATGTAGATAGAGAAGAGAAGTGGTCCAAGTACTGAGCCCTGAGGCACCCCAGTAGCTAGATGTTGCGACTTGGACATACATGCAGCATTTGTCATTTTATTTCATGAACATTTCCACTGCAATGTCATTCCCACCACATTTCTAATTATTGTTTAATAGCATTCTAGTGGAAAATTTTTGTTTGTTTGTTTGTTTGTTTTGGCTAATTGGCTAGTTTCATAGCATTTTCTTCATCTTAAATGCATACAATTAAATAATATTTCCACATTTTTTGCATCATTGCAATTTTACATGTGATAGAATTAGAACTTGATTAAAAAATGACATAATAAAAGTGACACAATCTGCAGACAGTTTCCAATTCATAAAGCTTTATAGGGGCATAATTATTGGACATGATTGAAATTATGCCAAAATTTCTTTGTGTAAAAATTGGTAAATTATTTTATATTTATTTTTTAAATTAAAGTAATAATTCATATTTTTAAGATGGATTTTTATCATCTAATGTCTATGTCTGGAACAAGGATAAAACAAAATCTATACAAAAAGGGCATTTTTTCATATAGCAAAAAGAAAAAAAGATTGTTTTAATAATAATCAACCACATAACATAAAATATAGTTGGAAAAAACCCCCCAAATGTTTTGCTGCATCTTTAACACTTAATGGTTTCCAAACATAGACTGGCTTTTGGTCCTGATAGGGTTTCACATTTGTGGGAGTAAAATCTTGAAAACTAAATAAAAGATTTGCAGTTTTATTGAACTTTCATGTCTGATCTTGAAGAGTATGAGGCCCTAAAAGCATTTGGACACTTGAGACACACTTCAAAATGTATAAATGTGATTGCATTGGTTAAAAATATCAAACTAAAATGGAATTCACAGTATTTCAAATAAATATACCACAAACAAATCTTTCAAACAAAAGATTCAAATTAAATTTGTTAGGTTTAAGTTTCAAATGAAGTTTCACACACACACACACACACACACACACACACACACACACACTCATTTTGTCTTCATTTGGGACAATATAAAAATGTATTAGGACACTTTTTGTTTATAAGGTGTTACTGAAACATGTCACTCTGCTAAGACACCTGTGAACTTGAGAGAAGCTGATATCATACGTACACTAAAAATCACCTTGACACAAGTTGAACAAAAGTAACTATATTTGATATGTATACTTGATTTTGTTATATAATACGAAGACAAAATATTGAATCATACATTTTTACTTTTTACTAAATAGCTGCTTTCCTGGCCTACACCACACACACTTTGCATGTACTCTGCCACGTGCTGGTGGCTGTGGTGCTGACCCAACTGACAAATAACTTACGCAGGCCGTCCAACTCTCTGTTGTGCTCCCTGATTATTCAAAATTTGGCACTGTACTTTGGTCCCTTTGAACAAGTTCAGGGGGCAAATTTTGGCAGACCTCTTGAAGCGAGCTTTGTTGTTGGCCGCCGGACACGTGGCTCCGCCCCTTCACTGCCCTTGAAAAGGAGGGGGAAAAACAAACAAAGACACACGCAGGCACCACACTCCTCTTGCTGGCTGCATGCCATATACTCTCAAGCACACACATACACACAGACCACAATCCCTCACAAACCACTACACCCTGATCTCCACTGATAACTCCACAAAGGGCAAATCATCTGTTATAACTTATCTACAGCGATAACTCCACAATGGCCAAATCATCTGCCATTATTGCCGCTGCTCTCCTTGACATTGTCCCTTTATTAAGGGCATTGTAGAAAGGCCCACTCTGTTTGGACGTGGCATAATTGAGTCTTTGACAGATTCCCTTCTTTCCCTCTCGCTGTGAGCTTTGAAAACAGCAAGCATATTCCATGCTTCATGCTTGTCAATAGACTGACTGTTTGTTTGCCTAGTCATTCTGAGCTAATGGTAAACACACATCTATTCCATCCTTTAGCGCTCTGCAAATAGCGCTTATATAAAGGCACTGTACCCCTACACACACACACACACACACATATATACATGCACACTTTCTGGTCTTTCAGGATACTGAGCTTTTGAAGAAGCCATTCAATAAGGGAGCCACATAGTCAGCCTCCTACAAAGTCTGAACGCTAACCGCTAGCAAACTAGCAAACAAGTAGGGTGGGGCAGTCTTAGGTCTACCAGGTGTTCTCTGTCAATGCTAACAATTATCCGAGATCACCACTTTGTCCAATTGATCAGAAGAAACATAGATAAGGGCTATTGGTGCTTCAAGTCATGTAAAAAAGTTTGTATGAACGGCACCACAAAGTTGTAATAATGAGTGGGAAACTCTAAACTTTCTTTGAGCCCAGAGTTTCTGAATTGTGGCAAATAATATGACGGATGCAACAGATGCAGCGTTTGTACTGACAGTAAATTTGTTCAAATTAATTTTTGGACCCACTTTATATTATGTGTCCTTAAGTATGTCTAGTATGTTAAGTTAATTTTAAATGACATTTCAATTAATCATTTGATACAATGGATTTACTTAAATTTGAAAATACTGTCCAGTAATTACATCTGTAATTGATTTCTGTAGTTACATCTATACTGATGACCTCTGCCCCTTAAACCTTACCAAACCACCAAACCTGACCCTAACTTTAACCGTATCCCACCTCAATAGCAGCAAATGTGTTTTGCAATTCAACATGAACACAATAGGTACATAGTACTAATTTATTTGATCGTAACTATTATTTAGTATTAAAAGATACCTAATATAAAGTGGGGCCGAATTCTATTTTTTACATTTACAATAAAACTAACTAAAATACGATAGTACTGTACAATTATAATACAATATATATAAGATTCAATTTACAGCACCTTCATAAATTCAATAAAACATTAAAACAGCATAATTTTTCATCATTTTGTTGAAGCAGAGTTAAAAAATTTAGCTGATTTTTTATTTTTATTTTTTTGTAGAAAAGGTGCATCGTCCTCTTGCGCTCACCACAGTGACTTAAACACATCTGATGTTGTAATTACGACTTCCCAACTCATAAATACGAACTTCTCAGGATTTGAACATACCATATGTTTGGAATAGTATGCTAAACATACTGCATATTGTGTGCTATATGCAAACTTTAAGCATCCATCTTAGGACTTGAACATACCATATGTTTGGAATAGTATGCTAAACATACTGCATATTGTGTGCTATATGCAAACTTTAAGCATCCATCTTAGGACTTGAACATACCATATGTTTGGAATAGTATGCTAAACATACTGCATATTGTGTGCTATATGCAAACTTTAAGCATCCATCTTAGGACTTGAACATACCATATGTTTGGAATAGTATGCTAAACATACTGCATACTACTGTGTGCTATATGCAAACTTTAAGCATCCAGAAAGTCACATACTGTCAGAGTATGTACTGCTTATTAATATGTTCTATAAGGTGTGCATGTGTGTAGAAGGAATACAGTAGATTTCACATATAATACTGTACATCAGTCATGTTGGTACTGTCATACCAAAGACATCAGCCATGACAAATGTTACGACTCCTTTCCTGTGGCCTCATGGGATAGTAAAGTGTCCATCGGATGTGTACTTCAGAAACTCAGTGTAAATAATAGGGCATCCAGATAATTTTTGCCTATTATACTTTTTGCTCCATAATACTCAATACTTGACATTATTTTTTGACAGTTTTTACACAAAATCTGATTAAAAAAAAAAAAAGATATTGTGGCCATGAATTAAAAAAGTGCTCCCATGTCTTATCAAGGGGCTCCATATAAAACATGATTTATTCTTTTTTTATTATTGAAATGAAAGCCTGATTTTAATGTGCATTTACCATTTGAATTTCACATACTTTAAAAAAAAAATAGTAAGCAACACAGTATATACTGTACTGTACTGTCTAGTATGTAGTATGCTAGTATTACATTCTAAACACAGCCAAACACACTCACCAGTGCTATTTATACAGCAAACACTGAATACCTGCTGCAGGTAGGGGCCACAGAAAGGGAAAGCACAAAGACCGAGGGGAAAGAAGGGAAAATCTGAATGAACAGGGAAGAGTATGTACTGCTTATTAATATGTTCTATAAGGTGTGCATGTGTGTAGAAGGAATACAGTAGATTTCACATATAATACTGTACATCAGTCATGTTGGTACTGTCATACCAAAGACATCAGCCATGACAAATGTTACGACTCCTTTCCTGTGGCCTCATGGGATAGTAAAGTGTCCATCGGATGTGTACTTCAGAAACTCAGTGTAAATAATAGGGCATCCAGATAATTTTTGCCTATTATACTTTTTGCTCCATAATACTCAATACTTGACATTATTTTTTGACAGTTTTTACACAAAATCTGATTAAAAAAAAAAAAAGATATTGTGGCCATGAATTAAAAAAGTGCTCCCATGTCTTATCAAGGGGCTCCATATAAAACATGATTTATTCTTTTTTTTTTATTGAAATGAAAGCCTGATTTTAATGTGCATTTACCATTTGAATTTCACATACTTTAAAAAAAAAATAGTAAGCAACACAGTATATACTGTACTGTCTAGTATGTAGTATGCTAGTATTACATTCTAAACACAGCCAAACACACTCACCAGTGCTATTTATACAGCAAACACTGAATACCTGCTGCAGGTAGGGGCCACAGAAAGGGAAAGCACAAAGACCGAGGGGAAAGAAGGGAAAATCTGAATGAACAGGGAAGGCCAGACCTATTTTGGGACACTTGTCATTTGTGCATTGATTTTCTGGTCAGTATGGAGAGAGTGAGTACAAATTATGTCCAATTAGGGCTTTTGAGTCCCTAATGAGGAGCCACACTCACAAGTGTCTGAGAGGCCTCACACATATTCCTACACAAAATTTATAGAGAACGTAGTCTCGTTCTGCAGGAATCCTATAGGAATAATTGGTACAGAAGAAGAGGGAACTTAAAACAGTAACAAATGTGAGCCAGTTTGAAACTGATTCAAATTGTCAACAGTGGGACATTTAACAATGAAAACAACGTTCTTTCTCTGTACATTCTCCTTTTCAAACTCTTCTCACTTTCATCCGCATACACACAAAGAGCAACACTCATCTCTGATGTGAGCGACAGCTGTGTGCTTCCTCCTCTTGTGCTTGATTAGGAGCTGAAGGGACCTGTCCAATCAGGCCTATTCACACAATGCCCCTGCATTCACACAAGCCCCATGACCTCCTATGACCCCTCTGGGGCTCCACCCCTTCACCTTGACCTTCAGTGCACACCCTCACTCTCTTCAGCACTCCAAACCGTGCATCCAATCATGAAAAGGACTGGCAAATTAAGACCATCGGAATAGACGGCACTAGAAAGCATAGCTAATTAAAAAATCAAGTGCAAAGCTTCAAGCTCAAAACTAAACAAGAGATGGTGGGGCGACTGGAGTGTGTACACAGTGTCAAATTACAGTGGTGGGGTTCTATGTTTAAATGGCGAGAGCTTTTTTGTTGTCCTTAAAATTAAAATAGTGGCCTACTGAAAGGACCTTATCAATCAACAGCTGAAATTGCCAGTTCATACTGGCAAACTAGTAAATAAGCGACTTGGAAATTATGTCATACGCATAGTACATTCACCTTATTAGTCTACAAATTAAGATTTTAGTCTACAAATTCAAGTTTTCATATGGATTTGTGTACTTACAATCCTCAAACTTAGAGCAAGGGCTCTGATGAGTGGGCTCTGTCAGGTCTTTTCCATCCTGAAGTTTAGAGTAAATTTGCAGGGCTTTATTCTTCCTCTCCTCAGTCTTCTTGATCTCCTTGTTCCTCTTCCTCTTCTCTCTGAGTCTGTCAGACCTGTTCCTGTGCTTTTCAGTATGGTCACTGCTCTCTGGGCATTGCGGGACCAGTATGGTCTCTCCAATTGTTGGTATTTCTTTAATTTTGCAGACATAAAACCATATAACATGCCTATTAGATTGTTAAATAATGGACATCTCATTTGTGATTTGTGACTTATTAATAAAAATGTATATAATATATTATGTTTAAAGAGGTCCTATTATGCTATTTCACTTTTTGAATTTTAGTCAGTGTGTAGTGTGTATGTTTGGGCATAAAAAAGATCTACAAAGTTACAAATCTCAAAGTCCACTCCAAAGGGAGATATTTGTTTAAAAAAAAAATTATTTTCAAGAACTACAGTATAAATAAATACAACTGTATAACAGTTTCACTGCAATTCATGTTATAATGTTAGAATTAAAGAACAATAAACATAATACATATTACCGTTGCACTTATCTGTACATAGTAAGTGTAGTTATTTTTAAGTGGTTGTTGACATCCAGTCTAAAACGTGATTTAGCCAAAACAAAACAAAAAAACAACAACAATAACGTTACCACTCTAATATGTCTTGCAATATCCGTGCGTGCAAAGGTTCTGCGCCATCCTCTTGCTCAATATTCTCGGAGTCTGAATCTGGCTCAAATTGAATTTTCAAAAATGAAAAATTAGCCCATAAATTACTCCCCCTCAAGTCATCCTAGGTGTATATGACTTTCTTCTTTCAGACGAATCCTGTCGGAGTTATATAAAAAATTGTCTTTGATCTTGTCTTTGATACGTCATCCACCCGGAACTGCTTCCAGGTACAACAGTGAGTGCAAGCTACATTAAAGTGATTATTATGTTTTGACTATGGATATTTTTCTTACAAAACGCATCGATTCGCTACAGAAGGCCTTTGTTCACCCCCCGGAGCCGTGTGAGAGACTTTTTTTTATGGATGGGTGCATTTTAATTAAGTGCTTTTGGACTGATGCATGCAACACCCGCTGAGTGCCATGAAACAGCTTGAAAGATCAAAGACAATTTTTTTATATAACTCTGACTGGATTCGTCTGAAAGAAGAAAGTCATATACACCTAGGATGACTTGAGGGTGAGTAATTTATGTGCTAATTTTCATTTTTGGGTGAACTAACCCTATACCGGAGCAGATGGAACTCGCTGCTTTGGCAAGGGGCGTGGCAGTACTGAAACACCATCTAAGCTGTTTGCCAATCACAACGCACTGGGATAGCTAACCAGTCACAACACATTTCATTTTTCGGGAGGTGGGCCTTCATCAAACCCGGAACTAATCGAGCCATTTGTGCCAGGCTGGGGAGAAAGGTATTGTAATAATGTAAATTATGTGAAAAATAATGCGTTTTTCGACCACCAAGCATGAGAGCATGTTCTCGTACACCCCCAAAACTAAATCAAGACTTTGTAATAGAGCATAATAGGACCCCTTTAAATAAATGTAAGAATAAATATAAATTGTTCACAATTCTTCTAATGTATAAGTCATTTAGTGTATTTTGAAATATAAAATAGAATAAAATAAGATGTACCCCTTTAATATACCGCTATTTGAGACTACAAACAATGCCTTCTTTCTTTTTGTACCTATACTTGGCTTTTTCTGTGAATCAGATACCAATGGGCCGTCTGTGGCAGAATTCTCAAATGTTCCCCTTAACTCTTCCATTCAAAATCTACTTATTCTGTTTCCTTCCTTCTTTACACTTCATAATCACATTTTCTGTCCTTCCTCAAAGACACCATTTAAAAGCAAAATGCTCTCTTGAGAGACCTGGAGGTCTGTTAATTTGCCAGCGCTCCCAAATTAGCAGCTTTCATTAGAACTCATTGAGAAGTCCTCACAAAGAACTTCCTGCGTTTAGAGACACAAAGAGTGAGATCGATTAGTACTGAACCTGTGGGGGTTTCTGGATTGTCTGTTCTTCAGCATTTAAATCTAAAACACTGGTCTGTGATGTGGCTTTGTGCTAGTGTGTGAGAGAGGAGAGCAGGAAAAACAGCTCTTATTCTCATTAACACAGCCACACATGAATTCCTGGGGTCAGTTAGGTAATTATTTTACCTAACTGTGCTTCACAAAGACACATTTTCTTGGCTTTCAGCTTTTTATCATTTTAACAGCCTTATGTTTTTAAATCTGAAATTACAGAATGGGCTCAACGATACAACAGTAAATGTATTTTTTCCAACTCTAAGACAGTGGTTCTCAACTGGTGGGGCTGCAAGTCTGTTCAGTGTTATAAACAGCCGGGTAAAACAATGCTAAATGCTGATAATAAAATGCAACAAATCATATAGTTGTGCAAAGTTAGTTCACTGAAAGAATTTGGGTTGTACCCACCAAAACTTGTTTTAATTAGTTATGCTGCAGCAATTAATATTTTTAATTAGATAAGAATAATATGGTTATACATGTATAATAATATGGTTATAAAAGAATAAATGTTACACTAATAAATATCAACAGATTTTATATTAAGGACATTGTAGATAAAAATAGATCAAATAATTTGTTTTCTCTTCATAACTTTAATCATTTGTTTTCCCACTATAAGTAATTTTATAATACTGTTTGTGATTATTAGATAAGATACATGCAATATTTTTGTTTACTTTTGTACCATAAACAGATATTTCTATATACAGCATGGAGGAAGTCAAATGTCTCATGGCTGGACACATAATTTCTTCCTTGTAATGGTTGTGTCCCCATCAAAAGACTATGTATACTATGTATACTTTGATCATTTATCAGTATTATACACAGTTACACAGTTTACATATCTATAGATATTGCTGATAAGAGCAGGTATCTCTGCTTCTGTCTCAGTTCTGATCATATAGGCTAATACTGCTATGGATCGCTCACCTTGGCAGATGCCGATACATCACACTCAAGATTTAATGGTGTGAAAACACCAGCCATATTTTATGGTTTTGCAAAACGGGCAAATGAGACGTGAATAAGGACAGTTAAGCACTTGCTCGGCTCTAAAAATGGGCCATAATGGATCTGTGATCAGCTCTGTGCAACGTGAGAGCACTGACAACGAGGCACCTTTGCATAAATCCTGCAAGGGCAAACGGGTTTACATAGTTTATGATTCATAGTTTATGATCCACAGACTGTTGGTCCTTGTAATCGGAGTCCG
>NW_015505180.1:4274692-4354731 GCF_001515645.1 Sinocyclocheilus grahami
GTCGTGGATAGAACACTTGGTTGAGTGCATCAGACAAGACGACGAAGAAGTACTCCTGTAGCATCAAGTTTTCACAAGTTATTACACATGCACCTGAATAATTATGTATGTAAATATTTATGTTACAATTATGAAAACGTTTTTATAAATTGCTGACAGTACAATACTGGACAATGATGTAATCTGCAGAATTTACACTTCAACTATGAGACTATGGTATAAATAAATACAACTGTATAACAGTTTCACTGCAATTCATGTTATAATGTTAGAATTAAAGAACAATAAACATAATACATATTACCGTTGCACTTATCTGTACATAGTAAGTGTAGTTATTTTTAAGTGGTTGTTGACATCCAGTCTAAAACGTGATTTAGCCAAAACAAAACAAAAAAACAACAACAATAACGTTACCACTCTAATATGTCTTGCAATATCCGTGCGTGCAAAGGTTCTGCGCCATCCTCTTGCTCAATATTCTCGGAGTCTGAATCTGGCTCAAATTGAATTTTCAAAAATGAAAATTAGCCCATAAATTACTCACCCTCAAGTCATCCTAGGTGTATATGACTTTCTTCTTTCAGACGAATCCTGTCGGAGTTATATAAAAAATTGTCTTTGATCTTGTCTTTGATACGTCATCCACCCGGAACTGCTTCCAGGTACAACAGTGAGTGCAAGCTACATTAAAGTGATTATTATGTTTTGACTATGGATATTTTTCTTACAAAACGCATCGATTCGCTACAGAAGGCCTTTGTTCACCCCCCGGAGCCGTGTGAGAGACTTTTTTTTATGGATGGGTGCATTTTAATTAAGTGCTTTTGGACTGATGCATGCAACACCCGCTGAGTGCCATGAAACAGCTTGAAAGATCAAAGACAATTTTTTTATATAACTCTGACTGGATTCGTCTGAAAGAAGAAAGTCATATACACCTAGGATGACTTGAGGGTGAGTAATTTATGTGCTAATTTTCATTTTTGGGTGAACTAACCCTATACCGGAGCAGATGGAACTCGCTGCTTTGGCAAGGGGCGTGGCAGTACTGAAACACCATCTAAGCTGTTTGCCAATCACAACGCACTGGGATAGCTAACCAGTCACAACACATTTCATTTTTCGGGAGGTCCTCAAGTCATCCTAGGTGTATATGACTTTCTTCTTTCAGACGAATCCTGTCGGAGTTATATAAAAAATTGTCTTTGATCTTGTCTTTGATACGTCATCCACCCGGAACTGCTTCCAGGTACAACAGTGAGTGCAAGCTACATTAAAGTGATTATTATGTTTTGACTATGGATATTTTTCTTACAAAACGCATCGATTCGCTACAGAAGGCCTTTGTTCACCCCCCGGAGCCGTGTGAGAGACTTTTTTTTATGGATGGGTGCATTTTAATTAAGTGCTTTTGGACTGATGCATGCAACACCCGCTGAGTGCCATGAAACAGCTTGAAAGATCAAAGACAATTTTTTTATATAACTCTGACTGGATTCGTCTGAAAGAAGAAAGTCATATACACCTAGGATGACTTGAGGGTGAGTAATTTATGTGCTAATTTTCATTTTTGGGTGAACTAACCCTATACCGGAGCAGATGGAACTCGCTGCTTTGGCAAGGGGCGTGGCAGTACTGAAACACCATCTAAGCTGTTTGCCAATCACAACGCACTGGGATAGCTAACCAGTCACAACACATTTCATTTTTCGGGAGGTGGGCCTTCATCAAACCCGGAACTAATCGAGCCATTTGTGCCAGGCTGGGGAGAAAGGTATTGTAATAATGTAAATTATGTGAAAAATAATGCGTTTTTCGACCACCAAGCATGAGAGCATGTTCTCGTACACCCCCAAAACTAAATCAAGACTTTGTAATAGAGCATAATAGGACCCCTTTAAATAAATGTAAGAATAAATATAAATTGTTCACAATTCTTCTAATGTATAAGTCATTTAGTGTATTTTGAAATATAAAATAGAATAAAATAAGATGTACCCCTTTAATATACCGCTATTTGAGACTACAAACAATGCCTTCTTTCTTTTTGTACCTATACTTGGCTTTTTCTGTGAATCAGATACCAATGGGCCGTCTGTGGCAGAATTCTCAAATGTTCCCCTTAACTCTTCCATTCAAAATCTACTTATTCTGTTTCCTTCCTTCTTTACACTTCATAATCACATTTTCTGTCCTTCCTCAAAGACACCATTTAAAAGCAAAATGCTCTCTTGAGAGACCTGGAGGTCTGTTAATTTGCCAGCGCTCCCAAATTAGCAGCTTTCATTAGAACTCATTGAGAAGTCCTCACAAAGAACTTCCTGCGTTTAGAGACACAAAGAGTGAGATCGATTAGTACTGAACCTGTGGGGGTTTCTGGATTGTCTGTTCTTCAGCATTTAAATCTAAAACACTGGTCTGTGATGTGGCTTTGTGCTAGTGTGTGAGAGAGGAGAGCAGGAAAAACAGCTCTTATTCTCATTAACACAGCCACACATGAATTCCTGGGGTCAGTTAGGTAATTATTTTACCTAACTGTGCTTCACAAAGACACATTTTCTTGGCTTTCAGCTTTTTATCATTTTAACAGCCTTATGTTTTTAAATCTGAAATTACAGAATGGGCTCAACGATACAACAGTAAATGTATTTTTTCCAACTCTAAGACAGTGGTTCTCAACTGGTGGGGCTGCAAGTCTGTTCAGTGTTATAAACAGCCGGGTAAAACAATGCTAAATGCTGATAATAAAATGCAACAAATCATATAGTTGTGCAAAGTTAGTTCACTGAAAGAATTTGGTTTGTGCCAACCAAAATTTGTTTGAATGAATTATATGCTGCAGTGATTAATGTTTTTTAATTAATAAAAAATTATATGGTTAAAAAATTATATTATAATAAAAGGTATATAATAAAAATTGTTTTTTTTAAATATCAACTAATTTTACTGACATTTTTGTTCAAAATATTTGTTTTCTCTCCATAACTTTAATAATTTGTTTTCTCACTATAACTAATTTTATAATATTTTTTGTGACTATTAGCTAAGATATATAAGGTATGTTTACTATATTGTGTGTTGTGCCATTAACAGATTTTTCTGGTACAAATAATATATATATATATATATATGTGATCATTTATCAGTATTATACACAGTTACACAGTTCACATATGTGCAGATATTGCAGATAAGAGCAAGTATCTCTGCTTCTATTTCAATTCTTATCATATAGGCTAATGCTGCTATGGATTGCTCACCTTGGCAGATGCCAATACATCACACTCAACAGTTAATGGTATGAAAACACCAGCCATATTTTATGGTTTAGCAAAATGGGCAAATGAGATGTGAAAATGGACAGTTAAGCACTTGCTCAGCTCTAAAAATAGGTCATAGTAGATCTGTGATCAGCTCTGTGCAATGTGAGAACACTGGCAAGGAGGCACCTTTGCAGAAATCCTGCAAGGGCAAACAGGTTTACATAGTTTATGACTCATAGTTTATGATCCATAGGCTGTTGGTCCTTGTAATCTGAGCAAGCAGACTGCTGCTGTAGTTTTCTGTTCATGCAAATTTTATTATCACCCAGTCAAGGAAAGCCATTTGATGTTTGGTTGTTTGAAAAAAATGCTGGCAAGACTTCACAGGTGAGGTCAGAGAAAGTCAGGTTGTACTTCCCACTGGAAAAATAAATTTTATTGACTACTGCTCTGGAATTAAATAGTGAAACTAGTGACTTTTCTGGCCAATGACACTGATTTAAATAAAATTTTAGAAAAAATCATGTTAAAATGCAAGTATAAAATATGACACCACAGGCTTTTGAGGAATGTTTACTTGCACGTCTCAGTCATCATTGTATTGCATTGGATTCTGTTTTGCTCCACACAATAAAAACTACAGACCTTTGATCAACGAAGCATTTAAATAACATCTTACTAAGACATATTATTGGGAGACTTAGAATCACTGATAACTGATATGTATGCACTTTATGCTAGTAGTCTGCTGTACTGTTAAAAAGATCACACTGATAAACATTGCAAGCTATAAGAATTTCATCTTGCTTTTGGCCATATAAATATCAGCAAATGCACCAATTTGCATATTTTGTTCAGTTTGGGCCTCTGAATAAAATCTAGGTGTTTCCTCCTTGAGTATGAGCTCCGTATCCTCCTATATCACTATATAAGCCATAAAAGCATGATGTATCAAATATGATACTCAACAAAAAACACATATGCAAAACATTTTTTTAAACATTTTGTCTAAAGGTACAAAAACATTTTTAAAATTTTTATTTTTCTAACTATTATTTAATATGTCAGGCGGTACAGAATGATCCACTAAATGAATAGATTTGAGTCAACATACAGTTCAGATTTAGCGTGTTTCTAAAATGAAGGTGTATTTTTTAAAGGATTAAACATCTCCAGACCCTGACCGCTGTGTGAAATCAAATTTCACAGGGTAATTTGCGAAACCCAACTAATTCCATTCAGCGTGGCCTATCTCTCCCTGTAAAACCTCCTTTTCTTACACTGCCTAATCCTCCAATGCAGAACAGTGATTACTGAACGGTCAAAGCTGGAAACAATGCACAGACCTACTTAGAAACCATCTTAAACCCACACACGCCAGGTTACCATACCAACTGGCCGGCCTGAAAGAGACAGATAGCTGGATTTGGCTGAGAGTGGCAGAGTCAAATCCTTCATCTAGCCCCTCCCCTGGTGCTCACAAGGCCATAGAAGACAAAACACAAACCTCCCCTGGTCCGCCTTGGTTAACACACACCCTGCCCACCCTCCCATGTGGAAATCCGAGCATCCAGCGCACCAGAAAGAAGCAAGAAGGTCGACCGTGTATCTCTTTCTTTGTGTGTTTGAGAAAGGGATGAGCGTCAACAACACAATCGGGTGGCAAGAGGCTTTTAGCAGTGCCACCCAGAGCCATTCTCCTCGATCTTTCGACAGAATAGAAAATCCCTCCTTGATTATTATTCATGGTACCGATTGTCCTTTCTGGATCTTCAGTTTCCCAACACGTCATTCTAGCAGCGCTGACAAGTGCCAATCAAAGAGTTGGTATCCGCGTCTCAGGGCTGTCCAAACGATTGAGGATTTGGCAAACAATGGCTTCCGAGCCCTCAGTGACAGTAGGAGAGAGACAATGGTGGCAAAGTGACTGTGTCAGTGTGTGGTCCTGTTTTAGAGTGAAACGATCCTTCTCCGAACACAGCTAATCTCTCCTTCCCCATCTCTTTCATTCACGCCCTTAATCTGTTCGCCAGTGCCTGGTGTCTTCCAGAACAATCCGCCTGGGTCAGTCCGGCTTAGGCTCTTGTTTTTGTCTGGGATGATGGCACATTCATGTCCCTCTGTGACATCTTCAGTTTCAGCTGAATGCTAAAGACTATAATAAACACTTGCAGGGGTTGCCTGAGTGACCAGGAGAAAAGCAACAGTAGTCATTCCATCACAAAAATGGATTAGGACACCTATGAATTCATTATGAACTGGGAGCACAAAGGAGTGTTTAGGGAGCCGACACTGGTGGGAATCGGGACCGTGTCATGTGTCATTTTGAACAGTGACCGAAACACCTTTATTAGCGGGTGCGATTTGAAAAGCAATTGTTTCTTTGAGCTGATGAAAAATGTATGGTGTCTTGCAGAAACAAGACACATCATATTATTTTTATAAGGAAAAAAGTCTAAATCAATTCAAAACAGACAAAATCACACACAAATAAGCAGACTATTGATGACTTAAGCCCTGTAAGGCCTGACATATGAAATAATAGTGTGAAAATTAATGAATGAATGAATTTATTTAAATGGTAAATTTTATTGAACCTTTAAACAAAAATGTTTGCATACCTTTTTTTGTTGAGTGTACATTTGGCTTTATGGCAGTTTGAGGCCCCAACTGAACAAAAATATGTAAATTGGTGCAGTTGCTCATATTTATATGACCCATGAAGTCAGAGAAAAATTTAGATATCTTGTAATGTACATTTTGTAAATCATGTTTGTAAATAATGTAAATCTTTATAACAGTATAGCAGACTACTTACATGAAGTTACTCTATATTTTCAAATAATGTCTTAGTAAGATAATATTTAAATGCTTAGTTTTATGACCAAAGCTGTAAAGTCGTTATTGTGGGGGCAAAACATACTGAGAGATGTACAATTAAATGTTCCTCAAAAGCCTGATGTGTCATATTTGATACTCTCATCAAAAAAAAGTGTCCAGTAAGTGTCATTCTTGAACTATTACTACCAATATAAAAGTTATTCTAACATTATAAAAATCAGTCAATATTTCACAGCAAAAAGACGTGTTCCATGACCTGAAGGGGGACGTTTTTAGAATGATAATAAAAGTTATTTTGCTTGCTAAAAGCATATCAATCAGATGACAGAAGGTTTGTAGTAGATTGTGTTCTACTGGTTTTTCAGTTGATAATTCTTTGAACATGTTGATAAATTAGAGGACTTAGATATTTGTGTACCAGATACAGTAGGCTTTATATGGTTAAACAGTTAGTTCACCCAGAAATAATAATTCTGGCATCATTTATTTACCCTCATGTCATTTCAAATCTGTATGACTGTTCTGCGGAACACAAAAAAAGATATTTTGAAGAACTGTCCATTTAGCTAATGAAAGAATTTGGGGGTCCGAAAGAAAATAACTATCATTAAATAAGAAAAAACAGACATTTTTCAGAACATCTTCTTTTGTGATCCACATATTAAAGAAAAGTCATACAGGTTTGAAATGACATGAGAGTGAGTAAATGATGACAGAATTTTCATTATTGGTGAACTGTCCCTTTAACATTAGTGGTTTTGATTGTAAGGGGTATGCTTTTTTCTATAATTTCTCACACTTTCCTCTCTAAAATGTAAACCTTTAAGAGTTTTATTTTATTTTTGATTAGCACAAGAGTCCCAATCGGTGATAATCCACATGCTCTTCTCTGCGGGAGGCGTTAATCTCATGTCCACTTTTTTAGTCACATTGAGGCCTCTTCAATGCCTACTGGCCCTGGGATGACCTCGCACTGACCCCATACTGACCCTCTCCCCAGGAGTGACCATGTCTTTGGACTTTGAGGAGGGTTGTTGCATTCAGACACTCCCACTGTCTCCTAGGTTACATGAGTAACATCTCTTTTGAGGTGAATTACTTTTACTTGCTCCTTGTGAAATAACTGAACCCAAGGTCCCTTATTCATTTTGTTCTGGTTAGTTTCAAAAGACTAACCGAAAGGATTTTGGTGTTGGGACTATGAATTGGTGTGTGTGTGTGTGTGTGTGTGTGTAAAGAGTATTGTCAATACCCCATTGGTGTTATAGCAGAACCACTCACCTGTCAGCAAAGCACTGGGAGAGAGAGGTGACAAATAGAGTGGGACATTCTTATCTGGGAAATCACAACCTTGTGATAAAACAGAGCAAAAAAAAATTTTTGATTTAGTTTTCTTTTATGTTTTTTCTTTTGTGAAACACAAAATGAGAACATTGTTATTTTCCAGACAGTGAAAGTAAAGGGTGAGCAATGTTTATGATGCTTTAATGATGTTTTGTGCTTGAGGCCTGGTCACCATCCACTTTCATTGTATAGAAAAGAGCAGCGTTATGATTTGTCTAAATTCCTCGTTTTATCTTCCATGGAAGTAAAAGTCTATGAGTTTGAGACAACATGACAATAGTTGAGTAAAAGATTACATTTTTGCCTAAACTTTCCCCTTTAACAACTCAAAAGACTGAGGAAATTTTTGTTATAGTCCTTGAGCCTTAGAATGGGTTGTTTTGGGGGCAACTTTGTGCCCTGCAGATATGCCAGTCTGAGCTGCTAATAGAGGTGGGCAACTGATCGAGTAACATGGAACATTACTTCCTCAACACAATGACGGATGTTGGTCATTAACGTTATTCTTCAAAGCTATGACAGATGCAATTCAGCTCTGTCATAGCAGAATAGGCTTGGACAGGATATTTCCAGTCTGGTTGTGGTTGCATCATGAGAAGTAGGATGAGAGTATATTAAAGAAGCAGACTCTTGATTTTTTTTCTAGGCCCTTATTTCATTTATGTGCATAAGATGGCCACACAGGGAAGACAAGCCTGGCACTAGGCAGCTGCCTCTCAGAGGGATTATGTGGCTTAACTGTACCGGAGACACAAGGATACCAAACACTGGCCTGGCAGTGATGAGAGCTCCATGGAGTGGCACCTTAACTCTGCACACTCTTAGCAACATGCAGGTATTCATCCTGCAGGCTGACATTATGATAGAGCTTTCAGCTTTCCACTGGAAAGGTGTGTTATACTGCTTGTGTGCTGGAATTTTTTTTTTTTACTGATGTAGGGGTATTGAACTGAACGTTGTGGTCACATGTGGTCACATCAATGATGTGTATTTTGCATATTTATGGTCATAATGGTTTCTTTTTTTTGGGCCCCTTGTTTTCTAAAAAAAAAAAATAATTCATTAAGGTTACAGTGAGGCTTTTTTTTTTTTTACTGATGTAGGGGTATTGAACTGAACGTTGTGGTCACATGTGGTCACATCGATGATGTGTATTTTGCATATTTATGGTCATAATGGTTTCTTTTTTTTTGGCCCCTTGTTTTCTAAAAAAAAAAAATAATTCATTAAGGTTACAGTGAGGCACCTATAATGGAAGTGGATGGTGCCAAAATGTGGAGGATTTAAAGGCAAATGCAAAGCTTAAACATTTATATAATCACTTACACTACTGTTCAAAAGCTAAGATTTTTTTTTAAATATAAATAATTTTTTTCAGCAAGGATTCTGAAATATTCTGCAAAGTTCTTTTGAACTTTCAAAGAATCCTAAAAAATGTATCACAGTTTCACCAAAAATGTTAAGCAGCACATCTATTTTCTTCACTGATAATAACAAGAAACACAAATGTAATGGCTGCTTCAGCTTTGTCATCACATTGATAATTTACATTTAAATTACAAATCAGTTATTTTAAATTGTAATAATATTTCACAGTATTACTGTTTTTACTGTATTTTTGAACAAATAATTACAGCATTGGTGAGACTACCTTAAAAAAAAAAATCTTACAGACCCCAGACTTTTAGATGGTAATGTACATTCATTTTTCTGTTAAAAGCTGTGTATTATTTGATCTGTAAAGCTGTTTAAATCATATTTTATACAGTCATTTTATGGTTTATGATGTTATGTTGAAATTCCACAAATTGAGCTTAACCTAGAATATTCCTTTAAGCAAACCTGGATTTCAACAGTGAGAGGGTCAATGTGACAATTGTTATGATTTCCATCTGTCACGACTCACGTGTCATTTCTCAACTGTAATCAAATCCTTTGTAATAGTTACATGTTAGGTGGTATGAGTAGGGGCACACCTTGGTCCTCACAGGTGGGTTTTTCTTGGTTCTTGGAGCTACTCTCAGACACACTTGAGCTGAGAGAACAATAGGATGATGTCCTTGATCCACTCTCCATACTGATGAGCTAAAAGCACAACAATTAACACACAAACAGGACAGAAATGCATAACCACCAAATATGAATGTGTGTGTGTTCGCGGCCATGGCCGTGCTAAGTGTGGGCCCTGCTGTGCTGCAAAGAAGCAATGGCCTCCCTAGTGTCGACAGTAATCTGTCCTGGGCAAAATCTATTGTACTGAAACTTAATTGACGGCAGCTTACAACACATTCATGTTTCGGCCACCATACCCCTCCCCTTGCCTTCCTCCTTCCTTCATAAAAGAAAGATTAATGCCTCCATCCCTTTGCACCTGCATCCAGTGCTTTGAGTCCCCGTACCCCTCGCTGACATTGTTTACCCCCTAAACCTTGGCCTTTGACCCAGCTGTGGCACATCCATGTCCTAAAATTCAGCCCCCTTATCAGCATGGCAAGTCAGAAAAGCCCAACTTTCTTTTCTATAAGCGACTGCACCTTTTTCTCACCCGTAGTGACTTATTAGCTCCACACCTGCCGCCTAGCAGCAAGCAGAAATCCCCCAGTCGCCTCCATACAGCAACGACAGCCATAAAGTGGCTCATAGATTCCTTTATGTGTGTGTTGAAATGGTTGAAATGGCTCACCCCGGGGCGCTTTCTATGTCCCTTGAAAGTTGCCAAAGAATCTTGGCTGCTGTTTCTGCCACTTAATGGTTTGCGGTTGTCCAGGGCTGCAAATAGACACACATGGCTTGAAAACAAGGGCAGACCAAATATACAAATGCAAAAGAAATGCAAGAAGAGGTATGATAGTGAGTGATTAATGCCTTGTATTTGACATGACTGAAGGTCAGAGACATAATCCCTCTGCAAATACTGATAGAAATGGTGCCTCACAAACGCGCAACAGCACCTGTCTACTCGCAGCATGCCAGGTGCAGACACACCTAGCGAGGAGCCTGGCCTCCACGCGCTGCCGTGCTTGTTTGTGCCAGACTTTAGAAACACATTAACACTATTTCAAAACACATCCGATCAAGATTGCACCCAGATCTGATCCGGCGCACGTGGTTTTCCTTTGTAGTGCCTTTATCTGTGGATTGCGCCTGAACAATGCACAATAGCCGCATCGCAGGATTACGTCCTGATAGGGGGCCATTGCAACCAGACGTGTGGATGAACTGAGGTTTTGGGTTAATGATAAACTTGACCCGTTTTTTATCTTGATTAACATGACTTTCATAACTCCATAAAGCGTTTTTTTTTTGGAGGAGTAACAAACCGCTACATCTTTATGGCTTCAGTTAAGGACTTGTAGCCACGCGCCCTGGAACAGGTGAGAGGCATGCCAGCTTTGGTTCAAAGGTAACAGCAATGGGGTCACACACACATACACAAATACTAAAAACATTACTCTTAAAGACGGCCAGCAATTGGCACACCCGTAACGTTATTCCCCGACGCCCTCTCCTTTACACAGCACAATTGCCAAATTTCCCGAACTCAAATCAACCGTTCCTTTTGGGATTTTTTGCCCCCCTTCTTAACTGTTATTTTTCAGAGTTATTTAAAGGCAATCAAGGCACTGTTGCTCATGAATGTAAACATTACAGTCTGATGAAAGGTGACAGGGAGGGATAGCAGGGTCCAATGCGTCTGCTACAGTCTTTTTATGCGCAAATATGCGCACAGACAGGCAAGCTTATACGTGCACACACCCACACACAAAGGGACGCACACATTCACCACTACGCTGGACAGGTGCTTGGCAGCTTGTTATATGATATGTAATGTACCTGTGGACTGATAATATTGGGGAATGCCCGAGCTCCAGACTCTAAGGCCAGGTTCATACTCCTCCCCGTCCGGAGTATGACACCATTCAGGGCTTGGGATGGAACCTGGACTCTCGGATCCTCTTCTCTCCAATAGCAGGAGCTGCACACGGGACAAAGATCCCAGATCACCTGAATCACATCCCACAGTTAGTGCCGCAAGTCCAGGACTCAGATCTGTGAAAAAATAGGAAGAACATGCATATCAGTCAGGTCTAATTTGATGTGGATGTGATATAAAAACATTTCATGAGTTCACACTTTCGTATAATTAAATAAAGGTTATGCGTATTTGGCGTGCTGTCCAGGGAGAGGGCTCAGAGCTCGGCAAGACTCCCGAGCCCGGGGCACCCCCTACTGTCCGGGGAGAGGGGTCCGAGCTCAGTGTCCAGCCCGGCCAAAAGCGCTCCCCCCGAGTGCTTCTCCCTGTGCTGGGGTAGAAACTATGCTGAAGGTGCGGGGTCGGGGTGGCGGAGGGGATGCTGAAAGTCAAGAGATAACGAAGGTAGGATGAACTTGGTTATTTTCTCTTGTGCTGATTGGATAAATGGTGTAATCACTAATGATGGACTGGCCGTGTTAATTATCTGTGCGTGCTCCTCCCGAAATTTGTTTATAAACATCACTTATTTTTTTTGAATTAATAAAAGATAAATCAAGGAAAATAAAAGATTTTTGTCAAATCTGCGATAAATTTGGAAGAGTGATCTGAATTAGAGATAATGAGAAATATATGTAATTGTGGTGCTTTTTGAAAGCTCTGGTTGTACAAAATAATATCATAATTCATATTCAAATATTTAACTAATATTTATCAAATGTATTTATATAAAATAATAAAATAAATGATCTTGAATAAATTGTTTAATAAATTTAATAATTTTTTTTTATTTTCAGATGCATGAACAGTATTCAAAGTAAACATCAAGATCACCTTTATCACATTATCACATCCTCCCCCTTTGGGCGCTAACATGTGCCAGCTTTTTGAAGAAACTTGTTATGGATGTAAATATTATAAAATCTTAATTTGTATCATATATTTTTGGCGACAGTAATTGCTAACACCTGTAAAAAAAAATTATAATATAATATATATAATATAATATAATATAATATAATATACATTTTAAGGGCTTCAAGAGTTGAACAAATGTCTTCCATATAAATTTCAAACCAACAGGTGTCATGCAAAATGTGCCCATGTCTGATATCTATATGCTAGACATGCCTTTCTGTTCATTATTTATTTATTTTTACTAAAGTTAAGGATCACACTTTCATCATGTCCTAAGGGTCCTGTGTTCACAGTCACACCCTGTAGTAACGGGAGCACTATCACTATATGGGCCACATATGCAAATCTCCAACCCACACTACTGAGTTGTAGCAATTGGGGGAATTCACTCTACTTTCACACTCTACTCTAAACCCTGAATCTCGGCACTTCACACGCTATTTTTACAGATATAGAAATTTAACCATTACAATGCCTTTCAGAGATACACCTCCATAAACAGGCCCATGAGAGTTTTAGGTGTGTCTATTTTTTTAACACAGACAAAGTGGAAGAAAGACAAATTGACAGAAAAAAATTTCATTAATAACCTGTTTGAGGGATAATGAGCAAATCCCCCCCCTCCTCCTTTTTTAATGTTCTCAGATGAAAAATGTATTGCTCTCAGTTATGTCTCATTTGAATGTCAAATGAGATATTGAATAACTAAATAGGAGTATAGTTACGTATAAATTGCATTGATAACATTGCTCATATCAAACCCTGTTGAAGAGACCAGCTAGTTTGTGTTGGTTTGGTGCTGGTCTAGCACTAGGACACCAACATCCAAAACACATATATGCTGGTTTTAGAAGACACATATACGATTACTCACTTTTTCCTAGGATAAAAATCTGAGAAATGGGAGTATTTATACAAAACTATCCATCTTACTGGTGTCTAGGAGAAAAAATTGAGATAGAGAGATCTCCTTTGAGATTTTCCATTACTATAGCCTGTGTATAACTAAGTTTCTTCACCTTCTCAACTTTGCTGTTGAAAAGACTTACTAACTCGTAAACACCACTAAGCCTGGTTTTGAATCTTGGCCTAATGCTCCTCACATCCTCTTTATTAAATCCCTGCGCTGTTCAATATGCTGTATACTCACAAAAAACTACTCAGCGACAGAGATTGACAGTTATTCCATATGGATTTGAACACAATGACATGCATTACAGTGGCTGGTGTCTATGCAGCTGAACACTGCATTACAAGCACATGTTAGTCATCCAGAGGAAGCTAGAAAGGTGAGAAGGTCAAGTCAGGAGGTCAGGTCACACAGGCACCCGGAAATGCTTAACACCTTGTCAAGATTCAGGAGGAAATTGTGAGGGAATAATTCACTTAGGTAATGTTTCTGTGCCCCTCTCTCTCTCTGACCACATTGGTCACACACACAAACACAGCAATAATCCTCAGGGCAGGGTGAAGACAGGGACTGTGTCTAATTGAAAGATTAGGTTTTTGATAACATTTGAAAAAATGTCTGCGGGGCAATGCTGCCGTGAGACAATGCCGAGGCCGGTTAGTACGCTTGTAAACCAAGTTTACACAGCAGCAAGTGATTTTAATCTCTTGGACCTTACAATATTAGAATTTTTCCACACCTGACAGCCTAACGTATTTACCAAGGGACATTTCTGTTGAAACAGAGAGTAAGTAATTATAGCATGTCAAACCAATATGCAAGTTTTAAAACAAACAGGCTAAACCTCATTCAGAAGATTTCCATAGACAATAAATTGATTACTTGGAAAAACTTAAATATGGAGCAACTTCTGTTTGTTACATGCAAGTCAATGGATCAAAATTATGGAGAACTGTTATTATTCGCAAGTATCAAAATTAAACAACAAAAAGGTAAAAAAAAAATACTGTTCTGACTTTGAAAGTTTTCAACAGAAATAAATAAATAAATAATTGCTGTTATATTATATATAAAATATTATATAAAAGTTTGAGGTCAGTAAGATTTTTTTTTCATTTAATTCAGAAAAATAAAATCAGCATTTTTAATTAAGCAAAGGTGCATTTAAGTGACCAAAGGCGAATATAAGTCACAAGTTTTATATTTCAAATAAATGCTGCTCTCTTCAATGTTCTATTGCTCAAAGAAACATGAAAAAGAAATGTATCACAGTTTCCACAAACATATTAATCATCACAACTGTTTTTTACAACAATAAGAAGAAATGTTTCTTGAGCCCCAAATCAGCATATTAGAATTATTTCTGAAGGATGTGACACTGAAAACTGGAGTAATGACTCCATAAATTAATATTCATTTATGCCCTCACAGGAATAAATAGGAAAACAAATATATTAAAAAAATACATTGTTAACGTAACACAAAGTAATTCTTCCCGGTAATATTTAATCACTTCTTTTTGTTTAGTAAAATGACAATATAAAAAGCCTCTGTTTGAATTGTGTCCATGGTTTGGGCAGTATTACCTGTGGTAGGTGAGGATCGGTCAGTTTGACTCCCGGCTGGGTGGTCTGGAGACACACAGGAACTTGAGTGAGGGGCCAGATCATCCAGCTCAGCAAAGATATCAGACTGTGACCTGTCGGACTGGGAGTCAGGGGTCCCTTCCATTAAACTCTCATCTGAAACGGTCCAAAAATATGATGAGTAAATACAAACGCAATATACTGTGTAAACATCTCTTTATGCATGGATTTGCATTTTAGCACAATGGACATTTTAACCTATTTCCTCAGCTGTCATGCCAGAATACAGTTTGATTATTGCTCTAGGCTGATTGAATATTGTAATACCTTCAAGAGCAAAACAACCACCATCATTACACCCTCCCCTGCAGGGATATCTCAGTTCCTGAGAATGACTTTTGTCCAGAAGCTTCTGGTACAAGTGTAGACTAAAAGATATACACATAACGCTAACAGTCAGGTGACTCGTAAACTTTATACTTTTAAACTCTACAGTTCGCTTGTGTGCACAACTTTAGCTTATTTCTTATTCTATTTTCATCTTAGACTCTACCAGACAAACACACATATACACACACATTACACACACACACACACGCACATATGTGTGTGTGTATACAGTAGATAGATAGATAGATAGATAGATAGATAGATAGATAGATAGATAGATAGATAGATAGATAGATAGATAGATAGACAGATAGACAGATAGATAGATAGATAGATAGATAGATAGATAGATAGATAGATAGATAGATAGATCGATCGATATATTACACACACACATACACACATACTGTATATGTGTGTGTATGCATACATACATACATACAGTACATACATATATTCAAATAAGGTTTCCATGTCTGCCTGCACACACACACAGCTATTGTATGGGAGCAGCCCTCGGCTTACCACTCACACATACAACAGAGGGACTTGACTCGACACTTCAAAACATATTGGTGCTGTCAAGCTCACCGTCATCTTCAGCCAAGTGCTTCTTGAGACGGTCTATGAGTCTGTGAGGGAGTGCGTGTGGGGTTTGTGTACACCAGCCTATAGGTTGAATGAAGGCAGGGTCAGAAATTAATCGGGCCTTGGGGTAAAATGGCATTAAAGTTGACAAAATGTCCTGATATTCAAAATGTGTGTACAAAAAAGCCTAATAAAGCTTTCTTTGTGAAATAAAAAGTCACACTAATGTTCAAAAGATTGGGGCCAATATGTTTTTTAAATGATTTTGGAAAGAAGTCTCATGGCTTACCAAGGCATTACTCAAAAATACAGTAAAACAGTAATATTGTGAAATAGCATTACACTTTAAAAAAAATTGTTTTCTATTTTAATATTTTAATGCATTTTTACTGTAATGGCAAAGCTGAATTTTCATCATCCATTACTCCAGTCCTCAGTGTCACATGGTCCTTTCAGAAATGACACAGATTTGTAAATTTGTAACATTCTAAATGTCTTTACTCTCACTTTTGATCAATTTAAATGTATCCTTATTGAATAAAAGCATTAATTTCTTTAAAAAATCTTACTGACCCCAAACTTTTGAATATGTATGACTATACAACATGTATACATAGTTTGTATACAGGCACTGTTTGTATGCATAAATGTTACTTTAGTCAGAATGTTTAGTCTCTGTAGTTGGTGTTTAACCCATATGTGCCATATTTGTCCCCCAGAAAGCTGGTCAGTTTTACAAAAAGACCTCCAGACTGGCATATAGTGCTGTTTTCACACAACCGCATACAGACCGACTTGAAGAAAGTTAGAAAAAAAGATCCCCCATTGCAATAATTTTGAAGTAAATCACTAAACCGCAGCTCTACTATCATATCAGTGATATATTATCTGTCTAGCCCCATAAGTGAGCAAACAAGACACTGATAGTCACTTTATCACTCCTCTGACAAAAAAAAGAGAAAAGACAAAGAAATCTCTCTGCAATTTCTGAATTGTCTGCTCTCTTTCATGAACTCTCAGTTTGAGTCAGATGTCAGTGCCCCGGCTCTTTATCCTTACAGGGGACGGTAAATTAGCACACGGAGGGCATCTAAGAGATACTCATTGTAACTGAGGCTCGCTCACTGTTCGCCCGTCAGCGAGGCGGCAGTCAGCTCAGATTTATGACCGCCGCTCCACACGTCTGCCTTTCAGGGAGTGGAGAGAATAGAGAGAGAAAAGAGGAAAAAAGAAGGGAACACAGGAGGCTGAGGCTCAGAAGGGAGAACACAACGCAGCCGGCATCACTGCCACCCCCCTCGTCCCCCACAACGTCCCCCATTGTAAAGGCCTTGGCTGCTTTGAACCGGGAAATCAAACGGTACCAGCCTGATTCCCCATCAAAAGAACCCCCTCGCTTTCCCTCTGCTTTCAGTAAAGAGCAGAAGAGAAAAGCTCTTTGCCATATTTATGACTTAGTTGCTGTGTAGAGAAAGCCGAAGCTCATGGTCGTGGTGTAGGACTTTGATTTTCTTTTGTTCTCGTTCATGTCTGAGGTACGGTGAACATTCAGTTCTGCTGGCTCAACTGACCCCAGTGTGTATGGATGAATATGCAAGACTCAATCTAATAAAGCGTACAGTGTGTGTGTGTGTGTATGACATCAGGTATTTTTAAAAATGTCCCCAGAAGAATAGCAAACCTTGAGCCAAGTTCATAAATGGTGTCCTAATTCATATATTAAAATATATGACGATTAAAGCGAAACAAAACAAGTTTTTTTTAATGAGTACTTTTGTCTTGTTTTACAGTAAAAATACATAAACATATTTAAAAAATAAATGTACTTGCAAAGCAAAATATTAAATGTTACACTATATACAATATTATAATTTGGTTTTCAGAGAATATATCTCTCTATAAAAATTGATCTATGTTACAAATAAATGAACATTTAAAAAAAATATTTTTCTGAATCTGGTACAATTTTTATCTCTTGATTTAAGCACAATTTCTAATAAAATTCAGTGAACTTTATTCTTTAAAAAAAATAGGGGTCAGAAAAATACACGTAGATCAATATTGAATTCTTAAAAGCTTACACAGTTTTCTCAAGTGCTTCTCAAGTAAATTTATCTTTTTATAAGGATAGTCATTATAATTAGCTTATGTTTTGAACGATGTGTTTATGTTTAAACTCACCTTGCAGTTCATCCTGCTGTGGCATGATGGGAGGAAGCACAGGCCAAAGGTTCCATTCTGATCGACTATCCACTGTTGAGCAATCAGGTTTTTGTGAATGAATACTCAGGCCAGACCGACTGGATCCAGGGCGTCTATGCAAGGTTTCATTTGTGGACTGTTGGACGACCGGGTTTTGCCGAGATTGAGGGGTATTGGAGGTGTAAATTGGAGTGTCTGGCAGGCAAGTGGAAGGTGTTTCTTGTTTGCAGGAGGTGAGAGATCTGGAGAGATGTGCTTGAAGGACGTCCATTCGTGAGCTGGCCTGACTGCAACTTCCTGCAGAGCTAAAGTGAAGCTCGGGAAGAGAAGTAGAGCAGCCCTCTTGATAATAATTATTCTGGTCAAGGTCAGAAGCATGGTTATCTTCGTCATCTGTACTATTGTCTTCACAATGGTCAACACTGAAGCTCACTGGCAATGTAAAGAGAGTGCATAAATCAATCAAGGATCTCTTAAATGCATCATTTACATTTTAATTTTAGATGATAACCAAGTGTTCAAAGTCAATGTTAGGAGAACTGTGTACCTGACAGGGCATCTGAGAAGCTACTGTTCAGGTCGGTGCTACGGCTGAACTGGCTTGATGAAGGGCAGCTAAAACTGGAAAGAGAATTTGGGGTCACAGATGAAGTTGGTGTGCCTGGAGTAATTGGGCTACTTGGAGTACTTTGGGTGCCAGGAGTAGTTGGGGTGGCTGGGATGCTTGGGGTTGTCGGGGTGGACAGAGTTGTTGGGGTCATTGTGTCCTCTTCAGCCATTTCATGGTGCCCTTTATTCAGATTTTGTGGAGCAGAGCATGCATCTTCTTCCTCATCTGTCAGTTGTAAGTGTGTATTGGAGGTTTGGGATTTCTGAGGGTGATCAACAAACTTGAGTGTCAGAGAAGGACTTGTTGGAGGTTCTGGAGAAGCTCTACTTGGATTAGGGCATCCAGGTACATGCGGTAGAACCACACTGAATTGACTCCTGCTGGAATTATCCACATTTTGGTTACTCTTGACATCTGGGAAAAGAAGAGGTTGAGATCTTTTGAAATGAATGTGGTTATGAGGACAACCCATCTCAGTGGCACATTTTCCAATTTTGCTCCTGTAGGGCCACCTTCCTGCAGAGTTTAGCTTTAACCTGTTCCAACACACCTGACTGGAAGTTTAGTAACCCTTTTAGTTGGTTAGAGCAGTGTTTCCCAACCGGGGTGCCGCGGTAAAAAATTTTTTTTAAATATTTTTAAATTGCTAAAATGTTCAAAAAAGCATCTATTATATAATGTCCATTTCTGATGTCGCCAATAATTAGAGATGCACCGAAATTTCGGCTGCTGAAAATTGGTTCACCGCTCAGGTTTCACTTTCACGTGGTGTGACGCTCTGCGTATTATCCCGCTCTATGCGTGTGCGCTCCGCTCAGTGGCTCCACTTGTATACCGTTCATGCTTATCGGAACAGCAAAGTCCACTCAAAAATTGAGCCGACAGGAAACATCGATGTAGGACAGTATTGTTTCTGTCTGCAATAGCCCTAATGTGCTGT
The DNA here is from genome assembly GCF_001515645.1 of Sinocyclocheilus grahami. Classification (NCBI taxonomy): domain Eukaryota; kingdom Metazoa; phylum Chordata; class Actinopteri; order Cypriniformes; family Cyprinidae; genus Sinocyclocheilus; species Sinocyclocheilus grahami. The sequence continues at coordinate 4,294,261 of NW_015505180.1, forward strand.
AACATGGTGTGGTATATGGGCAACTCTGGTAACGCTGCCCTCTCATTCATTGATCTGCTAACCGCTATGTTATGCTCACATGTTCTGATAATAATAGCTTTCTAGGACTAAACATTATTTGGATAATTGGTTAAAAAAAAAAATTATAAATATCTTAACCCTACTGTTAGACCTACCTGAAAAACTAAAAAGCAATTTATTTAATTCGAAGGCCTGTCGTTATTTTTTATTTGTGCTATCATTATTAATTTCTTTATTTGTTCTTATTTTATTACTGACTGCTTACTTGTCATTTTTTATTCAATTCAAAGTTTGAAATCAAGCTATCTCGTGCTACTGCACCAAAATTACCCCACTGTAAAATTAAAAAAACACTGAGTGAGCAAAGATTTGTGAGATAGCTAGTTATAATGGTAATTAAATAATGTTTACATATGTACATAAGCCTACATTAAAATCTGTCATATAAATTGGTCTCTTCATTAGAAATTAGCCTACTGATTGCCACCATTGATGGTAATAATATTATAATATATAATATTTAAATAATATAAAAAATATCTGTATGACATTATATTCTGCAGTTCTTCCCTGTTGTACCGAATATCTATACTTTTCAAATTATCATATCGATGTTAGAAATTCAAATATTGTGACAAAATAACTTTTGTAGGGTGCCACAAGTTTGTTAAAATTTCCAAAGGGTGCCGCGACTAAAAAAAAGGTTGGGAAACACTGGGTTAGAGATCTGGAGCTGAACTCTGCAAGAAGGTGCAGGATTGGAAACCCCTGGCCAAGGGGGAGATTACATCTGGGTCAAGGTTAGGGTCGCACCACAGGATGAGTTTTGGGGAATCTTTACTCAAAAATGCAAATGAGAAAGGGCATCGCTAATGCACAAGAGCAGAAATCCTTCACTAAACAAACCATACCACAGCATAGAGCACCCAGTCTGCAGCTGTCTCATGTAGAGATGAACAGGACACACTCACACACTCAAACACACACTCACGTACATCCACACACACAGGCTTAATGACAGGCATTGTTCGGGGTGCACACAAAAAGAGGTCCTGAATAATTAACATGGGCGTCCTGCATGAGGGTCAGGAGGAAAGCGTATTCATCATCATTTACAGCTAAAAAGGAGAGGAGTGAGGCAAAGGCCACCCAGCCCAATAGCTGACGCTGCCCTACTCCACTGAGCCTCAGAGCAAACAGTCTTTTGCCTGTTGCGGGCCCCTGGTTCCTAACAAGGGCCCTAGACACCCCCCTTCCCCTCGAAAACTCTGCCCCTCTGCAGGAGCAGCTGTCCAGTTCCCATCTCAGTATGCAGAGGGACTCTAAGATATGATAATTACCACTTGCAACCACTATATGAAGGAACTCATTCTCATAATTGGGATTAGAAACCCCATATAGCTAATTATGGATGCAATGACAGCAAAGCAAACAAATGAGCCAAGCCTGACACTTTCTTCAGTGGCTATTGATGCTGATGCCTGCTGGGAGAGATTTACAGAGACTTTCCTCTTGCATGATGTGCAGTATTCCTTGCCGGTCTTTCTTTTGCTGAAGAAACCGAAATGACATATGATGTTTTAGTGTAGTTGTCTTGTTATGACAAAGGGCTTTGCTAAAGTTCAAAGGTTCTGGGACAAAATGTTTTTGGGTGGGCCCCATAGCACTGGGCTTATTGAATAGAATGTACTATAGAGGACCTCAGTGGGTCTCCCCGAGAATTGGAATTCTTCAGATTTCAAATTGGCTCCCTTTCAAATTATGAGTTGGAATTTGAATTGAATTGACCTCACCCCACATTCATCTATCTATCTATTTTTTATCCCCCCCCCCAAAAAAGTACACAAATAAACCAACTGTCTTTGGCTTTCGTCCCTTATCATTTGTTGTCCCCCAGGCCAGTATGTTGTGAGTCCCCCAGCAGGGGCCTGTGTTGAAGCAGACCAGAGGCCCCTACACAATACACTCTTGTTCCACTCAGTCTGTGTCACTGAGGAGTCAGAGGACAGAACAGTGAGAGAAAAGGATTGAGTGAGGGGAAAGAGAACGAGAGAGAGAGAGAGGCTGGAAAGCACATAGCTGCACTGCTGTTCTTACAATATCATTGCCTAGTCCATCTGTCACAGTCTCACACACACAAAATGTATGTGTGTGAACGACATGTGTCATATCGCACTGTTGTGGCCTCGCCCCCCTGCTCTCCTTGGGGAGCTAAAGGCAGGTCGGGGTTGTTGTTAGAGTCTCCGAGCACCATATGGCTGTATAATTAGTTTTGGCCTGTGATGTAAAGTAATGCTCCCATCTCTGCTGACTCCCAAGCTCACTCTGAAAGGCATGGTCCTGATGTGCGTTAATGACCAATCTTATCCAAATACCTTCACACCACAACACTGAGGCCTAATGGAAGTAGCAGGCCACCATGAGGCCGGCGCCACAGTAAACATGCATATATGAGCTTAATGGATGCGTGCCATTCATTTAGATTCATATTTGCGTTCTTAACAGTAGCTCAATTTCAGATCATTTGGTTTAATTTGAGCAAGACATGGTACACTGTCGAGCTATAAATGAGTTTGTTTTGGTGAGGAAGGTCATTTCAAAACTGAATGATAATTGCTGTTATTCAAAACGAATAGTTTCTCTGAATATAAATAAGGGATACACTGATATGAAAATTATAATACTGATCAATAAGTCAATAATTATTTTCAAGTAATATTAAATTTATATACATTTATATAGTCTTACGTACATTTAAATTTATATATTTTGTCTAAATAAAAAATTTAATAAATGAATTATTTAAATATTACAGGGGAATTTAGGCAACACATTATATTGTAGAGAATGAAAAATGGATGTTAATTTTGAAATTTGCTAAATTATTATTGTTGTGTTTTTATTGTTTTTGTATTTTAAAGATTACCTTTAAATAAGCAAAGTTGATGGCAGGGGTAATGTAAATGGGGAAATGAGCATGCACAATTATATGAATAAATAATAAAATATTTATTGATGAATCTCAAATAACAACTGATATATGATGCATATGAATGTTCTTCCTTTTCATTTTCATTAGAGCAAGGGCACTTTGTTAAATTTAACCCCTGTGCCTGCTGTGCCCTTCGCCTGAGAAAATATATCAGTAAAAGGACTGTATATCAGTACTAACCTGGACATCTTGGTTGGGGAGCACTCTGCTGCCGTTGTTTTTGCCCCAGAGGATTAGGCCCTGGTCTGGGATGCATGTTTAGGAAATGTGGGGGTCTGAAACGGACAGGCCAGGACTCCATATGAGCATGAAAACGAGAACACAAGGGCGGAGGGCATTTCTCACGTCTGATTACCTGAAGAGATAAAAAAAATATCTTTGTACTGATTTACAAAATAACATTTGAAAAGTCACTGCACTGGTTCAGCCTAGCTTGAATAAGCACCTCTCTGCAGTGCCCCCTAGTGTTGACTTATTGAAACAGCTTATTCAATATGGCCCTTCACTGTGACACACACATACATTTAGCATTCTTGCTGCAGGGCTAGCATGGTCCTTCCTCAGTTAAATCAATGAATTTGGAGCAACAAGACGCAAGGAGCAGCAGTTGGTCAATAATGATATATAGAAAGGTTAACTTGTTTGCCCTTTGCCTGTCAGCTATAAAGACCAGTTAGCAAGCATAGCTGCATTCTCGGGCTAATTCATAACCTATGTTTTTATGTAACAAACACATAACGTACATTTTTATGGGAATTTGAACAGACTCTTGGTAATTATGGCACTTCTCTGTGTTTGTGTGTGTGCTCGCACACTTTCTCTTTGCTTTGTGTAGCCAGATGGGTGCCACACTGCTTATAACTTGTCAGAGAGCAAGTCTTAACGTGTCCAGTGCCACAGGGCAATGTTAACACAAATACAGACACGTCTTGATGTCTTTATCCCTTTTGAATTGACTGACAGTAAATTGCTGAGTAAACATGGCTATGTCTGAGCTGACAATGTTATCATAGGGGACATGTGCTCCCTGTTCCCTGCGTTATTGGAGCTCAGAGCGGTGGCCCGAAACTATTTTACACTCTCTCTCTGACACTAATGAAGCCTCTACTCTGATACAAACAGATCTTTTGCACCTTTTATCTCCCTTCAGTCATTCCTTCATTCATTTGATCTCTCTTTCTGTCCTCCTGTCCCAACACATCTGTTTTAAACGCCTGAAAGGGATCCCTATGTCAGTTACCTTTTTTTATGTTGTTAAGGTTAGTGAAACATGCAATCTTAATGTTTAGGATCACTTAAAGCCCATAATTGCAGTAACACCACATGATTTGAGAGGGGAAAAAATTCAATTGCACTTTTTTATGATAAAAAATTTAGAAAAAACTATAATAATAATTGTTTTTAAAGTTCTCGGTTTGCTGTGCTTGTTTGTAGAACTGCACAATTTTGCCCAACATATTGTGATTATAATAATAATTATCATTATCATTATTATTATTATTATTATTATTATAAATGTATTTAATTATTGAATAAAAATATTAATCAAAATAAGAAATATTACTATTGTACTGTTTTACAGTAAAATAAAAAACATATTTAAGACAATAATAATAAAAATAAATAATACAAAATAAAATAGTAAAAAAAAAAAATTTATTATTAGTAGAAGTAATAATAATACATGTTTATTTTATTATTACTAAATAGAAATATTAAACTAAACAAGTATTACTATTGTACAACAGCTGGCTTATAAGCGCTTCTCATTACAAGTTTGGGAAGATGGTTATGCACGTTATAATTGACCCAAACCCGAAACAGATGCAGAGATGAGTTTGTGTGGAGCAGCATTTACTGCAAATTGAGTCACTGAAAACACTGAATCATGAACTGCTCATGTGTAAAAGAACACAATGTCGCTCATCACTCTGAAACATGCAGCTCATATATTTAAATTATTTGATGAAATCACAGAATTTGCAATTTGTAATAATCACACAAAACCACATGGTGATTTAGGATTTATTCCAATTTATCATGGAACTCATAATTTTTCCCAAGTAACAAACTTTAGCATGTAACTTGTCCAACGTTTGTGCTATGGAGAATATGCCAGTGCCAGTGAGTTTCACTCAGGCAAACACTTCAGAAAATTAAAAAATTAGGCACTGATTTAGGCACACATCCCTCAAAATACCCAAAACCAACTGTCAGGCATCATCTCCAACCCCAACCTGAAAGGAATGAAAGTGAAGCATTTACTTGCAGAAGCTGTTTGGAGTCCTCTGAGAGTCACATTGTATATTAAACGCTGAGTGTCTTTGACCTTGTAATGGTGATTGTAGCCCCATGTCAGGCCTGAGGGTCCTCTGCCCCAGTATGTGGGCTCTTCTGAGGCCTACAGGAAATGACATGACCCCCTGGCGTCAGGCAGGCCGCACTGTGGCACACACACGCACACCGCCTGTACTAATGCCGTTAACCTCGAGTGTTTGTGCCGGACGGCCTTCTGACGGAGATGGGCCGGCGTTCGCTCGTGAATGTAGGGAGTCTGTAGACTAGAGTCCCAGATGGCCCGTACTGAGAAGAGGGCTGCATACACTCCTCAGCCTCTTCACAAACACACGTACACATACACACGCATGCTTAATAGCACTGCCCCTGTGTGAACCCTCCGCCGGGGGAAGACGAAGCGATCGGGGGCCAAACAGAAGTGTGTCTCTGTGCCTCTGTCTGCAGGGGAACAGAGGATTCCTCTCAAAAAGGCCTGACGTCTAAGAAAGCCAGGCTTAGCGCTAACAAGGTTAAACCCTGCTGAAAAAGAGTGACTTTTTCAATCAGCCAGATTTGTGTTTCTGCCCGCGCCATAATTAGCTTTGCTCTGGGACGGGGGGATGAGGAAGAGAGGAGTAGAGGAGAGGAGGGGAAGAGATGACAGTGGGGAGCATTGTGGAGTCTCTAGGATTGGGAGGACCAAATCTGATTAGCCGCTCGTGTCAGAAGCCAGGCTCAGATGCAGCTTAGCATTCTGAGCAACTTTCTACTTTCTGTCCCGGCAGACAATGGGGCTACTTTTTCGATCTCCTCTATCTCTCTTCACCCCTTCACCTTCTCTTTTAAACTTTCTGCCCTGTGCAAAACAGCTCACCCCATCCCGCAGAATACAGAGCAGGCAACCTTGAATGCTCATAAAGTATATAGGCCAAAGCTGTACTTAATTTTGTAACTTTGATAGTTATGTTGTGGAGAAAATAATCATAATTTACATGACTAAATTTAGTCAGCCTAGTTAAGTCGCACCATCAGCATTTGCTTGTAGAAATGAATTTTCTGTCATCATTTACTTATTTACTCTCATGTCAACACTCAACTTGTATGACTTTCTATGTATGTGTAAAATAACTGAATTTATGATCAAAATATCACTGGCTGTCAGCAATTTAACTTAGATTATTCAAAAGAAAAATATACTGTTCACAAGATTGGGGTCAATAAGATTTTTTTTTGTCTTTTGTTTGTTTGTTTTTTGAAAGACAATAAAAATGTTACAAAAGATTTCTATTTCAAATAAATTATGTTTTTAAATTTTCTATTCATCGAAAAAACCTGAAAAATGTCACAGTTTCCACAAAAATATAAAGTTAGTAATTGAGTAATTTTTTCAGTGTGTTAAAATTATTTCCGAAGGATCATGAGACACTGAAGACTGGAGTAATGGCTGCTGAAAATTAATTTTCCATCACAGGAATACATTTTATTTAAATATAAAATAGTTATTTTAAATTGTAATAATATCTAATCATATTACTGTTTTACTGTATTTTTGCATAAGAGACTTAATTCCCCCAAAAAATTAAAATATTTTTGTTGATTTTTTTAATGTTTAACAAACTCATATTTTTTATGATTATTATTATTATTTTTTTTTTTAAAGTCTTATCTCACCAAGGTCATCAGTTTACGGATGCACCTCTATTAAAATTCTTAAACATTTTTTTTTCATGTTATGGCTGATATTATAAAATTATTTAATATTTTATGCATAATATTATATTATATATAATAAAACAACTAAAAATGTTATGTTTTTGCCACAAGTGAATTAAGCTGGAGTAGTAAAAGAATTTTAACATAAAAAAAAAATCACAAATCAGCTTTCAAATCCAAACAATATGTTTCACTGTTCCAGAGTCAGAATTATACCCTCTTATTGAGTGCTAAGACAGTCAAATCATTGTCCTCCGATCGGATGCCTGTGTAGTTTGAATGCAGCTTGCCTTCCTGTGGCCACCCTCTTTTTTATGCACATAAAAATGGAAGTAAAGCTCCACTCGCCATTAAGAAAGGATGTCATACTGAACAGAATGCAACCCAAACCAAACCATAAATCACAGTGTAAACACCAGTGTTTGTCTGTGGAGCGAGGCGGGCCCACGAGTGTGTTTGCCCACCTGTGCATGTGTCATCCTTTGGGCGTACATTATTCAGGGCCCTGACGGCACTCGTGATGTCGTCTCAGTGGCGACAATGACCATGGAGACCATGAGGTATGAAGCCAATGGGTGGGTTAATCGTCTCTTGTTCACAATAGATGTTTGGACTGGGACGGCCCCATAAAGTTCACAGTGCTTGAATGCAGTGATGCGCCCAGTGTTTTATAGCATACTGAGGTGATCCAGAGGGCAAAGGATGTGTGTGCCAGCGTGAGTGTGCGTTTTCAAGTTTACCGATGCATAAGTGTGTGTTTATTCGTACTCGTGCGCCTTGGCTGATTGTGTACTGGTACGTTTCGAAGATGTAAATTAGTCAATAAGAGGCTGGTGGATCTTTGTGCCCTTTTTTCTTGTTTGTTTAACCAGAGGCCAAGACAGGAAGCCAGCCCACACAACTCGCTGTCCCCATGGTAACCTCTCTGTTGCCTGTGACACATTCACAGTCTCTAGCCTCTTGAAGACGGAGACAGTCAGGTGGATGGACACAAGCCATCAGTACATATGTATTTCCAAGTAATAGTGTGGGTCCGTGTTGGCCCCACTTTATATTAAGTGGCCTTAACTACTATGTACTTACATCAAAAATTAAGTACAATGTACTTATTGTGTTCATATTGTATTGCAAAACACTTTTGCTGCTATTAAGGTGGGATACGGGTAAGGTTAGGGACAGGTTTGGTGGTATGGGTAAGGTTTAAGGGTGGGTTAAGGTGTAAGGGATGGGTCAACTGTGTAATTATAAATGTAATTACAGAAATTAATTACAGAGGTAATTACATGCAGGTATTTTTAAAATATAATAGTACAATGTAAAAACATGTATGTTCACAATAAGTGCACTGTACCAAATTATTAATTTAAATGTAAGTACATAGTTGTTAAGGCCACTTAATATAAAGTGGGTCCCCATAGTGTTTGTTTACAGATGTCATATTTGAATATCAGTCTCATTTTATTAGATTATGTCAATGTATGGCAAGCTAAATCAATTGGAATTGTGCTTTGATGAAGCGTAATTATGCGTGTTAGGCTCATATCTTCATAATTGAAGCATAACTGGTGTTCTTACACAAGTACTCACCGTATGATTCTGTCCTCTGTTCCACAGGACAGCTTGTTTCACAAAGCAGAAGTAATATGGTGGTGCCTGGAGGACAGAAAACAGGTTTAGATAGTACTGATGTTGACACTAATTAGTCTTGTTTGCTAAGATAAACATGTCTATTATTATTGCTCATATACTTTGGGTTAAGGTGTTTTCTGAACAGAACTCATTCTGCACTATTTGTGCTATGGACATTAATCGTGTGGCTATTACTTTTCTTAGTTAGGTGTTTTCAGGACCCCCAAAATGATGAACAAAAAAGCCTCTTTCTAAAATATGATGAACAAAAAAGCCTCTTCTTAAAATATGAATTTAGTTGCATACGTTCATATTTACAGAAGAGAAAAATAGCAAGCATGATATAATGAATGCATCCAAGAAAATTGTATATTTATTTATACCGTTTAAAAATATGATGTAGCTACATTTTTTTTGCTCACAAAGACTGCATTTGTTTGATCAAAAATACAGCAAAAACATTGTGAAATATTAGTACAACTTAAAATAGCTTTCACTTTATTTGAATTACTTAAAATAAAGTAATTTATTTCCCATGATGGCAAAGCTGAATGTTCAGCATTCATTACTCTGATCCTTCAGAAATCATTTTTAATATGAATATGAAAAAATATTTTATTATTAATAATAATATCAGTTTTGCTACATAATATTTTTTGTGGAGACTTTGATAAATTTTTTTCAGGTTTTTTTAATGTATAGAAAGTTAAAAAGAACAAAATGTATTTAAAATGTTTTACTGTCACTTTTGCTCAATTTAATGTATCCTTAATAATCCTGAATAAAAGTATTAATTTCTCAAAAGAAACAAAAAAAAACCTTACTGACCCCAAACTTTGGAACAGTAATGTTGATACATTTTAATAACAACCTATTCTTAAATAAATAAATAGTTTGCTTTTATATTTTCAAATCATTAAAATATCTAGTAAAATTTTGAATTTGTTTTAACTTGATATATTTGTTATTTGTATAATCCTGAAGCAGACATCAGTCAGCAAGCATTCTCAGTTAAACAAATTTATTCATGTTGTTAAAAAAAAGGCAGGCAGTTAAATATGATGAATGAATAAGTTGATAGGAGTCATTTTTTTCAGGTCCAAAAATAAATTTTGTAATATCTCTTTTCTCTTTAATTGTCCAAAAATACCATCTAACACCCCACTACACCTGTCCAACAATGAAATTGAGCTAAATGCATTAGCTCTTTCTGGCCAGCAAGCAGTCACTCAACAATCACCCAGAACGTCCTAGCAACCTCATAGCGTCGTGCTAAATACCCCTCCAAACACCTTAGAAATTGCTGGACAATACTTTGACAATTATCTACAACACCCATTGTGGCGGACAGTTTTGCACAGGAAAGTGTCAAAAAATTAAAAGATGAAGATCTGAAGAATATTTCTTATTCAATCACCTCAGAGTTTGTGCACAAACATTGACTACACTAACATGACCACACACACACTCAACTGTTATTCATAGACCTACTTCTCAGAATGTCAATTGACCCTCTGTCTTTGCCTGAGAGCTGTGTTGCATGTCAATAGTGAATACTGACCACTGCACCAGCCTTTCGGAGGAAGTTCATCAAGCCCTCATCAGCTATCTTTGCCTTTAGCTGTGATACAGCCGGCCTGTGGGGGTCTCAGCTCCATCGCTTAGCTCCCTTTTTCTTTTCACTCACTCTTGGACACTCTCATCTATCTGACCTGTGGCCCAGGGCTCCAACAGAGACTCATCCATCACCACAGACATCTCACAATTCCTCTGTCTATGCTTGTCCCTGTTCACTGAGGTCACGTATTTCGCTCCTCTAAGGTCATCAGTCTCACTGTGGCAGATGCCAGAGCTTCTGAGTCAGCTTCAGCCTGGCAGACTGGTGGTTTTTCCTCTCTTTCACAGCGGTCACACACTGGGGCAGGGAATTGTGCATTCTGAAGCCACCAGCCCACCTGTGGGCGATGAGTGGGACCTGCAGAGTTGGACCAAAGAAAGAATATTGAACGCCTGCTTGAACCTGTCCATTGATAAGAATTAGGAAAATCACTATTGACAGGTTGCAGCATTGTTCTCTTTTTTTAAAGTTTTTTTTTGTTGTTGTAAAAAAACAGTTGGATTTAACCACATTTGAAGTCATTTTAAAATGCTGATAAATGTGCATGTGACCACATCACAGATTTTAACCATGCCTGGTTATGTAGAAGCTTTAGGACACACATTATTTAGTAGAGATGCACATATTTATCCAACAACAATTAGATTAATTCAAGATAAAGCGATGCAATGTGAAATCTGAAATTATGATTCAATCCAATTATTTTGGAATGATTCATAATTATTTCCAAAAATAAGCTGAAGACGTAAAATGTAACTGGGGAATATATGTATATATAAGATTTGCTAAATAGTTGAAAAAAATGCTTTAATTGACATTCACAGTCTCAAAAAAAGATCATTTATTATTGATTCAATAAAAAAATGGACTGTAAATTAACACAAATGTTAAGTAAACTGTTAATATAATGGTTTATAATAGATTTGCATGTCATGTGACAAAAACATTTACTGAACCTATAATTAAAGCATAAAGTCTCATGTACAGCGTAAAATTACCATCTTAAAGGGCCAGAAAATTAAAAACGATTTATTATTGGGATAAACTACTGTATGTAATAAACAAATAATCATCACAACTCATGGTGCATTAAAGCACATTTTTATATACATTCTCCAAATATTCCAGAAAACACATAACTCACTTTGCTCAAAAGATGCACAATTGCACATAAATATGAATAACGACGAAATCTGTGCATTTACTTCTTCCCATATACAAGTGTAATATATGTACATGGTTGCTACAGAATACCATAATAAAAAATCATCATATAGATAGTATTAACATATGCACATAAAGTATACACATTTTATTATGTGGATTTTATATTATAAACTTCATCTAGCCAGAGAATGTATATACATAAAAATGATATATCGCCTTATATGACAATATCACTCTTGATGTCATATATTACATTCCTGTATGGGTTTAATCTCACATGCTTAGTGTCTGTTGCATGCAATCTGTGACAGCCTCTTTAACACATTAGGTATTATTATAGTTCTGTAATCAAATCATTGAATTTGTAGATACATTTTTACAATTCTAATCATCAGTTTTACCATCTTTACAGCATTTGAATAGCTAATTAAACCTAAGGGACCAGAGCTGAGAATCACCGGTGCCATAGAGTTGAAAATGACTCCTCTACCTGCATCTGAACATCACTGCAGACAATATTCTTAACTAATGCCTCTTACAGATAAAATGCCCTGCTGTTTATGCTTGTCTTTTTATGCTCTTCACCTAAACAACTGCTGGATGATGCACAATGACCAAATCCCGGAGCTGAATTGCGGCCCTTGTTACACAATAACTTGTCTTCGCCCTAATTACTCCTTGAACGTGAATTCAAGTATGTTTGGATCCATATGGGTGATCCTGAGGCTGCAGAGCACAGAGATTAGACAGAGAACACTAGAGATCAGAAGAAAATAGTGCTTGTGTCTTTGTGAATGAGGACAGTAATATTCAGTCTTCACAGATTGGCAAAGGGACGGACAAGACTAGCAGACCTCATGAGACCCTAAGACTCATTAAAAGTCCAAACACCACAGGCTGCGTTTAAACATCAGGAGGGCAGCTTGGATCAGATGTCATATTCATGTCGTAATCCAACACCCTGCCTTAGAGGTCACAGGGTGACGGTCTTATTTCAATCGGAGCTCTCGAGCAAACATAAGCGGGTCTGTACTGAGTCTAGTCAGCCCACACCATTCTGCTCTCCTCTCTGAACTTCTCATCATTGAGATCCGTAATGAAATTGGACAGGCGTGATTGGTGTTTTCTGTATCCCATCGTCCAATTCACCAGATGAGATTAGGCCAATTCCAGGCAGATGGGCTTTCCATTGCCTCAGTGTCTCAGTGGCGCAGCAGAGCCCCTGTCCTTTGGGCTTTTCCTGTCAGGGAGACTGTTTACCATTGCATCACAGACTGAGGCCAGACAGGAAATGCTCCTTGACTGGTCCAGGGACACAGGAAATGTGAAGCTTGTCAAAAACAAGTAGGTGGAAGAAGGAAGATCAAATTACTTGATGTACTAATAAGCAAAGTGGTCCTTTCCTCTCCTCCCTCACCATCTCTTTCTTTCTTGGCTTGTGGGCCATCTGTCCATTTCTTGAGAAAACTTCTTGCATATTTTCCAGTTATTACAAACTGTATTACATAAGATGTACATAAGATTTAATCAATGTTTATGGATGATAATTGAAGCGATGAGTCAGGGACCAGATGATCACTTTGTATTGGCCATATTTCATGGGCTGATATGTACAAACACACAAGCACACTTTTATCTTTTTAACAAATCTCAGTTGTCCTCCTCTGGACACAATAAATGCTGAGAGACACAAAATGTTAAGTGAATTAGCAGTGACATGCAGGATGGGAAGTGCTGTACAAATACATTTTCAGATGGTCACGGAAAAAAGAATAAAGGATTGATCTTGAGATTTTAAGAATCATTATCAGGAACATTTTAAGTGAAAATTGTGATTAATCAGAAAATCAATATTTTTACCCAGCTCTAGAAATGAAAATTGTTGTGTAGCTTTTGCCACTGATCCTTCCACAATCCTTTCCTTAAAGGGACAGTTCACCAAAAATTAAATTTCGGTCATCAGTTATTCACCATTATGTCGTTCCAAACCCATAAGAATTACGTTCAACTTCAGTTCATTCAAATTATGTTATTTTAATGAAATCTGAAGGATTTCTGACCCTTGGTTGTTCGTCATATAAAGCATATGAACTACTTTTACAATAGCTTTATGAACTTTTTGAAGTGTCCATGTTGAGTTGACAGAAATCTCTCAGGTTTTATTAAAAATATCTTCATTTGTTGTGTTTTGAAAAAGAACAGGGTCTTATGGGTTTGGAATGACAAGAGGGTGAGCAGTTAATGACAGAATTTTTATTTTTGGGTGAACTATCCCTTTAAGAACTCATCAATCTGAACAACAAAAAGGGAACAAAATATTCCCAATTGATGACTGATAGTAATTCAGCCTTTTCAGTCTCAGTTGAGTTGATATAAGCAGATCACTGTCTAGGCTTATAGAGCAATCTCTGACAAACCACATTACACAGACATCCACAACAAGAGAATTACCAAGATAATGCACAACAAACACACACCCTAACATCATCCACACACAACCTTACAACACAGAACATCAATCAAAACACAAAAGCACCACGAACACGAGGAAATCCTTTTCCCCCCAAAACAATGAGGTCTCCAAACTGCAACCCTATTAATAGTCTACAAAAGGGGCAGGCCTTGATCCCCAGCATGGAGGAGACCGGTGTAAAAAACATGCACAAAACCAACGGCCCACTGCAGCTCGCCGGGTCAGCTATGATGAGCCATGAATGTAACCGTCCAACCAATCTGGCTTAATAGTGTTCATCCTCGCCACCTTTGCAGAGCCAATGGTGTGTGTACGTGTTGACTCGAAGGGTCAGAGGGGCTCCACAGATTCTGTGACCCCGAAAGGAGACCGGAGAATCAGAAGCGGACCCCCACTGCTTGGACAGAGCCTTCTTTATGCCCTAATCTGCTAGCATCAGAGATCAATATGGTTAGTGGTACCGCTACAATAGCAGGAGCAGGAGTTAGCACCTTGCCCGATTTCAGAGACTCTCTGGGGGTGCATAAAGCCAAAGTTTGCCTTGCCCGTCACTGACCTCTGGCACAGCCGCACCCCAGCAGCTAACCTGCTTTACATTCATTATGGAAACCTGGGCAGATGCTCCGATTTCAGGCCTGCTGTCGCCTTCTCTCTTGTCCCTGCTTCCTCATCCTCTCAACATGGGGTCGATTTGAAGTGCTTTTTCATTTCAAAGCAGAGATCAGGGATCCACTGACAGGCCAAGCTTAATGTTATCCATGCAAAAGGGTTTTGAAGAACCCTGGTGTGGTGGAGACTCACCGTATTTCTCCAGCGCTGGGGTCTGGAGCTCAGAAGCCAAGCCTGGCTGTTGATACGTCTCCCAGGGTGACTGATACCAGGTTGAGTGCCTTCGACAGAATGAGGTTTCCACCTGTATATATGTCTTTTAGGTCCTTCCTCAGTTGTCAACATGCTAGGTTTTCTGTAATGCAACTTTTGTACTCTCAAACGTCAAGTTATTTGTGGTTATTTGGACAGAATGAGTTGTTTCGGCTCCTGTTGTCCTCGTAATACAGCCAATTTGGTCTTGCACTCTGGAATGAAAGCTCATTGCTTCTGTTAATTATTATACTAAACCAGTCAGGTGAGTCATCTTTATTGAAAATTAAGAAATGTACTCACACAAGCCTAAAACAGTGGATGGCAGCGGTAGACAAAGGGCTTTTCAGAGCATGGAAAGAATATGCAAGGATCAGGTTCTGTCCTGCTACATGCATAAATCTGCCGTCGTGCTTAATTACATTACTGAGGATTTACAGAGTCGTTTAAAGGAAACCACTCACACTATCAGTCCCACAAATCAAAGCTCATTAGTGGGAATGTGTGTGAGTGTGTGTTTCCCTCTCTTGCATGTCAGTGGGACTGCTTTCTATCTGCCATTTTAATCATATCTCATTAGTGTGAGAGGATTTCAAGGATTGAAGTTGTCTTATGCTCGTTCATTCTTCAGCTGGGGCCAAATATTCAGGAGAAATATTAACCAAACTACTAATGTGAGCTTGTTGCCCTGGTGACTACTAGAAATGTCAACAGTATGCAAACATACAAACTTTTCTGGTTTTGGTTGGGTAAAAGAAATAGAGAATATCAACAGGAAAATAATCAGAATAAGGGTCAACGATATATGATATGTCCATGATAAATTAAAGGAAAAAAGCCGTGTTTAGAAGTGTACTGTTTGGATTCATGTTGATTTCATATAAATTAAAAAATCTTTTATACTATTTAAAAAAGTTTACATGGTACTTACAGTATATTTACTGACTCTCAAAAGTCAAGTGGCATAACTCTCAAGTACAAAATAATATATATTCCTTGCACGCAAAATACATGCGAGTATCTCAATAATTATTTCCAAAAAATTATACTTTACAAGTAATTTTCTTTTAAATCATGAATTTTTAATTCATAAATATCTTTACCATGCTTCATTATAAAAAGATTTGAAGATACTTTTTTTTTTCATGGGGGTCTGTGTTATTATTATTTAATTTTTAATTTAATTTATTTGTTTATTTGTTTATTTATTTATTTGTTTGTTTTTTTGGTTGAACCACATGACTTTTTGGAGGACAAAATTATTTCAAATATAAATTTGTTCATTGTGGTATCAAGACACCTGTATTTTTTTATACCCCAAAAATATCAAAATTAATTTAAAACAATTTAAATTGAATTAACTTGACAGAGATTGTTGCAAGGTATTCTGGGTAATCCAGATGCAACAAAGCCAGTTGCTAAGGCACTTGCAGAAAAATGCTTTGTCAGAGAAATGTTTCCTAGAGAGAAAAGCAGTGTTTAGCTATTTAATGGCTCAGAGTAATATAGTTGTTGCCCTTCGTTTGCAGAGACATAACTTAACTTTATAAGCAAAAAATAGGACAAAGAATCAGTGATAAATGCTTATCAAGCTCTGAACCAAAATTCACCAGTCCTGGAATGTGCATATAAGACTTTGAAATATGCATCTTAGAATCATATGAAACCCTAAGTAAATGTCTTTAGTGAATACGATCTAGACATTCTACCAGGTATTGTTAGCTTAAAAGCTGTGGGACAAAAGCTGGTGGTTCTGGGTTTATTCCATCTCAGCAGGACACCCGAACCCCTGTGGGACTAACTCACTCTAGTCCTAAACTTCATCTCGGCATGAGAGCCCACACTGGGCCGTTATACACTCGTACCATCAATCTGTCAAACCAGAACAGACACATGAACTACAATAAGGCCTCCCTGCATCTCTGCTTTAATGTTCCCTCTTCACAATATGCTCTTTGCGACACTATATCAGTGAAGCTACTTCTACCCCACTGAGTGATGCTGCTTGGGAAAAATAACTGTGACATATATCTCGACCTCTGCTCTCTGAGCTCATAATGTGGCATTATAGGAATATTCAAGGGTCAATAACATCTTGAAGCTCACAAACACACACACACACACACACACACACACAAATCCATTCATCACTCGTTTCTTTCAAAGAAAACGAAAAAAAAAATTCAGATAAGGCACTTGCAATATAATATTGCAATAATACAACAAAATATTTTGGAATATTTACAAATAGAAATGTGAAGTTTATAATTTACTACATTAATTCTTCTGTTTCTGTCATTTTACTATCCAGTTTATCCTTTGCTTAACTATTCAAGTAATAGTTCACCAAAAATGTAAACTCTGTCATCTTTTACTCACCCTCATGTAATTCCAAACCGTATGACTTCATACCAAAGAATGTTGGTAACCAAACCATTTTGGTTCTATTTTATGCACAAAAACTCCAACATTGTTGGAACGACATGAGGTTGAGTAAATCATGACAGAATTCTCTTTTTTAAGTGACTAGAAACTGAATGAAAACAACTGGAATACAACTGTTTTTGAGAAAGTAAATGAAGTCTTGATCGCCATAAGTGCACATGCTACATGAAAAAAATAATAATAATAATTTAGCTTGTCAAGAATGACAAAAGATGCTAAAATTCATGCATTAAACACCTAAAAAAGACGTTTGCAGTGTTTACACATATGTGAGCGCATATATGACTGAGAGGCGCAGCTAATTGAGGGAATGCGCAGAGGCTAGAAACTGCGAACATCCAAACATATGACTTCATACCAAAGAATGTTGGTAACCAAACCATTTTGGTTATATTTTATGCACAAAAACTCCAACATTGTTGGAACGACATGAGGGTGAGTAAATCATGACAGAATTCTCTTTTTTAAGTGAATTATCCCTTTAACAGACTAGAAACTGAATGAAAACAACTGGAATACAACTGTTTTTGAGAAAGTAAATGAAGTCTTGATCGCCATAAGTGCACATGCTACATGAAAAAAATAATAATAATAATTTAGCTTGTCAAGAATGACAAAAGATGCTAAAATTCATGCATTAAACACCTAAAAAAGACGTTTGCAGTGTTTACACATATGTGAGCGCATATATGACTGAGAGGCGCAGCTAATTGAGGGAATGCGCAGAGGCTAGAAACTGCGAACATCCAAACAATATCTGGACTCGGGCCTGTACTCACTCCTGGACAGGCTATTCACCCCATCTACAAGTAAAGAAGAAAAGAGAACTCCAAACTCTCTATAAAGCCCTTTCAGTAGTGATTTGTTATTCTCCTCTTTTTCCCCCCATACTCTCCTAAACAGTCAAAAGAAGAAGAAAAAAAATGTGGGATGGGGCTTTTGTGGGAGGAGGCCTGAATAAATTTTACATACTCAAGGCAGCGTACATAGTGATTGCCGCTTCCCCTAAAACTTTCTTTTCTCTCTCTCGCTCCCCTTCTTTTTCTTTTTTCAGGAAAACACTTTCCTTGCTGAATGGGCACCTATTAGTGACTCCATTATGGAGGCAGGGTGCTTCAATGGCTCCTTGCTGTGAGGCTGTATGGCAAAGCCTCAGGCTCAGCGTAACCCACCCCGAACAGCCTCCCACGGTCCACACTCACTGTATTGATAGGTAGACGCAGTGTGGAGTTGGTTGATGTGCGCGAATTGGGAGGGGTTGGGAAGGGGGGCCTCATCCTCCTTTTTTTGTGATCTCCAGGTGCTTTGGGAGAAAGTGTGGCTTTGAAAGAAGGAGAGAGAATGTAGAAAAAAAGTTAGAGGTTGTGAATTGTGTCCCACTTTCCACACTAGTCACTTAAAACCAGAATGCAATGTTCAACATGCATTAGCTGATCTCCATAATAATACCTCCTAACCCCGATGCACACATATACAACATTTCCCAGCCCCCCGACCAAATACATGTTTGACCTGAGGTAACGCACATTATGCGCCGCACTGAAAGAAAGTAACTCCTAGATTACTAGTAGATAACTAGAGTTTATTTAGAGAAAACTGTTATTATATCTTGTTAATTAGGGCTGAGACTCCTTCGCATAAAGAATTAATTCTGCACTGCAAGGCCTAAAATGTCCAGACATGTTTTGTTAACTTAATTTAACAAAATGTTGATATTTAATATTTAGCTTTATTTTTATTTGAATTTTAGTTTTTTTTTTAAGTATTTCATCTAATATTTATAATTTATTTCAGCTTTTTAAAAAAATCGATTTTTAATTGTTTAAGCTTTAGTTAACAATAAGAAGATTTGTAAAGCCTTAAGAGCTAGTATATTTAGTATATAGAGGATTGAAGTTATGAATAGACTCAAATCTGTTGATTCAGTTTACCAAAATACTTGTTCATATTCATTTGTGTACTCTTTTCGTAGATTACATCATTACACCAGCAGGTGGCAAAGAGTGAATATTATGAGTGATTCTTTTAATCATTCAACTCGACAGATTAATTCAAAAACATCACATCTGAATTTCATTTCATGAAGTTTCATTTAAAAAAGACAGCAGCTTTACTATTGGATAACGGTTATGTTAGATTGCACTGTTTATTATAAGAGCTCACTTTGCCTTCCTTTTTTTCCTTAATAATTGAGAAAATGAGTCTGAAATCAACTTATGTAAATTAATCAAACATTAAAAACATGAATCAAATTTGAATGAAAATGTTAATATTTATATAATTCTGTTTTATTTTAGTATATTTATTCTATTCTAAAAGTATGTATAATATTTAAAATATAATAATAATACTATAAAATTATTTTTTAATTATATATACATTTAATTAAAATAAAAATATAATGTTATTATATAATGAAAAGTTATTTTTATTACATTTATTTTATTAACATTACTGAACCTTATTATTATTGTTATTATTATTATTATTATTCTGACACAGTAATCCTCACAGTTCACCTACAGTGAACAATTAAGAGAGAATATAATAAAAGGAGAGAGAAAAAATGACAGAGGAAGAGTTTTGGCAAATCCTTTTTTTGTTTCCTTGTCTTTTTTTCCACAACTCTACCAAACTCCTCCATTAAACCTGCCAACCTCCATGTTCTCCATATTTATTTACTCAACCTGATTGTGTTTCCAGATTCAGTATCTCTGCTATATAATAATCCATATGGCATCCGTGTTCTGCATCCCACATCGAATGCACGTGCCACTGAGAAAGCAGGCCAGCATTTCTTTAGTGTTCCTGTGATGAAAGGGCAGCGCATTAGTCTTGTGTGTGAGTATGATCATGTTTTTGTGATTAGGGTACTGTGATGGTGCGTGTGTGTATGTGTTTGCTATAAAGGAATGGAGAGGGCTTCAGCTGGGTGAAAATGGAGAAGGGGGGCTATGTCTGTTTTGGGGAAGTCTGAGAGTTCAAATGGGAATTTGTGTGTTTATGTGTACGTGTGTGTATGTGTGTGTGTGGTTTAGGAGAGAGACTAGAGTTTAGAAAGAAGGGCTCTATGTTGAGTATGCAGTTATTGTTTAGCCATGCTTACCTCCACGGGGAACCATCTGCTCCCTGTCAATGCGTCACCTGCTCATCTGAGCCGTCGCCACGGAAACTGGGGGTGGAGGATTAAGAGAGGCTAGGCCTCTGAGGGGAGGGCCCATCCAGGAATATGGAGGAGGTTGCCCCGGGAAACATCTAAAAGAAACTTTAAAAATGTCACCCTCTGCTGGTTAAACTACATGCAGAGGCTATCAGCAGGCCCATACTGACCGATATGCACAAGGGGGTGTTACTTGTTGAAATATTGAGGTTGTATCTATGGATGTGACAGCAAATCAATTTGCTGGTGTCGAATGACAAATTCATCTATCTGTGATCTGAGTTTCCTAACGGTGATAATATAGGTGAGGACAAGCTAGGATAGAGCACTAGACAGTACAAACAAATGTGTTTATGTTTGTGTATTACAGGAGGTGTGTCATTGGAAGCAGCCTATCGTATCACAGAGTTCTAATAAACAGATACGGCTCCTGTGCATTCAGTCCAGAGTCAAAGCAAACAGTCTGAAGATGCACTGAAAGAGTCTTGCGTGGGAGAGACCCATTACAAACACACACCAGAACCTTTTTAACTGTCTGTCTATCTGTATAGTTTTACCCTTCTATTTAATGCCTGCCTTTCATTCTATCATTCCATATCCTATACTGTCTCTCTCGCTCTCTCTATCTATCTATCTATCTATCTATCTATCTATCTATCTATCTATCTATCTATCTATCTATCTATCTTTCTATGTTTTATCTTCCTCTCTGTCATTCTCATGTCCTATCTTCCTGTCTACTTGTATCTATTCATCTATCATTATGTTTGTCTGTCTCTCTCTTTCTTTATCTATCAACCTGGCACTGTAAACTATCAATAAATATAAATGCTACAAATTAAATATGAATTAGGCTCTATTACCACAGAAAATTATTTTGACTCATCCATCAGTTTTTAACAATACATATTGTTGTTAACAATCACATACAAATTTAACAATTTGTATGTGTTAAAGAGGTCATATGATGCGATTTCAAGTTTTCCTTTCTCTTTGGAGTGTTACAAGCTGATTGTGCATAGATAAGATCCCTGAAGTTGCAAAGACTAAAGTCTCAAAACCAAAGAGATATTCTTTATCAAAGTTAAGACTCTGCCACGCCCCCCTAAAATGGCTCGTTCTAACACGCCCCCACATATCTACCTCACTATGTGGAAATATTTGCATAATGCCGCCCAAATGTTCACGCAAAGAAAGAAGGCGTGGTTTCAGTAACCGCAGTTAGTGTTGAAGCAGCCATGTCAGGGAGACGCTGTGTGTTTCTAGGCGAAAGCAAAAGCACTTTATTTGGCCTTCCGAAAGTAGATGCATTTAGGACTCTTTAAGATTACTTACAACAGAACAGCAATGCATTTTATGGATGACTGTTTCGTGAACCTAGGGGAGGAGATAATTCTGACTTTGCTATGACAATCTGGCACTTCTGAATCAGCTACTGTTTTGTTATTAGTTTAAGTATTTGCTATTGACTGTTCAAATGCGGAGTTTTGCGCATTGTGTGTGTGTGTGTGTGCGCGCATCATATGACCTCTTTAAAAAAAACTGTTAATAGAGGCCAATATGATACACAGTTGGCCCTTAGACATCCATTGTAGGTGGATTTCTGTCAATATATTTTGTGTTGTATGGCTTGCTTTTACAAACTGAAATTATTAACAACAAATCACATTTATTTTCTGTGGTAACTGACAGCATGCCACAGATACTGCCCATAGAGGTCAAGTTGTATTTACCCAGAGCGTCCCTTTAACATTCAAATCTAATATCAACACAGACATGTTATTGCTGTGATCCTGTTTAGATTTGGTTTTAAGGGAAGGGTGTGAAACCACCACTTCTCAGTCACACAAGAACACTCACCTGGAGACAATAAGGAAGCGGAGGGTACGATTTGAGTGACAAGAGAAAGTGACGGCAGTGTGCTGAGAAAACATGCCTTTGTGTTTGCTCAAGAGAGGATGGAGGGACGTCCCCGACCACCAAGCCACGATCAGCAGCCCACGTCCCTTCACCGCTAGGCTCGTCAGGTAACCGTCGTGCTGAGTGCACTCTAATACCCAGGGGAGTGCTTCGTCACTCATTCTGTGTGCTGATTATTACTCAGACTGACCACAGAAGTGCTGCTGTTAACATTCCTGCCCTGAGGCTAGTAAACCCTGTATCTTATCTGTCCTGATGTCTTATGCCTGCACCAACATTGTTACTTTCAAACTTCCAGATGGATCACAACTGAATAGAACAGGCTTTTGAGATAGTCCACAAGCTTTTATGACTTTGGTTAAAACTATGGCTAAATTCAGAGTGACAAACTAATGTATTCCTGCCATTTCTTTATAGTAAAAGTAGTATGCCCTTCCGAAGCCATTCACTTGTTTCGTTGATGAATGAATTAGTGTTTTTAAAACAAATCATTTGAGCAAATCAGTGGCTCACTAAAAAAGACTGTGGCTGAATTTGAAATAGCAACTACTCTTGTTATTGCTTATAGTAAGATCAGTATGCTCTTTCAAATTCTGCAAGTCACTTGTTTTGCTGATGAATGAATTAGTGCTTTTTAAATAAATCAGTTGAGTGAATTAGAAGACTGGCTGAGTTCTGAATAACATACTACACTACTCTTGCTGTTTTTCATAGTAAGATTAGTATGCTATTCTGAATTCAGCAAGTTACTTGTTTCATTGATGAATTAATATTTTTAAATGAATCATCTGAGTGAATCAGTGACTCATTTAAGACTATAGGTGCATCCCAATTTGCATACTTATGCACTATCCTGCTCCATTTTTTTAGAATAAACAGTGTGATAAGTGTTTACACTGAAAATTCAAAAAAGACAAACGCACATTTCAAATGCCCAGATGATGCACTTAATTAACTGAAAAAAATAACTGTGGAATGTTGGATACTTCATACACTCAACAGACTCCATTTTTGGATGACAACATAGTGCATAGTGCATAATATAAGTGCATAGCGTATAGTGTGTCATTTAGGTCACAGCTTATGGCTGAATTCTGAATTATTAACACACTGCTCTTGCTATTTCTCATAGTAAGATTAATATGTTATTCTGAATTCTGAAAGTCACTTTTGGTTGATTAATGAATTAGTGGGGGGTTTTTTCTACAAACAGCGAGTGAATAATTAAATTACTCTTATAAAGACAGGCACTTGTTTCATTCCTGAATGAATCAGTGTTTTGAACAAATCAGTTGAGTGAATGATTAAATGACTCACTCATAATGATAGACACTTGTTTCATTCCTGGATGAATGAATTCACTTGTCTGTATGTAACCTGCAGAAAGAGTCAATGAAAAATTCAACAAATGCACAGAAAGACAGCCTGTCTGAAATAAATACAGACAAGCAGAGAGATATAAACAGTGAAAAGGACTGTATATCAGCAAAAATTTGAGAAGTGGAACTGTTGCATCACTGTGTTTACATAGTAGAGCTTCACTGCACAGCAAAATCCCCAGAGTTAAATCAACTTTTTACATATTGTTTGAGTGTTAAAGTAAAACTGAAGCCGAGTTAAAGTTAATGGGATAATTAAGCAATTAATTAATTGATGAGTGAGCATTAGTAAAGAAAACCCGCTGTTAACAATGTTGAAGATGAACAACTACTGCTCAGGCTTTTAGACATGAAAACGTATCACATAATCCTCAACAGTAGTAACTCTGCTTCAGTGTTACTTTAACACTCTGTAGATTGGGACAATATGTACTCTGAGCAGAGTTTAACTCTGGGGATTTTGCTGTGTGGGTGCAATAAGTGCTGCAGGCAACTAAATAGAGCTCTGGAAAGAAAATGTAATATTATTATTTACTGGTATTATTTAGTGAAAAAATAGCTTTAGCTTATAGCTTTAGCTTTCCATTGATTTCCCCTGTTCGATATAAGCTCTGTCGAACAAGATGTCGCTATGTGTCATGCTATTGCAGAAAACCACTTGTGTCTGCAGAAAATGTGCTGGATTTTTTTCCCTCCTAAAATTTTTGTTCATCTTCATTAGCATTCCCGCTTTTCCTCTCTTTTGCATGGCCTCTGGGTGAGCATGATCCTGGGAGAGAGGCTGTCAGGGCCACGTGTAGTGGGGGGCACCGCGCTGGGTGTAAAATTTGATTAAGCGGTGGGCGAGCGTGTCCGAGCGTGGCTGTTATGTGGACCAGCTCGCGCGGCTGTGGGTTCCCAGCGTGCCGTTTGGAGGTTAAGTGCCATAGAAAAGACTCTCATTATCCCGAGTGAGAACTGCCCATGTGGCTGCCCGCTCGACCCCCCGCTCTCTCTCTCTTTCCTTCTTTCCATGTCCCTCTCTGTCACTCCCTCACTCATTCATCCTTCCTTCTCGAGCTGCACCGCTGAAAGCCTCCAAAACGTTTCATTCACTCTCCCTTGACCCTCTTTCGGCCCCCTCTCCTCTGCTGTCTCTCTCTAGTCTTTATGTGTAAGAAAAGAGCTCGTACAATAGCAGAGGAAGGGCCAGTGCAGATTCTTCAGCACCCCTGTGGACTCTGAGCCGAAGGCTGTGAGACAATCCACATGTGGAGCATGTGCAGAGGAGTTGTTCCTCATCCATCAGTCAAAACAGAGTTAATTTTAATTCTCTCAGTCCATCTCATGTCTTCCTCTCATTGAAGTGAGTTATGAATGCACAGATCTATTGTCCCTTATTAAGACACTATTACTGTTATGAATGCAGAGATCTACTATCCCTTATTAAGACGATCGTCACAATTACTGCTGATTTTACTTCGAGTTTGTTAGGTTTGTTCTCATCCCTTACCTTAAAGGGCAAGTTCACCCAAAAATGAAAATTCTGTCACCATTTACTCACCCTCAATATATATATTGAAAAATGTTGGTAACTGAACAGTCAACAAATCGCAGCAAGTTATGCAAAACCTTTAATGTTTTTCTGAGTGATCAGAGTTACAGGTTTGGGGTACTTCGATAAATAGACAGTTCACAGTATTTATTTCAAATAAAAAAATTTGTAACAGTGTAAATGTCTTTACTGTAACTTTTGATAAATTGAATGCATTTAATGCTTTAAGTGGCATACACTGACTCAGGGATAGATTTTCATTTCAGGTGTATTTAAAGCCTGTAAAACTGGTTTTATCTTCCAATGTACTGCGCTGTCATTGAGAGTAAAGCTTCAGTTCAGCGCACCAATGACAATTCATTTCATTTTTCATTTAACGTTGCGGTTCAGATCCTTAGAAGGGGGATTTTTTTTCTAAAGCAATGCTTAAATGTCACAGAGCACATCTGCTAGGGCCAAGAACTTGTGAGAATAGATCCTCTGTGTTGGACCTTCATTGCCGTTCTCAATGCTGTTGTACATTCAGACGCCTCAACTATAGACGCACGATTGTCTGTCATTAATGACTTTTGATTACACTGAACCCGAAAGTATACAGTATTTAATGGAAAAATAAGTGTCGCATTGACTGCATTTAACAGCTGGGCCTTGAGCTGAACACTCTGGCCAGATAGAGATACAGGGAACTAGTATCTAAAAGAAAAGCATATTGCTGGAGTTTTATTAAAGGACTGCCCTTTAAAGCCAGGGAAGTTGCTTTGTTCAGTTGCTGGCTTGTGAATATGTCTTTAAGGCATTTGTGTGATACATATGGGGCACATCTTGCCTGAATCTTCAGTGCTCCTGAAAGCAGGGAATCTGGTCCATAGTGCTTCTACAGGAAAGTACAAAAGACAGGCATTACTGTAACGCTTGCCGAAACATGGAAACATTAAACAAGCAATAATGAACAGTCAGATATGAAATCGCATCTTATACCTTCTGCTAGATATAAATGTATAAAAAATGCTAGCCATTTCCCTCATGGGACTAAAGGAATAGTTTACCCACAAATAAAAATGTACTCACCCTCAGGCCATCCAAGATGCAAATGATTTTGTTTCATTCTCTAAATCATTAGAATAGATTTAGAGAAATTTAGTATTACATCACTTCACCAGTGGATCCTCTGCAGTGAATGGGTGCCATCACAATGAGAGTTCAAACAGCTGATAAAAACATCACAGTAATCCACACAACTCCAGTCCATCAATTAACATATTGTGAAGCAAAAAACTGTTAAGAAAGAAATCCATCAAGGTATTTTAACTTCAAACCATCACTTGCCAAAATACTAGTCCATAATAATGCTTCCTGCAGTGAAAGGTACATTCTGTCCTCTCACATTAAAATCCACCAACATATTGGTTTAGAACTGTTTTAGACTGTTTTTGCTTAATTGGTTCATATTTCTCTACTGATTCAGACTGATTTTCTTTCTCATCTGTTCTGATGAAAAAAAACGAATCTACATCTTGGATGGCCTGAGGGTGAGTAAGTTTTCAGTGAATTTTCATTTTTGAGTGAACTGTTTCTTTAGTAATGTACATATTTATTTTGTTAATTACATATCATTAATGTTCATTGCATTTTCGTGTAAATGGAGCAGGGAGAGGAAATATCCTGTTCAAAAGAGGGGTGGCAGGAAGAACTAATTTAAAGTGGAGACATTTTTCTTAGGGTCTATGGATCAGGATAGGCAAATGAAAGTATTTCTTGGTTTATAACAGCCTCTTGTGGAGATTGTTGTCATTGCAGCTGATTATATTTTCATCAATAGAAATTTGTTTTAAATGTTTAAAACTATTACAGTCTAAACAAGTGAAGAAAATAATGGATAATATAATTATAAATGATGTGAAAAAATGTGAAAAATAATATTTAATTGCACCTGGTCAGGGTGTTTCCCTGACTTTGGCTCCAGCACTCCTGCAACATTATAGGATGGACAAAATGGAAAATGGATGGAAGTTTTACTTTTTTGTTGACACGGACTACTTACTATACTATACAAGAAAGTCCGTTTTGTCTAGCTGAATGCTATTGTGTATCTCACTAAGCGTTTAGATACAGATTTCAGCAGTAGGTAAAAGTTTACTGGGATAGAATATGCACATTTGTAATGTATACAGAACATTAATTTTTGCAGCAATGTGTTACATATAAACAGAAATTCACATTTGCATATATGTCTGACAGATTTAGATAACTTAATGAATGATGCATTCATTACAGTATTTGGGAGACTCCTCACATTCACAGCACCAAAATATACTGACTTTTATTTTGAAAAATAAAATCCACTTCCTGGTCTCCCACGTTTAACAGTGCTGACGGTGTGTATAATTTATAATACATTTATTACCTAAAACCAATTTACTACCCAGTACCCACAGTAAATCCTCCTTGAAATGCATAAAGGACTAAATTAGTCGTAGTTAATCAGTATGATACGATGACAGTAGGATTGTTTTTCTATTGCTCAAGACTTGTCTCGTCTGGACTCTTGCATTTCCAGTCCCGTGATTGGTCAGTTTCCCGGATAATTGTCGCGTGGGGCAACGAGGACTTCATCTGGAGCAAACAAGAGAAAGTGAGAAGAAGCAGACTTACGATCACTCAAGGGTAAGTTACCAGAAATATTGAACATTATTCGCTTTTGGACATAATTTAGAGGATGCTCGAGTCGTTTAGAAACATGGCATGTATTCCATTACTTGCGTCCATTATCAAATACAACTCTTACAGGCATCAAGCAAAACCATAGTAATAAAAGATGGTAACTACAAAGACAATTTTCCAGTGAAGAAAAGTAAACTTGATTCAATATATATTCTCTAAAAATCTAATCTACAGAAAGCAAAAATAATGATTTACTGTCTCCTACAGTCATCCTCATCTGTGATCTTGAAGAAGAGCTGCATAAAATGGCAAATAATATTGGTAAGTTTCTCTTGTCTCCTCATTCATTATATACACTCTTATATCTTATTATACACACTTGGTTATTTTGTGGTGTAAATACCCACAATTATTTTATTATTATATAATACGTATTTTTAAGTGGAGAGTAATGCATTTAAGGGGGGTGAATGACTTGTCAGGATGTTTCTTAATGCTCCCTTGAGTAAAGCAGGTAAACATACTGGTGTGACTTTCATCATTATATCACTCTGTGAAGCTTGGCTCATTAGAGATGCAGAGGTGAGAGACACAGGGAATACAGCAGCCATAGCTAGAATCTCAAGGGAATACTGTTAAGGGCTTGTGTGTTTTGTAGAAAATGAGTGCATGGACAAGGGTACATGCTCCCTAGTAATGCGTACAAGTGTTTAGTTGAATGTATCAAATCTTAGTGCATAAGACTAAAGAAAGTCCTGTTCTTTGCAGATGATGCTCAAGCAGAACTGGACTCGGTGGAGGCAGAGTTGGAGATGGTGGAACTGCAGATCTCTGAGCTGCTGGAGAAACAGACCAAGCTGAACTCCAGGAAGAACAAACTTCTGCATATCCTGGAGGGAGCCTGCAGCTCGGCCCAGCCCTCTGGATCCTGCAAACCTCCCAAACCGTCATTCAGCAAACAGGACCTACAGCACTACGAGGAGTCAGGTATCACTCATTCACAGTTATCACAGTTAAAAGAACTAGTAAAGTGCTGTTTGCAATACATTTTGTTCCAAAGCAGGTTTGAACCAAAGGTGACTGTGGCGAAGAAGAACCTTTTGAGTTGAATGAGGGTGAAAACCTCAGGAAGAACCAGACTCAGCTGGACCATATTTAAACAAATACTATATGTAGTGATGTATCTCAAATATATAACTTTAATTCAGCAACAACACATTAATATGATCAAAAGTGACATTAAAGACATTTATAATATAAAAGGCCTTTTTAAAAAAATTCCACAGTTTCCACAAAAATATTAAGCAAATATGTTTTCAATAATAAGATATTAATAATAAGAAGTGTTTATTGAGCAGCAAATCAGCATATTGGATTTCTGCATATTGATTTCTGAAGGATCATCTGACACTGAAGACTGGAGTAATTGCTGCAGAAAATAGAATAAATTACATTTTAAAATATATTAAAGTTATATTAAAACAGCTATTTTAAATTGTAGTAATACTTCAAAATATTAAAATTTTTAATTGCATTTTTTTGAACAAATAAAACCCTGGTGCGCATACAGTAAGACACTTATTTAAAAAAATATTCAGAAAAAATCTTCAACTCCAAACTTTTGAGCAGTCTAGCCACCATGGTATATAAGGTTTATGTTTTGGGTAATGAAGGGAAATTACAGAGATATAATGAGGTATCTGTAATTTTTATGCTTGTTGCTTTGTCACCAGATTTCTCATGGTCTAAAGAAGTTCAGGCCAAGCTGTGTAATGTGTTCCAGCTCTCCAAATTTCGTCCCCTGCAACGGGCGGCCATAAATCTCAGCATGTCAGGGAAAGACCTTTTCCTGGTAATGCCCACTGGACGAGGAAAAAGCCTTTGTTACCAACTGCCAGCCCTCTGCTCTAAGGGTATGTGCTCACATATAAATATTTTGGTCAAGAATGTCTTTTGAATGTTAATTCCTGTGCATTTCTTTGCGTGGTTGCATTGATCAGGTTTTACGTTAGTTATCGCCCCGTTGGTGTCTCTAATGGAGGATCAGCTGATGTATCTGAAGTCCATTAATGTCCCGGCAGTAACTGTCAATGCCTCCAGTACAAAGGTACATTATGACGGATGTACTGGACAGTTTTGAGTTACGTACAGGTGCTGATAGTCATGTTCTTCTGCAGGAGGACTCTAAGCAGGTGCTGGCAGGGATGACGGATAAAAACAGCCCCTTCAAATTGCTCTATGTAACCCCAGAGAAAATCGCCAAGAGCAAACTACTGATGTCCAAACTCGAAAAGGCCTACAACATGGGTCTGCTGGCATGCATTGCCGTTGATGAAGTTCACTGCTGCAGTCAGTGGGGGCATGACTTCAGGCCAGGTGAGATTCTTTTTCACCCAGACTGAGTAAAAATTGTATCCCATGATTGAATTTGTCATTTATCCCTTTGCTTAGATTACAAGCTCCTGGGTATCCTAAAGCGCCAGTTCCCCAAAGTTCCGTTGGTCGGACTGACTGCCACAGCAACCAGCAACGTTCTTAAAGACTGCCAGAAGATTCTGTGTGTTCAAGAACCTATCACTCTGACAGCACCGTTTAACAGACCAAACCTTTACTATGAGGTATACACAGCACTTATTTAGCTCATATCACCACTAGAAGAGTGCTGAATAAGCCAGTCAGATCAGAATTTGTCATCTCACTTCTACAGATTCGTTTTAAACATAACGAAGACTGTACCCACCAAATTGCAGAACTGATTAGAGAAAGATACAAAAACCAGTCAGGTAAATCAATTTAATTGCTAAACGGCCCTTCACACCAGGGACGATAACTATAAAGATGTAATAATCGCTCTATTTCTGTGGGAACAGGGATGTCCACTTGATAAACACACAGAGGAACAATATCATTGGAATCACTTCTAGAGTGACTTTTTCCAGCTGATGAACAATGAAAATCAGAATCAGAAATCATTGATTGAGCATTTAAAGTGGCAGACAACATAACAGCAGTGCACAGTCATAATAAACAAAGTTATCATGCATTGGTGTTGAGGCTAATATAGTTATCTTTAGTTATTGTTCTTGGTGTGAACAGGCCTTTATGCTCTCCAAATGTCACAAATCATTTAGTATTTATTTGAAAACCACATAATCAAAATACACAATATATGTTATATTTGCAGGAATCGTGTACGTGTTCTCCCAGAAGGATGCAGAAGTTGTCGCTACAGACCTGCAGAAGAGGAATATTCTTGCTCAGCCGTACCACGCCAGCATGGAGCCTTCAGATAAGTCTCTGGTGCATCAGCGGTGGTCCTCCAAGAAGATCCAGGTTGCAGCTACAGAGTTACTGTTGTTGACTGTTTTTTGTAATATGCCCCCATGTAATGTAAAGTTTGTGTGTGTGTAGGTGGTCGTTGCCACTGTGGCTTTTGGGATGGGCATTGACAAGGCTGATGTGCGATTTGTTATCCATCACACCATCAGCAAATCTATCGAAAATTACTATCAGGAGAGTGGACGTGCAGGTAGGCATCATCCTGGTACTTTTAATGTTTGAGTTTTACTTCACACCAGGCCAACTAATGGTATGAAATGAAAATTCACCCTGTCTATTTTCTGAATTTTTTTTTTTATCATGTTGTGAACAATTCATCCATGCAATGTTTCATTTTTTTTGTCTTTTTATAATTGTTTTGAGATCGCAATTTTTAATACAAATGTCATAATCTTGCAGTGAAATGACAGACTTTTCTCTAGTGGTGCCAGACTTCTCCAATCATTTTGTCTGTTTAAACCCCGCCCCTTTCTTACAGTCGCATTCTCTCATTCAGTTCTGCCTCCATCCAGTGAACAACTGATGGATAGAACAAGCCCTACATTTTAAAACAAAATTCAATAATTTGTTTTACTCTGATACATGCTGCAGTGCGGAAGGAAATATTTATCTGCTTTCCATGCAACTTAAAAAATTTCCAGTAACATGAAATCCAAAAGTACTTTGTACTTTATTCATTAATTAATTAATTTATTTGTTTATATTCCAGGAAGGGATGATGGCTCAGCAGACTGTATTGTATTCTTCGGGTTTGCAGACATCTTCAGAATAAGCACAATGGTTGTGATGGAGAACACTGGGCAGCAGAAGCTAAAGAATATGGTGGCATACTGTCAAAATGTGGACCGGTGAGTCAAAATACACAGGATATGCAGGATACCACTGTTGTTGGTTTCTGAAACTAAGGCATTTTCTGCCTCGTATACTAAGCGATTTTCCGTGAAATCTGTCAACTTGTCATCAGACTGGCTAGACTGCAAATCAGTGCAAAACTCTGGGCTAACGTTGTGTCGTGTGTTCCAGACTTTTAACACTACTTCAGCTTCATGTGGCCTGTCAGTTATATGACTGCTTAAGGGTTGTATTTTTTTAAGACATGACTCTTGTGTGTGCATATAGGTGTCGTCGTGCTATGATGGCCATTCATTTTGATGAAGTTTGGAATGATGACGAGTGCAACCAAATGTGTGATGTCTGTCGGCACGGCAATGGTAAGAATCTCTTAAACACGTTTCTACCAATCTAACTCTACCAGTTTTTGTCAGTTAGGTGAATTATTCAATGGTGAGATTTTTTTTTCTTCAGACTACATCACAATGGACATCACCAAACATGCTCGAGATGTTGTTGCGATAGTAGAAATGGCCAGCTCTATGGATGAAAAGTTGACCCCTCTGAAAGTCTGTGACGCTTGGATGGGAAAAGGGCCCGCTAAGTATCGCAAAACTATAAAGGTCACGTCCCTGTCACGCGTGGAAGTGGAGTCTATTATCATCCACCTTTTGTTGCATGGCTACTTCAGGTATTTTTATATTTGATAGCTTAAGTACAATTATATTAACTACTTTGTATTTTTAGTTTTGTTCTTTAACTCTGTTCTCTTTCATTCATAAGTGAGGACTTTAGCTTCACTCCCTACACAACGCACTTCTACTTGAAGTTGGGGCGTAAGGCAGCTCTCCTGAAAAATGGCAATCACTCCATCACTATGAAGATGAGGAGAGGGATGTCACACGCTACTGTAAGAGTCCACAAATTCAGCAGACGTTTTCATATTTCATGTGCAAGTGCTCCTGGTTTTTTCAATGATTCTAGCAAATTCTAGATTTAAGCTTTTTTTAATGGTTGTATGAGTGTTAATACTTTCCTGAACTTCTTTCAGTGGTGACAATTGGCCAGATTCAATCCAAACTCTTCTGATTCTTTTATTTGTTACATTTATGCTACTTGGTAATAAAAATATTTATTGTATTTGCTCAATTTTAACTGAACATTTGTTTAATTCAGTGTTGTGTATCAAATTTGAGAGTATATGTATTGAATCTGGCCTTTGGTCTCTGTTCTGTAGTATTTGCTGATCTTTTGTGTTTATCTGTAGCTCTTCCAGTCTTATTGCGTTTCAGGTAGATGCCATCAGAGTGTTTGAAAGCTGAATCACAGTTCACTTAGTCAAAATGCTTTTTAGTAACTAGCAACTTACACATTCATAAAGTGTTTTCTTAGTTTGATTTCCAACATTGTAATGTTAACCCCAAACTACCGTGAGTTAATTTTAAATTAAGGAAACACAATTAGTTACTGTTTTTACACTATTAGTTACAATTTATTTATTTTAGACTTATACTGGAAGTTTTCTGTGCAATAGATCATACTGTGTTTTAAACTTCTCTCATTAGAAAAGCTTGAGAAGGCAGAGAAAACCACTCCAAAAGAATATTGTCTCCAAAAAGTGAGGGATTTCGGAATATCAATGTGGTCCAGTTGATGCAAAACCAAATTGGACTTCCTTTCAGTTTAAATGGCTCACAGATGATGTATTTATCACCCTCTAAACAACCCTGTCCCAGCAGTCATTGTGGAGTTGGATCAGCTACAAACAACGGCCCACTGTGTACATCACGTAATACAAGCCTTTTCTCATCATGAGTGAAACCTCTTCTGTTGAGGGTGTCGCTTCATCTACATGATCCCTCAACATGTAGTAACCCCTTTTATCTCTTGTGTTCCTACAGTTTCTAGTGCCGACCTATCCAAATGACTTTTTTTATAGTTTTTAAAGAGCTGTTGTGCCGCCCCACAGGTAAAGAAAGTGTCAGAAAGTGCTGCGGAGAAAAGTAGCGCCAAAGTAAAAGGAAAAAGACCTGCTGACAGTGACTACAGAAAATCAGGGGTCAAGAAAGTCAAGACTCTTCTCTAGTTCGTAAGGAGAAGAACTAAAAAGTACAGTTCATGTATTCCATATTCGCAAAACAAAAGCATGTAGACATTGCCTAAGAAACATTCAAGAGTTTAATGAGGGAAACATCTACCATCTACCATCTATCTTCCTGCTTGTGCTTATGTTTATGATAGTCACCTATCATGATGTTTATTGCATTCACCTCAAAACTCATATATTATTTCTTGGCTATGAAATATGCTTAATATATTCCATGGTGTGTTGATTTGCATGTTGTGTTGTAGACAAAATGAACATTACAATTGAAACTAACCGTCTTAAAAAGATAGTTCACCCAAAAATGAAAATTGTCATAATTTACGCACCCTTAAGTTGTTCCAAACTTGTATGACTTTCTTCTTCTGAACACAAATGGAGATATTTTGAGAATGTTGGAAACCAAACAGTTAATGGTAAATATTAACTTCCATACTGGAAAAAAAAAATACTATGGAAATTGATGGCTACTGCCAACTGTTTGGTTACCAGCATTCTGAAAAAAATATCTTTGTGTTCAGCAGAAGAAAGAAGGTCATATCAGTTTGTGAAATGTGGAGGGTGAGTATGTAATGACAGAATTTTAATTTTTTGGGTGAACCGTGACTTTAATGTTTTGCGTGGGCCATTAACTCCCTCTCTAGTTTTGCATTTCTCTTAAAGGCCGCTCTATTAGTAATAACAATTTGTAATTTCTTCTCTTTCCTCAGGATGAGACACAAGAGGAAGTTGAGACAGCGTTGATTGATGTGTCCAACATGGCTGTTCAGAGGCATAACAAAACTAAAATCCATAAGAATCACCAAAACATGGAGAAGAGACTTGCTCAAAACCACATCGAAAGTCTTGCTTCGGAAGCAAGCGAGTATGTAAAGCCAACCTCAGTATTTGAGGTTGATGTCAAGGTTAACCTCGTAGAAGAACAGAACTGTGCAAGTGAAGAAGAGAAGGGTCTTAAAAACTCCCCCGAACAGCAGTCTTCATCACCGAAAAGGAGGCAAAAACAACCATTAACTCAGAACTGTGCTGCTAATGCTGACCAGATGAAGACAGATCTTGTTAGCGCTCCTTCTGAGCTCTCTATCATCTCTGCAGGTGCTGTGGAGGAGCTACATCATCTGCGCAATTACTATAGCAAACAGTTAAGACGGATCAACTGTATTTCCCATGAGCACTTGCAAAGCTCCCAGCCTGGGATGCTGACGTGTATGAGAGAGCCCTTCAAAAGCCTCCGTTTTCCATTGAGGACGACCATAGCCAGAGGTGCCAGAAAAGTATGGACTCGTGTTAGTATGAGGAGAAAGCTCATACAGTGAATTATGTTCCTTTTGATTTGTGTTGTGTAAACCTGACCTAATTTTTTCCCCCAGTGGTTTGAAGATGTAAATCTTTTTGTTAAATAAACTTATTTGGTTGATTCTGACTAGAGTACTTTTAGACCTCATGTTGTCAAAGTTTTAACTGCTACTAGTTGTAACTGCTATTGTGGTAATTACAAAAACTAAATTCCCTCTAAAAGGTGATAATTACTTTAATTTTACCCTCATATTTCACCTCTTTCTAACCACTGTGATTAGTTGCCAGATTTGATTTTATAAAACTTGATTGGTTAGGATTTTAGAGTCAATGTCATTTGGTGTCATTTATACAGCAAGCCTTCCTTATTGTCTATTATTTTTGACATAGGATAATCAGTTACATATGTACAATTCACCAAAAGATCAGTGACAGAAAAATATAGAAAATATTTGAAACAAGTATTGTTTTATTTTGACTTTTGTGTCAGCAGTGCATTAATAGCAAATCCTCAATGGTAGTTACCTCCCACTTGAGATCTAATAGGCCTACAGGGAAAGGGGTTTTGAAAATGCAATTTATTACAATTATTGTGAGTAAATGTTAATGAAATCTTACTTACACAAGTGGACAGAACCAGGCTACCGTTCAAGTCTGGGATTGGTAAGATTTTTTTGCACGAAAGAAGTCCAAAGCTGAGCATAAGGTATTATTTGATCAAAAATACAATAAAACCAGTAATAATGTGAAATATTACAATTTAAATTAACCATCTTTATTATAATCAATAAACTCTATTTGTTTTTCAGCGGCCATTACTCCAGTCTTCAGTGTCACACGATCCTTCAGAAGTCATTCAAATATGCTGATTTGGTGCTCATTTATTATTATTATTATTATCAGTGCTGAAAACTGTTGTGCAGCTTCATATTTTTGAGGAAACCGTGATACATTTTTTCCCAGGATTCTCTGGTATATAGAAAGTTCAAAAGAACAACGTTTATTTTAAATAGAAATACTTTAGATTATATATGTCTTTAATGTCACTTTTTTTATCAATCTAATGCACCCTTGCTGAATAAAAAAAAAATATATATATATACAAAAACAGACTATCGGCACCACAGTGACCACGGACTTTTATTTTGAAACGATGAAGCCCGAACAGATCATCATGTGCATTTGTTTGTACTGGATGGGGAGTGTTCAGTAGAAGTGTTGCTCAGATATGACTTGTTTTAGCTGCTGATTTTGACAGGCCATGCGCTCGGTCAGTTATGTGCAGCGCGTGAGTTTAGACTTCACGGGAACAATCTTTCCTCACGCCATCTGTCTTGGAGATGCAGACAACGACTCGGTAAGTTCCAAGTGTTTGCATGTGTGACAGATGTTAGTTTAAATGACTCGGTTTATCATAACTGCAGCCATGTCATAGGACTAGTATTTTTAGGGCTTTCATATTCACTATTATTTGATACAGTAGCATGAGATAAATCAGATGTGGATGTTTTTTCTGCAGTTGAATGAGCTGGTGGTGGGAGACACTAGTGGGAAGCTGTACATCTATAAAAATGATGACTGTAAGCCCTGGATCACGAGGACATGTGTGGGCATGGTGAGGAGCATGACCATGTAGTTGGTAAATTATGAATCATGTCATGATGAATATATTTGATTATGAAAATGAATGATGCTGTGTTTATTCCTAGTTTTTCTTTCTCTTCTTCCCTCTACAAGGGAAGGACTGGTGGTATCATGGTATAATGATGGTTTTAGCTGATAAAACCATTGTATTGATTAGTGAACACTGCATTCATGTAGGTATTTACATAGTATCAGTTAAGTTTCAGATATTATTAATACATTTATTCAATCAATTATTGGTAAGGGAGTGAGACCAGTAGATATTATTAATACTGGTATATATCTTATCTCTATATCTATGTCTTATATAAATATATTAATCTATTGATTATTTACTTTACTATTTAACATATATTAATATATAATCAATTAATTTAAATAATTGATAAGTGTAATTTTTAATTAATGATCAACATATAATATATATATTATTTATTTTTGGTCATTACCTTCCAGATTTGTTTTTCATAACTACATTTAAAAAAACATTGTCATGCCATGGTTCTTTTTTTTATTTTTTAAATAAGTGTTATTTTGTTAGTGTTAAATCTTTCATACTTCATACTCACATTTGTAACATGGCTTTGTTTCTGCACTGGCAGAACTTTGTTGTGGCAGTTGGTGCAGAGGGCTGGTTTCACCTGTTTGATATCAGCGCTGCTGCAGCCAAATCAGACTCCTCAAGTCAGCAGGATGGTTCGATCGGGGACGAGCAGAAGCCCAGTTACACCCAGCACATCCCCGCCAATACCAAAGTGATGCTCATCAGTGATGTTGGTGAGGAGTTTGCATAAGACATGCTCAAATATTTCTAAACCTTTTCAAATCCAGTGAACATTGAAGTTTTTGTGCACATGTAAGATGGAGACGGGCGCTGTGAGCTTGTCGTTGGCTACACGGACCGGGTGGTGCGGGCGTTCAGGTGGGAGGAACCTTCTGATGCTTCAGATTTGAGTTCTGGTCAGATGGTCTTACTGAAGAAATGGCTTCTGGAGGGTCAGGTACTGAAGTAGATGCATCAGACATCAGGTCAACATGAAGTCAAACTATTATAGCCTTTTCTTCTGTTTTCACCAGGTTGACAGTCTCTCGGTTAACCCAAGTATCCAGAAGGTCTCCCTGAACTAATGGTATCTCAGCCTGGCTGTGGCTATGCTATTCTGTTGTGCTCTTGGACACAAGAGGGCGTTGCAGGACCTGGGGATGAAAACACAGCAACTCCTAGCAGGTGAGAGAATCACAATGAGGGTTAAAGGGTTAGTTCACCCAAAAATGAAAATTAGCTTGTGTTTTACTCACCCCCGAGGCATCCTAGGTGTATATGACTTTCTTCTTTCAGACGAATCCAGTCAGAGTTATATAAAAAACTGTCTTTGATCATTCAAGCTGTTTAATGCCACTCAGCGGGTGTTGCATTGCTTCAGTCCAAAAGAACTTAAATAAAAAATCACCCATCCATAAAAAAAGTCTCACACGGCTCCGGGGGGTGAACAAAGCTAGATTAAAGTGATTATTACGTTTTGAATATGGATATTTTTCTTACAAAAACGCATGGATTCGCTACAGAAGGCCTTTGTTCACCCCCCGGAGCCGTGTGAGACACTTTTTTTTTATGGATGGGTGATTTTTATTTAAGTTCTTTTCGACTGAAGCAATGCAACACCCGCTGAGTGGCGTTAAACGGCTTGAAAGATCAAAGACAATTTTTTATATAACTCCGACTGAATTCGTCTGAAAGAAGAAAGTCATATACACCTAGGATGCCTCGGGGGTGAGTAAAACGCAGCCTAATTTTCATTTTTGGGTGAACTAACCCTTTAATGTTATAGCAGTGCTAAATAATTCAGAGCAGAACTGGCTTTTGGAGTAACTCAGCTTGTGTATGTCCTTCCAGAGACGTTGTCCTTCATCTTACCACCGGACGCATCCATAACAAGAACGTGTCCACTCATTTGATAGGCAGCATTTGCAGAGGTACTGTACTGTGTCACTCGCAGCACGCATATCTTTATAAACTTTGCAGCTGGCAGAATAAAGTATGCAGATTAAATAATAAGATTCAGTCACTAGTAGTTCAGATTTTTACTTGCTCTCCCAACATTTTCACATCATAAATAACGATTCACAATGTATTGGTACCATGTTCGTTATTGAACGTTATTGAGATTTGTTTAAGTTTAATTTTATTTGTCATTATTTGATGTATAATTATGCATGCTAACCCCCCTCCCCTTGTCATCTAAAGCATAACTTTATATTGAAAAATCCTTTTTCTTTAGCAAATCTCAAAATTAATATCCATTTTCATTCTGTACATTATAATGTTGTGATGTCTAAATTCAAACTGACTTTAGCTTTTTTTGTTATTTTTAATTTACTTCGACAAAATAGTAAATAATTTCTAATTTAATTAATGGCTACATGTATTGCTTATTGGCAATAACATGAAAATAATAATCAAATTATTAAAAAATAAATTATATATATAATTATTTATGTGCTTATTTATTTTAATAAAATAAAATTATTTTAATTATTTTTTATGTGTATAATATATTTATTTTATTACTATTTAATTATATTAAAGTTTATAATTATATAAAATGTTTAGAATTATATAACTAACTATACAAATTATATAAATTAAATAATATAATCATTTAGTTTATTTTAATAAAATCTAAAAATGAAATATGAAATTGTGTATGTAATGTATTTATATTAAGATGTATTTTATTTTAATATCGGTCTATCGCTAATCACAAATCATTTTCACAGTTTCAACAAACTTAATGAAGGATGTTGTTTTCGTTCTCCGTAGTTTCTAAGGATGATTCGTCTAAAGGTGGCTTGTTTGCTCTTTGCACACTAGACGGTGAGTCCAGATATTAGTCCACCACCACATGTCAAAGGCTATTTGATGAAGGGAGAAGAACATGAGCCCAGTGTGACAGACCAAAGCACACGCTGTGTTTTTTGGTCACTCTGGGCTCTGGGTGTCTTCATACTCTGGGTGTATGAAGATTGGCTTTTTACTCTAAAAGTGTAGGCTTGTTCTTCACGGCCACTCAGTTACACAGCACAAATTTAACCCTAGTGTTGTTTTGTTTGAACAGCACTGGATTGATGTTATTGATTGGTTAGCTGTTGTTGTTTTTCATTAGCTGTTGTGGTTGTTTTTCGTTGAATGGTGGTGTTCCAGGAACGCTGAAGCTCATGGACCGCTCTGAGAAGCTCTTGTGGTCTGTGCAAGTGGACCACCAGCTTTGTGCCCTCCAGAAGCTGGAAGTCACTGTAAGTGTGATGATGGCGCCAAAAACTATCCAAGTTGATGTTAAATGACACTTAAAAATGTTTATTGCATTGCATACAAAATATCAAACCAAGTTTCATCTGCAAAGAAATGATGCTAGAGCTTTTCTATGTACATGTTTCATAAATGTTTAGCTACCAGAAAAATACAAAAACCTGCACTACCTGATGTGTATTGTAGTTTTTTGTGTATTTATTCAGTGTGATGGGAGAGAGGAAGTGGTGGCCTGTGCCTGGGACGGCCAAACTTACATCATCGATCACGCACGTATGGTGGTCCACTTCCAGTTTGATGAAAATGTGAATGCATTCTGTGGCGGTGAGCTTCTCTTATAGTCTTTATCAGTCTTTATCCGTCAGCATTTTAGGACCATATTTACCTTTAAACCAAAAAGAAAGAATTTGATAATAATTGAGCACCAGATCAGCACAGAATGATTTCTAAAGGATCATGTGACACTGAAAACTGGAGAAATGGCTGCTGGAAATTCAGCTCTGCCATCACGAGAATAAATTACATTTTAAAATATATTCAAATATTAAAAACAGTTATTCATTTTATAATTAAATTGTAATACTATTTTAAGATGCTACTGTTTTTACTGTATTTTCGACTTCTTTAAAAAAAATATTAAAGAGAGTATTTATTCTATTTTTAACAATCATAAAGTCTCACACGGCTCCGGGGGGTGAACAAAGGCCTTCTGTAGCGAATCCATGCGTTTTTGTAAGAAAAATATCCATATTCAAAACGTAATAATCACTTTAATCTAGCTTTGTTCACCCCCCGGAGCCGTGTGAGACACTTTTTTTTTTATGGATGGGTGATTTTTATTTAAGTTCTTTTCGACTGAAGCAATGCAACACCCGCTGAGTGGCGTTAAACGGCTTGAAAGATCAAAGACAATTTTTTATATAACTCCGACTGAATTCGTCTGAAAGAAGAAAGTCATATACACCTAGGATGCCTCGGGGGTGAGTAAAACGCAGCCTAATTTTCATTTTTGGGTGAACTAACCCTTTAATGTTATAGCAGTGCTAAATAATTCAGAGCAGAACTGGCTTTTGGAGTAACTCAGCTTGTGTATGTCCTTCCA
Organism: Sinocyclocheilus grahami; assembly: GCF_001515645.1. Taxonomy (NCBI): domain Eukaryota; kingdom Metazoa; phylum Chordata; class Actinopteri; order Cypriniformes; family Cyprinidae; genus Sinocyclocheilus; species Sinocyclocheilus grahami. Next base: position 4,335,734 of record NW_015505180.1, read on the forward strand.
GAGACGTTGTCCTTCATCTTACCACCGGACGCATCCATAACAAGAACGTGTCCACTCATTTGATAGGCAGCATTTGCAGAGGTACTGTACTGTGTCACTCGCAGCACGCATATCTTTATAAACTTTGCAGCTGGCAGAATAAAGTATGCAGATTAAATAATAAGATTCAGTCACTAGTAGTTCAGATTTTTACTTGCTCTCCCAACATTTTCACATCATAAATAACGATTCACAATGTATTGGTACCATGTTCGTTATTGAACGTTATTGAGATTTGTTTAAGTTTAATTTTATTTGTCATTATTTGATGTATAATTATGCATGCTAACCCCCCTCCCCTTGTCATCTAAAGCATAACTTTATATTGAAAAATCCTTTTTCTTTAGCAAATCTCAAAATTAATATCCATTTTCATTCTGTACATTATAATGTTGTGATGTCTAAATTCAAACTGACTTTAGCTTTTTTTGTTATTTTTAATTTACTTCGACAAAATAGTAAATAATTTCTAATTTAATTAATGGCTACATGTATTGCTTATTGGCAATAACATGAAAATAATAATCAAATTATTAAAAAATAAATTATATATATAATTATTTATGTGCTTATTTATTTTAATAAAATAAAATTATTTTAATTATTTTTTATGTGTATAATATATTTATTTTATTACTATTTAATTATATTAAAGTTTATAATTATATAAAATGTTTAGAATTATATAACTAACTATACAAATTATATAAATTAAATAATATAATCATTTAGTTTATTTTAATAAAATCTAAAAATGAAATATGAAATTGTGTATGTAATGTATTTATATTAAGATGTATTTTATTTTAATATCGGTCTATCGCTAATCACAAATCATTTTCACAGTTTCAACAAACTTAATGAAGGATGTTGTTTTCGTTCTCCGTAGTTTCTAAGGATGATTCGTCTAAAGGTGGCTTGTTTGCTCTTTGCACACTAGACGGTGAGTCCAGATATTAGTCCACCACCACATGTCAAAGGCTATCTGATGAAGGGAGAAGAACATGAGCCCAGTGTGACAGACCAAAGCACACGCTGTGTTTTTTGGTCACTCTGGGCTCTGGGTGTCTTCATACTCTGGGTGTATGAAGATTGGCTTTTTACTCTAAAAGTGTAGGCTTGTTCTTCACGGCCACTCAGTTACACAGCACAAATTTAACCCTAGTGTTGTTTTGTTTGAACAGCACTGGATTGATGTTATTGATTGGTTAGCTGTTGTTGTTTTTCATTAGCTGTTGTGGTTGTTTTTCGTTGAATGGTGGTGTTCCAGGAACGCTGAAGCTCATGGACCGCTCTGAGAAGCTCTTGTGGTCTGTGCAAGTGGACCACCAGCTTTGTGCCCTCCAGAAGCTGGAAGTCACTGTAAGTGTGATGATGGCGCCAAAAACTATCCAAGTTGATGTTAAATGACACTTAAAAATGTTTATTGCATTGCATACAAAATATCAAACCAAGTTTCATCTGCAAAGAAATGATGCTAGAGCTTTTCTATGTACATGTTTCATAAATGTTTAGCTACCAGAAAAATACAAAAACCTGCACTACCTGATGTGTATTGTAGTTTTTTGTGTATTTATTCAGTGTGATGGGAGAGAGGAAGTGGTGGCCTGTGCCTGGGACGGCCAAACTTACATCATCGATCACGCACGTATGGTGGTCCACTTCCAGTTTGATGAAAATGTGAATGCATTCTGTGGCGGTGAGCTTCTCTTATAGTCTTTATCAGTCTTTATCCGTCAGCATTTTAGGACCATATTTACCTTTAAACCAAAAAGAAAGAATTTGATAATAATTGAGCACCAGATCAGCACAGAATGATTTCTAAAGGATCATGTGACACTGAAAACTGGAGAAATGGCTGCTGGAAATTCAGCTCTGCCATCACGAGAATAAATTACATTTTAAAATATATTCAAATATTAAAAACAGTTATTCATTTTATAATTAAATTGTAATACTATTTTAAGATGCTACTGTTTTTACTGTATTTTCGACTTCTTTAAAAAAAATATTAAAGAGAGTATTTATTCTATTTTTAACAATCATAAAAATTGTTTTACATTAATCTTTTCTAAAAAAAAAAACTAAGGGTATTACTTATGTGAATGTGAGCATTAAATGTGCTTAAATGTAATTAATGTTTCTTTAAAAACTGCATAATACAAGTAATGCTTAAAACTACGAACAAGAAGACTGCTTTTCTCTTAATTGTAATATATGTTAATACAAGACATCTGCAGGGTGGAAAATATCACTTAGCATTTCTGTACTTCTCTCTTTCACTTCTGCTTGTACCTTCCCGTTCTTTTTATCACCTTTTTTCCCCTCTCTTTTTCTAATTTTGTGCTGCACATCGGTGATGTATTGAAATTGTTGCATTAAGAGGATTAAATTGATAGATGTGTTGCTCACAGAAACATCATGACTTGCATTCATGTTGACACTGAAGGGCACTGACTCATGTACAACAAAGCCTCACACAGTACGGATAGTGTTTTATCAGCTCATACACCTGTGTCTTCATTTTCATCTTGTGAAAATGCAGAACGCAAATGTGGAGGCAGCGTGCGCTCATTAAAATGCAGCCCCAGTCTCTGTGAGTCTGCTGTATGATGGGAATGTCCAGGAGAGGTGCTGCGCTTTCAAGCAAGGCCTCTCCGGAGAAAAACATATTCTAATGCTAAACAGATCAGACGCCGTGTGAAACGTTACGTGGCCTTGTCCGTACAACCACGGTGGATTCCTGATTGGTCATTTCCATTTGAAAGTGTAAACAAAAATGCAGAGGTGTAGTTTGATTGAATAAGCATTCATTCAGGCTTATCACACAAAAGTGTTGATCGATAGTTTTTATATTAGCTAGTTTAGTAAACAGAGCTTTTGCATAAATTTCCATATTTGATACTATCTTTTGTGTCCAATTCAAACATTAAGCAACAGGTGGTAACTCAAGTAGCTATCAATGTAAACTGCTCAACCACGTTCATTTTTGATGTTATATTGACACGTCTCGGTCATTTCTAAACCATAAGACTGATTTCTGGTAAGGAACAGTCTTATGGTTTAGAAATGACCGAGACGTGTCAATATAAACCATAAGACTGATTTCTGGTAAGGAACAGTAACCTTTACATTTATTTACTTTACATTTATATGTAGGCAGTAAAGAACAAGAATACATTTTCATTAAACTTTTATTTTGAATATAAAATATAAAAAAAAAATGGGGGAAAATTTTTTTTATATATATATATATATATATCTCCGGAGAAAAACATATTCTAATGCTAAACAGATCAGACGCCGTGTGAAACGTTACGTGGCCTTGTCCGTACAACCACGGTGGATTCCTGATTGGTCATTTCCATTTGAAAGTGTAAACAAAAATGCAGAGGTGTAGTTTGATTGAATAAGCATTCATTCAGGCTTATCACACAAAAGTGTTGATCGATAGTTTTTATATTAGCTAGTTTAGTAAACAGAGCTTTTGCATAAATTTCCATATTTGATACTATCTTTTGTGTCCAATTCAAACATTAAGCAACAGGTGGTAACTCAAGTAGCTATCAATGTAAACTGCTCAACCACGTTCATTTTTGATGTTATATTGACACGTCTCGGTCATTTCTAAACCATAAGACTGATTTCTGGTAAGGAACAGTCTTATGGTTTAGAAATGACCGAGACGTGTCAATATAAACCATAAGACTGATTTCTGGTAAGGAACAGTCTTATGGTTTAGAAATGACCGAGACGTGTCAATATAAACCATAAGACTGATTTCTGGTAAGGAACAGTCTTATGGTTTAGAAATGACCGAGACGTGTCAATATAAACCATAAGACTGATTTCTGGTAAGGAACAGTCTTATGGTTTAGAAATGACCGAGACGTGTCAATATAAACCATAAGACTGATTTCTGGTAAGGAACAGTAACCTTTACATTTATTTACTTTACATTTATATGTAGGCAGTAAAGAACAAGAATACATTTTCATTAAACTCAATAAACTTTTATTTTGAAAAAAAAAAAAAAAAAAAAAATGGGGGAAAATTTTTTTTATATATATATATATATATAAAAACTTTTACTATATTTCTATACTGCTACTATATTACTGTATTGACCAATCATAATTTAGGACTGGAGATTGAAAATCAAATTATATTAATCAAATCATGGTTATATATCTATTATAAAATCAAATATATTGAAATGCTTTGTTATTTGCTATCATTGTCATAATTCTTATTATGTTAATCACTGGTTGATGATGCAGTTTATTTAGTATTAGTATAAAATTGTTATTATGATAAATGTTATTGAATGTGAATAAATATATATATATATATATATATATGTGTGTGTGTAGATGTGTGTGTATTTACAATAAAAAATAGACAATATTATATATTATAATATTTATTATTTTTATAATAAATATTATTGTTTAATATAATAATATTTTGACATGTAGTAATATAGGGCTGTATTTACTAACAACTTGCATCAGGGCAAACCCTGGAGTTAAAAAAAACTTTAAGATTATTACATGCAGTAAAAAATCAACAATGAAAAGACATGGACTTGGTTATTTTTGCGGCTGACCTTATTCCATATGCATTTGTAGGAGTTTCCCTTTCAGATGCGATATATTTATGGGAGGAGAGCATTTTTTAAAAATCAGCGTGATATTCTAAGGTTTGCAGTAGTCAGTTTACTGGCATTTGAGCTATTATCTAATACCCCAAAAAGCATGTCTTAACTGTCTTAACTAAACTAGTTGCTAATTTGATTTTGGTAGATTGCGTGGGTCATTATGGAAACAATCTGGCTGCATCTCTGGTCTTTAATTTGTGAATTGTCAGTAGATCACCTGAAGATTCACCTAGAATCACCTGTAGAACTTTCCACTCCCATCAGCACTGTTCTGTGCATCTCACACTAATTTGCCTGTTTATTAAATCTGTCCCACAGTCTTTAATGTAAAATGATCTCTTTATCATGGTCTTATTTTCTCCATTAGGCCAGTATGCTTGTAAAGATGGAAGGAACAGCCCTTGCCTGGTCTACGTGAGCTTTAACCATAAGATCTATGTGTACTGGAGAGTGGAGCTGGAGAGGATGGAGCCCACCAACCTGCTGAGTGTGCTGGAAGAGAGACCCGAGTATCCAGACCTGCTTCACAGACTGGGAGTGGGTGAGTGGACGTCTGTCTGTGTGTGTGATCATTTGTAGAGCTCAACATTGCTCACATGATCATCTGGAGAAGCATGGGAAAAATATATATGCCAATATATAATTTATGAAACGCATGCATTTTAGTGTTGAAACTAGGGATGCACTGCTATTTTGCTGAAATGATGGTCGATAATGGTTAAGAGAGATGATAATATGATTCAATGAATTCAATTTTTTTTATTGCTTTAAACTCCAGTCTAGAATTTTACTGTGTAAAATGGCAACCTGGCAGACAAAAAATATCTCTGGTGTAAAAATAACCCAGCACAGATGCCGTTCTTCTGAAAGTGTTTTGTGTGAAGTCCACCGCTGAGGCTGAAGAGACTTTTGAACTCGTGTCACATCATTTCAATTTCTTGAGACGCGGCACAATTTGCCTTCGTATTCGAAAGCGTTTGACTGGGCTGAAGGGGGGTCAGGACATTCTGCTCACTCAGACTCCTGCCACATGCACAGTTGTTAATGAAAAGCCAGCGTGACTTCCTGGGGCCACTGTTAATTATTCATCTTCTGAGTCTGATGTGCTCCCACAACGTGATTTTCAAAGCGTGATTAGCTTACCGTGCCACGGGACGCAGCCACCCTGGACGCCTGCAGGTGAGAGGAATCACAAAAGATGGAGAGGTATAGTGGGTGATGATTCGTGAAGTTTTTGGGGATAAACTATAGGTGGAGATTCATGCCAAATGAGACCCATAAGGCCAATAAATGGGTAATATTTTATATTATTTTTTCTTATTCTTTTATTTCTTATATTACTTATTTATTTAGTTAGTTATTTATACTTTCGTAATGTTTAACACATGTGTTTTTCTTTTTATTTCCAGGTTAATTGCTGACTTTTTGATTCCCAGATGGAACATTTCAAAATTAGGGTTGATTAGACGCGGCACAATTTGCCTTCGTATTCGAAAGCGTTTGACTGGGCTGAAGGGGGGTCAGGACATTCTGCTCACTCAGACTCCTGCCACATGCACAGTTGTTAATGAAAAGCCAGCGTGACTTCCTGGGGCCACTGTTAATTATTCATCTTCTGAGTCTGATGTGCTCCCACAACGTGATTTTCAAAGCGTGATTAGCTTACCGTGCCACGGGACGCAGCCACCCTGGACGCCTGCAGGTGAGAGGAATCACAAAAGATGGAGAGGTATAGTGGGTGATGATTCGTGATGTTTTTGGGGATAAACTATAGGTGGAGATTCATGCCAAATGAGACCCATAAGGCCAATGTCTTTACCAATAAATGGGTAATATTTTATATTCTTTTTTCTTATTCTTTTATTTCTTATATTACTTATTTAGTTAGTTATTTATACTTTCGTAATGTTTAACACATGTGTTTTTCTTTTTATTTCCAGGTTAATTGCTGACTTTTTGATTCCCAGATGGAACCTTTCAAAATTAGGGTTGATTAAATATTAAGTAGTAGATTGGAGAGTTTGTTTTAGTTGAATTTTACTGAATCTGTAAAATAACTATATTATGCAAATGTATTCAAAGGGATATTTTAAAAAGCATTAGCAGGCATGAATTAATATTGAGGCTTTTGGAGCTCTGATTAATGTTCTTTGTGGCATTTCCAAAATATCTTCGATGAGTCTAAAATGGATTCTGACAACAAAAAGGTCTCCGTTCGTGCCCATTTTTAAAAAATGTATAATTAATTTACGCAGTGCTTTCTATTCACACCCACATACACGCACATGCAGGCTTGAAATAAGCTTTGGTTTGTTTCTACACTGTCTTCAGTGTTTTGCATACTGCTGGAAAGATGAGAATCATCACCAAACGAGCATAAAACTCTGGGGGTGTGTGTTTGTGCACCTTACAGAGATCAGTGACACAGTAGCGGTTCGGAAACTCATTGGAGACATGCTATATGGGAACATAGTGAAAGACGACAGAATGAATCACGACTCATGAACACGACTCTTCATTTCTGTAAATAGACTTTTAATAAAACTACATCACGATATTTCCTCTGTGTCTTTGTCTCATTTTGCTACATTTACAACTGCTTTTCAGTCCGTTCATTCGTCAGTGTTTCCTTTCTGACCATTTGAAGCCATTTTGATCAGGAGGTTCTATTGAAATCGGTGGAATACATGCAGTATATTTTCATAGCCCCTTCACAAAAAATAATGATACTGTTATATAGTATATTACATTACACAAAATGGTAAGCTGGTTTATTTAAAAATCCCATTATTAATATATAATAGTTACATATATTGATTATATTTAAATTATATTGTTATATAGTCACTATAAAATAAATGCATTTTTTTTTATTAATAATGCCCCCATTAATTGTCATACCTCCATGTAATAATAATAATAAAATCACAACCATTAAAATGTATATATATATATATATATATATACACAAAAATAATAGTAATTATTATTATATAAAAAGGTATATATATATATATATATATATACACCTTTTTTAAATAATAATAATTATTATTATTACTATTATTATTGTCCCTTCTTGCTATTCAATCATTATTAAATTATTTAACTAATTCGGGTTGTGTTGATGTTGCCATTTTTGCCACATCTTTAATATAATTTCCATCTTGTTATTCTCTTGTAATATGCCTCATCAATTTTTTGTGACATCATTATGATGAGAAAACAACAGCACAAACATCTGTATTAGCAACAGATTGAATTCATTCTTTGATGTTTTGTAGTTTAATTGGTTTACTTAACTTTAAAACATTCTATACCGTTTCATAAAATTACAGAAATCAATTTTATATGATCAAAATTCTAAAAGATGCTCAGCGATAGCACAAGGAACTTTTAGTTGACATCCTGATGTAAGATCCCTCACAGCCCATTATTTGGAACCTTATTTTTAGGTTCCACCCTGTAAAATTTCTTGCCATTTTGTAAATAATTAATAAAGTTGAAATATCTGAGCTTGAGACTGTTTCTGAAAGTCTGGTGAAGTCTTTTATAGAAATACTTCTTAACGCAGAGATGTATGTACAAAGCTCAAAAGGTATTGTGTAATGGAATTTATTCGTATAGTTTCAGTTTTGATTAGTTTCAGAGGTATTGATCATTACTGAGTGATGTGTATCTCCAGGTGATAAGCAATAGCCAGAAATAGAGCTGTAGGCCTATGCTTTCCAGGGAAAGATTGAAATCCTTGTGTCTGTCATGTAGGAGAAGCCCAGGGGGAGGATTCAGTGTCCCACCCCCTGCTCTGAGCCTGTGGATCTTCATGCATTATCGATGCATTATGAAGATCCTTTGCTTTAGAGAGTAGAGGAGGACACATTGATTTCAGCTTTTACTTTTGTGTGTGTTTACTTCAGGGCAGGAGCAATGTTGGGCTCAGGTGTCATCATGCATTATGAGGTTTCCTGCTGCTGAGGAGGGAGGACAGATTAAAGTCTGTGTCCGTGTCTGCAAATTCAGTTGTACTGAAACATTGTCAGTCCCATGTGTGTCTGCCCTTGAGGCATATCTGAGTTCTGTCTGCGCTGCAGTTTACCGCACAACACTGGGGATTTATGAGTTCTCCAGACACAGCTTATGTACTTCAGTGAACACAAACACAGCTTTACCCTTTCAAGAGTTCACACACTGGTGGTCAACAACTGAGAGTCTTGTGAAGGCGAATGAAACCGATTATTAAAGACTGTTATTATTGACAAAAACATCATAAACGATTATCAGTACACCCTACGCCAATCTCTCAAAATTTAAAGAAATTGTACGGGTCTCGTGTAATTTTAGTATTATATATGCTATTATTATTATTTATTAATATTTTGTTGAATTCGTTTTTTTATATTTATTTTGTATATTATTTTGTTATATATATATTTGTCATTTTCAATAGTTTTTAATATTACAATTTAACTTTATTTCTGTTTTATTTCAGTTTTGCGATTTTAGTACTTCAACTTTAACAGAGTTATTTCAGTTAGTTGCCAAGTCAACATTTCACATTTTTGTTTAAAATTTTTAAGTTTAAAATCTTTTTATTTTATTTCAGCTCTATTTCAATTACTAGTTAACAATAACAGCACTGGTCTTGTGATTTCAATATGGCTGCCCCTGTTACACAACCCACTCCAAGTAAAATTTTAATTTAAACAATATATATTTTTTAAGTAGTATCCATTTCTTTCTATATAAAACTTTTTAAGTAAGGAAGAAATGAATGTGTGCATGATCTAATGGTGTGTGCAAGATACTAACTGTCTACTACTCTTAAATATGACAGCAGTTCAGTCCCTGGAATTTAGTTTGATCCCTCTGCCACCTAAAAAAACCATGTACAAAATGATTTTCCTTTAAAAGTGCAGAGTAGGAAAAAGACTCGAATGGTCAGCACTCGTCGTTCTTGTCAAAGCTACTTCCTGTTTTACCATATACGGGCACAGTAGCCATCAGAGAAGCCTACTTCTCAGGGTCACACTGTGAATTTAGTGGCATTAGGTGACATGTGAAGTCCGTGGTGGCTTTGGCTGTGTATTATTGATAGTTTTTAGTATGGAAACTTGCATCATGAATTCTAAATGGGCGGCGCATTTCATTAATTCTGTGTGAACTGAACTCGTTGCCCAGCTGTAAGAAAACATTTGGCAAAAAAACTAGCTTATGTGGAACCAGCAGATAACTGACCCTGGGAACAGACTGCCCATGGGAATCTCTCCGACCAAAATATGAAAGTTGGTTCAGTTCAGTACTTTCATTTGTGCTGAAAGCTTCAGCAGTGTTTCTGTGTGTGTGTGTGTGTGTGTGTGTGTCTGAGTTTATTAGAGGTTTCAGGTGTTAGTGATTGTGTACTTGCGCAAAGAAAAGTAAATAATTCTTGTAATTTACACTGCGAATCCTTTATCTCCCGTTTATGGTTGTCTCAATGCCAAGTGCACTTCCTAGGGAGTTGACCTTTTCTAGGACTGTTCCGTTGTCAAAATCATTCCAGTGCACTAAAGCATTCCCTAGAAGTTCCCAGAATGCACCATTAAAACCTACGATTTATTTACGTATAAGTGCCAGGAAAAATGTTGTCATTGAATTGAGCCACTGGCTGAAAGAACTTTTAATGGGTGCTGTTCAGTGTCTGAAAAAATGTCTGATGTACATTTTAAATTGACAAAGAACAGTAAATAACACGATTGTGCAAATAAATGAATAAATAAAATATTATTAAATGCATACAACCTTTCTCATTTTTTTGTTATTGTTTTTTTTGTGCAAGTTAGCTTTGGTTTCCTAACCACATGTTAGCTAAGCCTATAGCATACGGAATGTTTAAATGAGCCTGTTAGCTAAGCCTATACCCTTCACAAATGTTAAAATTAGACTTTTAGCTTAGCTAGGTCCCTCACAAATGTTTAAAATAACATTTTAGCTTAGCCTATACCCTGCGTAATTGGTCAAATTAGCCTTTTAGCTTAGCCTATAGTACACTTTGCAGATGCTGAATTTAGATGCTTAGCTTAGCTGTACCCCGCACTTATGTTCAAATTAGCATTTTAGCTTAGACATTACCCTACACAAATATGTAAATGAGTCTGTTAGCTTGGCCTATACCCTACACAAATGTTCAATTATTATTTTGATGTGTATTACACATTTTAGTTTGATTAGGCCTAACAAAATCCAGCAGATTGAATTATGTTGCAGTGTTCAAATGTCGCTATATATTCTCATGTCAATAGACTAATTCACAACATAGGCAACTAAAAACAGATTTATATGTAGTGTCTGTACGTGAAGAAGCACAATAATATTGCCCAATACCACATAGGCTCATTATCAAATTGTGTGTCCTTACACTTTCAGAAAAAAGGTACAAAAGCTGTCACTGGGGCGGTACCTTTCCAAAAAGTAAACTTTTGTACCTTATTTACCCCTAAAGGGTGCATATTGGTACCTAAAGTGTAACTATTAGTACCTAAATAGTACATATTAGTACCTTTTGAAAGGTATTGCCCCAATGACAACTTTTGTACCATTTTTTTCAGAGTGTAGTCAAAACCCCTCGGGCTGTGCCAGATGCTGCTCTTTTGAAAGTGAAGGTGCCAGTTCCACCACAGAGGCTGAAGAGACTGTTCTGCCACGTACATATCATTTCAATTTTTCGGGGCACAGCACAATTTGCTTTCATTTCAAAACTGTTTGAGTGGGCCAAAAAGGGTCAGAGAAGATTACTTTGCGAAGATGAAATGAATGCACCTGGGGAAGCTCTTGGAAAATAGTAAAAAAAAGAGGTGTGCTGTCTTCTCACTGGTCTCCAGAACGGTGTGGCAGACTTGGTTAACGCTAGAGGGAGCAATCCTGGGCTGTCAGCTGAGTTGGAGACTATGGCAACTGACACCCAGGAGCTGAGCTCTCCAGAGGCCTGTTGGCCTATTTGCACACAATACAAGGACAGTAGGTGCAAGTGTGTCTTCATGTGTTTGTGTTCATGCTGATGCTGTTGGTAATACATCAAAGTTAATTACATCAATGTACGCCTCCTGTCTGTGGTGCTTGAATGTGACTCATGCTATTTATTTAATTGATATAAATTATTATGACTCAGCGGCAAACGCATTCTCAGTTATTACGGTTTTGTCTTGTTGAAATGTATTGAGGAATGCAAATGTGTTCTTTAGTAATTCATGAGTTAATATTGCCAATGTAGAATTAGCTGAAAGTGTGCTTACATTACTGTTAGAAAATTATTTTCATTCAGCAAGGACATTTGAATTGATCAAAAATGACAGTAAAGACGTTTATAATGTTACAAAAGATTACTATTTTAAATTCTATTCATCAATCTCAAATTATATTCTATTTATCATGGCAGGCTGGGGCACTGCCTCAAAAGAGGGTGGCCGCAAAATGAGCATGATGAGGGAAAAAAAACATTGTGGAATCTATGGTACACTATTAAGAAGTGCTGCTAACCTGCAAATGTTATTTTAGGGAGCTATTTCTACCTGATCTAACCATTAAATTTAATTGTATCACTGTAACCTAATGTATAGATTAATTAGGTTAATATTAAGGGTTGAATAATCAAATAAATTGGGTGTTACCACATGAAAAAATGTACATATTCAATGAAGAAAAACACTTGAAGGCTTTACTCAAATGAAAACATTTTCATACTGGTTTTGTCTCCACACCCGTTTTTGTTCCGTTCTGAGTTATACATTTGAATCCTCTCATTCTAACATACGGAGTGTATACACAATGAAGCTTAAATAATAGATTGATTGCGCAGTGTAGAGAGATGCATTGGTCATAACAGAACTTTGTGAGATCGCGATGAACAAAGAGTGACAGCTTTTTAGTGATTATAAAGGGAGCACTCTGCGAGCTTTCTAGGCTATAATCCATTCAAAATGCAGAACTTTAGTTTTTCGGTCGCACACACTTTGCAAAGTTTTGGGAATGACATCCGCGTATTTATGCGGGATTCACTCTCGAAATAGCAGTAGCAGTGATAACCCTAGCAATGGATGGGACAAAATATGTGAAAATGGGCATTAAGACTTACTTCTGCTGCATCTCTCAAATCAAGTTATGCTCAAATCAAGCTTGCACCTCAGGTTGGACATCAGTATCGTAATTCAATATCAAAGTCATTGGTTCGTGTAACCAATCATAATGCCGTCCAACCTGCATTAGGTTGAAGGTGAAGATTATTGGTACAAAACGAACAAGCACTTAAAACATGCTACTTACTCCTCCCATTCTGTTATTGTTATTAACCTCATAAAATCTACCCAGAAAAATGAAACCAGATAACCCAGGATTATGTTAATCAAGTCCAAATGTGTGTCTGGCAAAGTGGTCCAAAGTCATCTTATCTTAACCCTCCTATATTGCCCCAATGACAACTTTTGTACCATTTTTTTCAGAGTGTAGTCAAAACCCCTCGGGCTGTGCCAGATGCTGCTCTTTTGAAAGTGAAGGTGCCAGTTCCACCACAGAGGCTGAAGAGACTGTTCTGCCACGTACATATCATTTCAATTTTTCGGGGCACAGCACAATTTGCTTTCATTTCAAAACTGTTTGAGTGGGCCAAAAAGGGTCAGAGAAGATTACTTTGCGAAGATGAAATGAATGCACCTGGGGAAGCTCTTGGAAAATAGTAAAAAAAAGAGGTGTGCTGTCTTCTCACTGGTCTCCAGAACGGTGTGGCAGACTTGGTTAACGCTAGAGGGAGCAATCCTGGGCTGTCAGCTGAGTTGGAGACTATGGCAACTGACACCCAGGAGCTGAGCTCTCCAGAGGCCTGTTGGCCTATTTGCACACAATACAAGGACAGTAGGTGCAAGTGTGTCTTCATGTGTTTGTGTTCATGCTGATGCTGTTGGTAATACATCAAAGTTAATTACATCAATGTACGCCTCCTGTCTGTGGTGCTTGAATGTGACTCATGCTATTTATTTAATTGATATAAATTATTATGACTCAGCGGCAAACGCATTCTCAGTTATTACGGTTTTGTCTTGTTGAAATGTATTGAGGAATGCAAATGTGTTCTTTAGTAATTCATGAGTTAATATTGCCAATGTAGAATTAGCTGAAAGTGTGCTTACATTACTGTTAGAAAATTATTTTCATTCAGCAAGGACATTTGAATTGATCAAAAATGACAGTAAAGACGTTTATAATGTTACAAAAGATTACTATTTTAAATTCTATTCATCAATCTCAAATTATATTCTATTTATCATGGCAGGCTGGGGCACTGCCTCAAAAGAGGGTGGCCGCAAAATGAGCATGATGAGGGAAAAAAAACATTGTGGAATCTATGGTACACTATTAAGAAGTGCTGCTAACCTGCAAATGTTATTTTAGGGAGCTATTTCTACCTGATCTAACCATTAAATTTAATTGTATCACTGTAACCTAATGTATAGATTAATTAGGTTAATATTAAGGGTTGAATAATCAAATAAATTGGGTGTTACCACATGAAAAAATGTACATATTCAATGAAGAAAAACACTTGAAGGCTTTACTCAAATGAAAACATTTTCATACTGGTTTTGTCTCCACACCCGTTTTTGTTCCGTTCTGAGTTATACATTTGAATCCTCTCATTCTAACATACGGAGTGTATACACAATGAAGCTTAAATAATAGATTGATTGCGCAGTGTAGAGAGATGCATTGGTCATAACAGAACTTTGTGAGATCGCGATGAACAAAGAGTGACAGCTTTTTAGTGATTATAAAGGGAGCACTCTGCGAGCTTTCTAGGCTATAATCCATTCAAAATGCAGAACTTTAGTTTTTCGGTCGCACACACTTTGCAAAGTTTTGGGAATGACATCCGCGTATTTATGCGGGATTCACTCTCGAAATAGCAGTAGCAGTGATAACCCTAGCAATGGATGGGACAAAATATTTGAAAATGGGCATTAAGACTTACTTCTGCTGCATCTCTCAAATCAAGTTATGCTCAAATCAAGTTTGCACCTCAGGTTGGACATCAGTATCGTAATTCAATATCAAAGTCATTGGTTCGTGTAACCAATCATAATGCCGTCCAACCTGCATTAGGTTGAAGGTGAAGATTATTGGTACAAAATAAACTCCTCCCATTCTGTTATTGTTATTAACCTCATAAAATCTACCCAGAAAAATGAAACCAGATAACCCAGGATTATGTTAATCAAGTCCAAATGTGTGTCTGGCAAAGTGGTCCAAAGTCATCTTATCTTAACCCTCCTATTCTTAATTTGTTCACATTAGGGTCATTTACTTTAAATGTATTTATCTTCCATAAACCCATTTCATAATAATATATCCTCTTTACGTGCAATAGAAGAGCCCACGGCGAATGGTGGCCTCTTCAAACCCAGTCACTTTTGATCGTGGTTGGAAGGGAGTGAATCATGAAAGATTATGCCTCTCCAAATCCCTGTAACTAATGCCTGTGTCTGTCTTCCTCCCTTGCATCCGTGCGAGACAGAGAGGGATTCCAGCCCGTTGATTGACAGCGAGGCGGTATCTTCAAGATGCTCCACACGCCGGCCTCTTCGTTTTCCGTTTCCTGCCATTTTCTTAATGGACACTTAACTGCTCTAGTGCTGGTCCTAATCGTCCCTCTTTCTATCATCTCATCAGCCCCCTCAGAGGCGCTCCTGTGGATGGAAACACAAATGGCAGTTTTAATAAGCCCCTATGTTTATCCCGCTGGCAGCGGGGTTGCTGTTTAATGCGTTCCTCTGTCGCTTGTGCCGTTAGAGGTGCAAAGCTCATTAGATCTTGGTATTAAACACTGTTGTGGTCCTTCCGCTGTGATTCTGTGAAAACTCAGAGCTCTTAGCGGTGTTCATTACTGACAGGAAGATGCCCTTTCCTTCTTTATTCCTCCTTCGTTTCATGTTGGACTTGCAAATCTAGTGTCTATAGGAGTCTTTGCCTCTAATCGATGCTTCTCTTTCCACCTGCACGCTCAAGGTGGATTTTTCCCGATCCATGTGGGGAGAGCTCGGCGAGGGGACGGAAATATCACAATGCCTTTGAAGGTGGATGGGATTGGCGTCGAGCCGGCAGATTGCCCACGCACTCTTCTGTTTATTTCTGTTCTTTTCTATCACGGTGTCAATCAAAGCTTGACCCCTGACCCCACCTGTGAGCTGTGAGGAAGCTCATTCCCTGCCTGTTAGTCTCGTACATCTGCTGCTTTCCCACTGGATTTCCTGTTCACACTTCAAATAACAGCCAAAAGTATCTTGTCTGTTGACAATTCAGTAAATAAATAAGCATGCTACTAGAGTTACTAGATTCATTTTAGGGTGGTGTACAAGGATTTTGACTTGTATGTAAACAATATATATATATATATATATATATATATATAATTTTAAATAGTCTGTCTATCTATCTACCTATGTATCGTAAGTAATATATAAGTAATATCTTTAATATTTATTATATTTTAAGTATATTTAGTTTTAATATACATTTTAATAATATTTATTTATTAATATATATACAAATATATAAATTAAATTACTGTTGTACAATTAATTACATTTATTTTTTTATTTTAAAATATAAGTATATTTTATTGCAGTCATGCATGTTTGCAAGTTCGTATTTTTTAGGGAAGTGTATATTTATAATAATATATATATATATATACTATTATTAGTTGTGTTGGGATAACCAGTAGTGAATTTTTGCATGTTACTAGAGTTTCATTCAATTAATTAATTTTGTCTGTTTTGCAAACAATATTTCTATATATTTTCACATTTAATTTAAATCTTCGCAAGTGTTTGCATAAACGCTAAATACTCTTTCTTCTTGCAAATTTTGCAAGCGTGTCAGTGCCTACAACTAGGTGTCAGAGGTTACATTGCTGTTCTGTAAATCTGTGCCTTTTAGTGCGCCGGTACAATAAGACGTGTATTTAAACTGTGACAGGATGTGGCATGTTCACTGAGTCAGAAGAAAACGCCACAGGGCCCCCGTTGCACAGTGGGGTTATGAAGCAGCAGAGCCCATCTCTGTGTGAGCACTGCCTGGATAATAAAAACAAAAAGCATTTTGTTCTCTTCTGTGTGGCACTGAGGCTCTACTGGATTAGCTTTCATTCTGAAGTCATCACTGGATGTGACAGAAAGACATCATGGGGCACAGCGTGTGACATGGTCATCAGCAGATGACTTTTACATCACTGCTGTCTTGTGCTGTAGCAAATGAGGTTATAAAGTGATTTTATGTTGAATTTCATTCTTTTTCTCCCTTAAAGACCACATGCATTTATCAGACATATATCTGAATTAAACAAATTTTTGGTGGGAAATTATATAGGGATGGACTTGCTTCACCAGTCAAGATTTGATTGGATTGTAAAAAGTTTAACATGGATGCTGTAATATCATTGGCTGATATTATTTTACCCATCCCGAGTGGCTTGTTATATTATAGCAGAAAAAATATGACTAAACACAAGCAAATCAGAATGTTTTTAAGGTTTAATATAGAGTTATGAAGAGAGAAATCATGAGAGTTCGCTGAAGCCACGGCTTCAAAAAACATTAAATTGTAATGTATATCTTATGTTTTATTTAATAATTTTATGATAGATTTATGTGTGTGTGTGTGTGTGTATATATTTAATGTAAATTTATAAATAGTATATATTAATATATAGAGTATCTTTGCTTTTTTCAAAGAATGGGTGGGTTTTTACGGTTTTTAGACTGTGATAAATAGAGCAATTTCTGGCTATGTTTTCAGTCTTCATGCTGGTTGGAACAGGAGCAGCCTGCCCTCAGTGGAGGGTCAATGATGTCATCCCATGTGGCTCTGTATGGTTGTGGGAACATCGTTTCCCTCCATCATCAGATGAAAGAAGCTTAAAATAGCCCGTTTACTGCCTCGGGCAAACCAACATTACAGCCACGTGAACCTCTGTGTGGAACCTTCAAGTGCAAGAGTGAGTTGTTGCACTGTTGCACTGTTTTTGCCAGCAGTAGCACAAATGTGGTTTCCTAGATCTGTGCATTGAGGACAACCAGAGACCTTCATAGCCAGAATACATATTTATTTTATTTAGGCAGAGAAAATACTGTTCAGAGAAAAGGAAACCAAAAAATAAACTGTTTTTTTTTCTCGTATAGTTGCCCTTCACGCAGCATAGAAAGAAAGAGAAGAAAATAAAATCGGCAATTATGTGGATGTCTTGCATTGAAAGGTCATCCATATTGTTAAAAGGCTAGATGATTAGGGTAATTGAGCATTGTGTGCCAACAATTTAATTATCTGCACCGTTTAGGGAGAGTTTGTGTGGGACATAGATGCCCTTTAGGTCATCGGCTAGCATTTTAGTGGGAGCTTTTGTCTGTACTAAGACAGTCATAGTTGCGCTTATGAGCGAACAAACAGAACAATAAGCAAAGTGTGGGTGGAGGAGAAAATGCCTCTGGTTATGAGGACAGACTGAGCAGCAACAGAACAGGGTTTCTAGAAACTGGGTTCTAGAAGAGGAGAAATCAGCCGTCAACCAGAAATGCATTTACTCAGTCCTACACACTTTGACGTACCGAAAACAGAAAAATACAAGAGGGGACGTCTATAAAATCTGATGAAGTGTTTTGCTTGGTTTGGGGGTCATTGAGTGAGATTGCAGCCCAAGGGCTCAATTAATATTTGATTGGGCTTCTTATCATCTAAGGGCAGAGTTGGCTTTCTAAAGTGAAAAATTAGGTCTGAAAACACAGTCTTTGTTAGTAAAAGGCAATTTTGGGGCGAGAGATTTCTAGATTTCTTTTTTTTTTTTTTTTTGAGACATTTAAAAGTATAAAATCAGGTTTGGTGATTAGGAAACCCAAGGTGTGCAGCTTTTCATGAACTCTCTCTTACACAAGAATATAATTTACTTTGTAATTAAAATCACCAGTTAGAGAATATTACTCATCAATCGTCAAACAGTTCAATTTCTTACGGATTAACTGTGTACCCCCCCCCCCCCCCCCCCCCCCTCTCTCTCTCTCTCTCGCGCACACACACGATGTGCAAAACTCTGCATTTGAACAGTCAATAGCAATACTTAAACTAATAACAAAACAGTAGCTGATTCAGAAGCGCCAGATTGTCATACCAAAGTCAGAATTACCTCCTCTCCTAGGTTCACGAAACGGTCGTCCATAAAATGCATTGCTGTTTTGTTGTAAGTAATCTTAAAGATTCCTAAATGCATCTACTTTCGGAAGGCCAA